>NC_059074.1:165651101-165951101 GCF_020497125.1 Mauremys mutica | reverse complement strand
AAAATTACATCAATAAAATCAGAATTTACACTCACACAATGTAAGAAAAATGTTGCTTGAGAACTTAGTTTGATTTTTTTGTTTATTGTCTGGATCCTCCACCTCCCTTTCTTTCCCACAACTCTAAAAATTTAAAAATAGATAAGAAAAAGTTAAAAATGCTTAAAATTAAATATTGATGTTATCTGTCAATTTTATAAGGAAATTAAAAAAATCAAATTCTGCCAAGCCTAATTATGTGTAACCCTTCTGCCCCTCTGAGCTGGCAGCAACAAGGGCCAGGTTCGGTATCCAGGGGGTTCCGTTTCGATAATGCAATACAAAACTGGCTCGAGCCCCCACCCAGTGACGTGGGACAATTACATACCACCCCCGGGCACCTCTAGGAGGCAATACTTCCCCTCTCGCAAGCACAGAGTCCGAGTGTAGCAAAATCCTTTTAATAAAGGAGGGAAACAATGCAGCATTACGTTGGGGAAACACCACAAACAAGATTATAACACAAACCATGAGCAAAAGATCCACCTCCAAGTACGTTTGGCCGTGTCCTTTTCCTCTCAGGGTCTTAAGTTCAAATCACCCCAAAGTCCCACAACCCCAAAAGTCTCTGTCCCTGGCCAGTGCCACCCCAGAGTTCAAAGTTCATCTGCAGAGTTTTACCCCCCCAGCCTGGGGTGGAAATGGGGGGGGGCACACAGGATGTAAAGGGGCCGACTGCCCCACCTCTCCGTGGAGATCTGCTGCAGCCTTCACCACGAACGGCTCTGCTCTGCTCCTCCAGCCATCCCCGCAAACTGCTCCGCTCTGCTCCAGTTGCTGTTCCATGGGTCGCTCCAACCGTCCCACACGCTGCTTCGTTCCACCAGCTGCTCCACTCCTCCAGCTGTCCCCACAAACTGCTCAGCTCCACTCTGCTGCGCTTGCCACTCCGACCGTCCAGCAACTGCTTTGCCAGCCGCTTAGCGATATAGCTTCGGGCTCCCCCACTAGTTAACACTGCACTCAGTGATCTCAGCTCAGTAATTTTAGCTCTTTCAGTGATTTCAGCTCTTAGTGTTCTCAGCTTACAGTAGGGGAGCCCCAGTGCTGGTGCACCATTGGCCCAAAGTGAATTCAGCTCAGCAGCCTCTAGCTAAACTCCTAATAGAATCAAAATTGATTCTGCTATTCAACAGTGGACAGAGAGAGAGAGAAGGAGGTGCAATTGGTGTGCCAGGCCCTCAAAAAGGGCCCATACCATCAGGTGTGCATACCTGTCCCCAACCTCTCTCAATTCACTGGCTTTTGGCACCCATGTCCCTTGGCTAGCAAGTGCTACTTAGTTGATGGTGAGACTCGCTGTCATAAAGCAGTTCCATAGTTCCTCATTCACATAATCAGGGTGACAACACTTTATTCCTCCTGCCCCAATAACAAAGAAATTGGGGATCCCAGAGCTGTCAAAGTAACCACCCCAGGCTGCTGTGGGCTATGCTAGGCGGGGTGGATGTGCAAATGCAAATACCTGAAATTCCTTTCCACACTCCCCATAATTCACCACCAGATGTCAGGGTAGAGCTCATCCTGACTCTGCTTACATATGTTTTACCTACGTTGTTTTGCAGATGTGTAAAATCGACTCATGGACAACTGATACTTGAACTCTACATTGTTATTATTTTAAAATTCCTTTAGCTCTTCTAAACATTCAAGACCTAACGAAGGGTCATGTTGCATACTTTTCACTGTCACTTACATCCTGTTGCATTACACAGAGAACATGCACCAGTGTCTTGTGGCTCTTCCTGCAATGTCCAGTGAATCAGATTTTGCCCCATTTTAATCAGTGAAACCCCAGTAACTTCATATCTAATTATTGTAAACATTAATATCCAACTGTCATAGTAAGTGAGATTGTACTCCACTTATTTACCTATGCAGAACTAGAATTTTCAGTACAGTACGTATTCCTGAGAGATTCAGCCCATGAGTCAAGTCCTGCTCTGCATAAAGTCAGTGGCAAAATTCCAGACTTCTAAATCAGATAATGTGAATCAATTATATTCATTTATATCAATCAACTGATTAGACTGATCAATAGAAATCTATATATCAGTATGAGATCAAAACCCATGCCCATTGTCTCTTTCCCAAGCTCTACTATTTTCCACTACTGTAGCTCAAAGACATTCATATTGAATCGCTCCTGTAACAAGTGAGAACGCTGGGTAAAAACAATCACAGCTGTTAATGACAGTTATGGAAGACCTTTCACACTGGCTAGCAGAGAGGTCTCATGCCACTAGAATCTTGTCATTAGAACAGTGAAGGAACAGTTATTTTTTCAGTGTCAGATTACAAACAATCTTCAAGAGTTTTGCTATTTTCAAAGCTTTATTCTTAGGCTCATCTCTTATAACAAGTCATCTTGTGTTTTAACAGGGGTCTGGCACACCTTTTTGAAGTCATTGTGACTGCATTTACCAGTTCATTGCTATTGACCAATGTCAAGACCAGATAAAGCATTTAGTTATAAAGCACAATATTTCTTTAAGTTACACAACTGGCTTAGGCTCTTAAAGATCCTAAGCAAGTTCAGGACTACTGTGGCAGAGCACACACTGTCCTGCCGGATTGTGTCTCCCACCTATGCTGTAAGGAGAGGGCAGAGTCGCAGGGACTGGATACAGTGCAAGTGCACAAAACAGGAAGTTTCCTTCCAACAAAGCCCAGCTGCAAATGCCCAGCAGAGAATTATGGCCTCTTTGTGCCATCTGAGGGGTACTCAGAGGCTATAAGCCATGTAGTGACTAACTCTGTAACTTTTATCAAATCATTTATTTCCATTCTAAGGAAAGATATCTTGATTTTGCTAGTAGACAAAGTTAGACATCCATAACAATTCCTGAATACCCAGATTTCCCATAAAATAGTGGTGCTGTTACAGTACATACCTCGACCTTCCAGGCAACGTAATCAAACACCCAACATGAGGAATACAAATTCATGCAGAAAACAAAACAAACAAGTGATTTAGGATTTCATGTAAATAACTCTCTTTCATGGTTCCTTATTCCCGATGCAAGTAGTTTTTAACACTAAAAGGGAGGGCATGCCAAGTTTGTGTGGCATGCAGGGCCGGCTCCAGGCACCAGCGAAAGAAGCAGGTGCTTAGGGTGGCCAATACAAAGGGGCAGCACTCCATCTGGTATCGCGGTGGCACCTTCGATTAAAAAAAAAAAAAAAAAAAAAGGTCGATCAGTGGCACTTTGGCGGCAGCTCAATTGCACCGCCAAAGAGGAAGAGAGGGAGTGAAGGACCTGCCACCAAAGTGCCGCCAATTGGCTCCTCCCCCCCCCTCCCACCGCCTGGGGCGGCAGAAAAGCTGGAGCCGGCCCTGGTGGCATGTTGGTAACTGTAGGATTAAATTGAGTGATTTCCTTCAAATGAGGGACACTTGTGAGGAAATCTTGTGTGCAAGTTTCAGAGAAAGCTACAGACCACATTTTAGGTTTTTTGTTTTTTTGTTTTTAAAACAAACATCTCATTGTAGACCTTTGGTACATAAAACCCAGATGGCCCTCTGGAGATTAGAACACAGGCCTCCTTCAATCATACTGGTAAAGCAACAGGATGACAGCGCAGGGACTGGAACTCCCAGTGGGGTCTGTCAAGTTAACACCATAAGAAAGCTTTGCAAATATTACTCCATGTAATATTTGAACTACTGTTTTTCCCACTGTTAAACGTTAGAGCTGTATGCAGTGTGTTCACACACACAGTGCGGGAACTGGACTCCAGTGGAACAGATGATGTGAATGACACCAGAAAACTAACAACTTATGAGAGATGATGGCCCTAAACATGCACTCTGTGTAAAGTGAAAGCTGATTTGGAAGCCACTACGCAACTCCATTCCACCCATGCTGTGTGTGTACTAGAGACCCCCTCACAATGCTCTTTATTCATTCAGAGACAATGATGAGCAGTGGAAGCAGCTTCTATTAGTCACTTTGAAGGTTGCCTGCAGAAGAAATTTCTGAAGCATCTACCCATCTTTCCCTTGGTGCTCATGTTCATTATGCGTAGGCCTAAGATTGTGTCACAGAAGCTACGGAGACTGTCAGAGATCTGACATTTTCCGCTTCAGCGCCGGTGGCGAGGGGGCCTTAGAGCTTCGAGCTGAAACCCCCCTCACCTCCTGCAGCAGTTCTCGGGCTCTTATCCCCGTCAACCCCCTTTTGTCACCGTTATATTTAGTAAAAGACAGGGACCGGTCACAGACATCTATGAATTTTTATTAACTGTGACCGGTCCCTGTCTTTTACTAAAAATAACCGTGACAAAATCTTAACCTTAACTATGTTTGATCAACAGACCGTATAGAATGCAGTCCCTGTGGGTAGGCCTTCTGATGCGCTTGACTCTTCATTCAATTCTTTTAGAACTTGTGCCATCATAGGAGAAGGCACATGAAGAAAAGGAAAATTCACCTGAGATGACAGGATTCAATAGTACTATAGGCTAGAATGTGATCTTCACAACAGTGGTGCAGATTCAGAGGAATTCCTCTGACTCCAGTTACAGTACTGCAACTTGTAGCAGCTCAGAAACAGATTTTGAATGTGACCCATCATTCAGCATTTCTTTGTTTAAATGAGCTTTTCAGAACTCCACTTGATGGATTTTGCCTTTCCACTAGGAAGGCAGAGTAGCAAGCCTACATTAAATATTCTGCCTTTTCTTTATAAAATTATCAGTGCCAGATGATGGAAGTTTGTCCACAGAACAAGTATATTATAGACCAGAGGGGGGGCAAGCTACGGCTCGCAGACCACATCCGGCCCGCAGGACCCTTCCCTCTGGCCCCCGAGCTCCTGCCAGAGAGCGGTGTCAGGACAGGCTTGCAGAGGTGCCAGCCCAACTATGTGGCAGCGCGGTGAGCAGGGCAAAGGCTAGCTCCTGGCCCCTCCCCTTCTGCTTCCCTCCCTCCCTGTCACAGTTCCCCCAGCACCTGGGCAGTGTGGCTGCAGCTCCGGCTGGGCGGCACGGCTATAGAGCTGCCAGACCTGGTGCTCCAGGGCGGCGCAGTCAGGGGGCCTGGGCCCTGCTGCCAGGTATGGGCAGAGCAAGCCACGGCCCCCCTCCACCTCCAGCATGCTTGGCCCCTGTCCCCAGCAGCCAAACCCAGACAGGGAGCGAGCCCTGCCTGACTGCCAGGGAGAGCAGCCAAATGAGCAGGGGAAACGCACAGGGAAAGGACTGAGCCCCCCTCTCCCGCACCCCACAGATAACCTGGGGTGGGGAGAGCGGGGGAGATTGGATGGGGGTGGGGGTCCCAGAGATGGTCAGGGGGTGGGGAGCAGGGGGGATTGGATAGGGGATGGGCATCCCGGGTGGATAGTCAGGGGGCAGAGAGCAGGGGTATTTGGATAGGATGCGGGAGTCCCGGGGGGCAGTCAGGGTAGTGGGGGGTTGGATGGTAGTGGAAGTTCCAGGGGGCTGGATAGGGGGCAGAGGCCAGGCCATGCCTCACTGTTTGGGGAGGCATAGCCTCCCCCAGCCTTCCCTACCCAGCCCTCCATATAACTTCTGTACCTGATGTGGTCCTAGGGCCAAAAAGTTTGCCCACCCCTGTTATAGACAGTAGTATTGTATAAGCTTACCTTTGTAAAGCTCAAGTGTTGTTCATTTGTATTATACATGTTCACAGGAAAGTGCCCCTTCTGTTTGTGTTAAAACACTGTTTAAAATAAATTGATGTAGTATTTACTGTAGATGGTAAAAGTCAAAGTTATCTGTTTATGATTCCAATAGCAACCTTTTGTTCCTTTATTTGGCTGCTTGGGATTTCTGAGAAGGAAATTATACTGATAATTATTTTCCCTAGAAATTCAGGGCAGAATAATCACATCAAATCATTTCAACTAATTTATGTATTTTGTTATTTGTTCCGTTGGCCCATTTTGTCAGGATGACCATCGTATTCAATATCCTTGGTATATTAGCATCCTGCAGTAATGTATTTAAGTTGGACATGTTATTGTATTTTTGTCTTAAGTACAAAAATAATAGAATGAGATGCAAGATAAGCCCATACATCTTGTATTTAGTTATTAAAGTACGTATTTGTTTCTCCTACAGGTTTGCCGATTTAAAATGTAACTCAGCAGCAGATTCAAAATACAATACAATTTACTCATTACAGACCAAATCCCAAAGCCAGCAGTCCCAGAAGTGCAGAACCTTCAGTAGTTCTTTGGCCCAGAAAGGCTCTGTAGAAACAGATGGAAAAATCCCAACAAGGAGTTGGGCATCTTTACCCCTGGAGAGAGGAAAAGAGAGAGGACTACACATTCTTGTCTGGTTGCCCATCCTCTACTTCGCCAAAAGCATGGAGTCAGACTCCATCCAGCCCATCTACCATACATAACAATTGAGTCCTAGGGACCAATGTCACTAGAAGACATATGCATGCACTTCACTTCCCCAACATCCAGAAAGGTGAGAAGGTTTTTCCACTCACTGACAAGAAACTAGTGAGGGTCTGACTATAGACTTTGGCAAATCCTTCACTAGCCCATGGCACAGGAGTATGAATTGCATGCACAGTAGGCATAATGGCTTTGGCAAGTATGCTAAATTAGAATTTCAGTTGCCTTTACTAATGAAGAAACCTAGCAAAGTGCAGAGTGAAGTGTAATTATTTTCAACTGGTTCCAACCTTATTTTGATTTGTGCTAATCCATTATATTTTTCATATATTGTAAATCCAGTTTTTATTCAAAACATTAAAATCCATAGGCACTAACAAAGACGACATTGGGAGACAGACATTTCTGCATTTAATAGGTGGGATTAGAATTCAGACTAAACTTTTCACTTATTTAAAAAGGAAAGAAACCAAGGAACAGGACATGACAGATATCAGTTATTGTCTCTGAATTTTATAGCATTAGAAACATCATTGGAAACTTACATCTTCACTTTTTATTACTAGAAAATTTTTTCTAAAGTCTATATCAAAGCAGAGCCATCTGGCAGAAAAGTGGTTAGTCAAGACATGTTTATTCACCTGTCTCTCTTTTGAAATGTAAGTTAAGTATTGTCTCATTTACAAATGGGTCTCGCATCACCCATCTAAGCTAAATGCAGACAAATGATTGGGAGAATTTCAGACAGCAGGTATGGGAACAGTAGTGGAAGAGAACATTGTCTCAAGATACACTTTGAAAGGTTTGCTGGACTATATTTGGGAAATAAAGACAACACCCCTGCCCGCACTCCATCCAGCACCTAGGAAGCAAATAGCAGCATGTTTAAAAATCACGAAAAATGAGATCACAACCAGTCTTGTTTGAAACACTGCAGAGGACTTTGGGAGTAAGCTGCTTTAGACAGCAGGTTAGCCTGTTAATCTTAGTTTTTAGAAAGCATGTTATGATTTTATATGTAACCTCTTATTTCCATTATTCGTACACACTCTCTCTCTCAAAATCTTTGGTAATAGATATATTTATGCAAAACTAAAAATAAGTGTTATGGTATTAAACAAGGAGCTGATCCTAAGTGCAATCATACAAGCTGGTGTGCATGCTGTTCTCTTGGGGACAGCAGGCCTGGTATTTCTGTGGGTGTTCAGTGGATAAGGGTCTGGGCACTAGAGTGGAATGCTTGAAACAAACTTGTGGACTGGGGTCCACCTATTGTTAATCTGCAAGGCAAAGTAAGTATTTCCAGGAAGAGATTGCTTGGGTGGCTAACAGGATGGTGGTGTTAGGGAGCTAACACCATCATACCTGTGCATGTTTTCTTTGATATACGGATTTAAAAGCCTTAGGAGCTTCACTTCCTAAAAACTGGGGAATGTTGTGACTGAGTTTCCTCCCTCTACCATTAGTGGAAATGAGTCTTCCGATGATAAGGCGCATACTGAAGCCTAGATGGAACTTCCGGAAAGCGGATTGGGGCTCCTTTACAGAATAATTAGAATGGATCATTGTAACCAGCCCATTAAACATCATCTCCATGGAAGAAGCAAACTGTCATTTCTGTTGTGCCATTTTTAAAGCTGCAAGTGCGATGATTCCATGCAGTTTCCAACCAGTGTAAATTCCATGTTTGAAGGAGGATTGTGCAGACCTGCTGAGGCAGTATGAGCATTCAGGTGATCTGGAGATTACGGACCATCTTACAGAATCATTCCACTCACCATGCTCGATGGGAGGAAGCGACAGTGGTGCTTGACTTTACGTGGTCAAGCCAGAAGAGCTGGAGCTTAATTTGTCAACTAGGTGCGGCTCAACATCCATATGGATAAAGCAGGCCAGCAGTTACTCCAAATCAGACTGCCAGTTATCTGTTCAAGGTCACCAAAGCTCCTGTTGACAGAGCTGTCAATTGACAGATACATGATGAGTGGCAGTGTTTCCTAAGGAGTAATCCAGTGGATAGTAAGATCGAGCCATTCACTAGTCTGGAATTGGATAAAGGGCTGAATGATTTAAAAATGGGTACAGCTCCTGGATACAACACAGTTGTCTCATGAATTCATGAGACATCTGGGCCCTTGTGCTCAGGAATGGCTCGTCAGAGTTCTGTGTGAATCCAGACTGCCTAGAATCTGGCACCAAGCAACAATCATTGCCTTGCTGAAACCTGGGAAAGATCCACACTTGCCTTCTAGCTACAGACCAATTTCACTTCTAAGCATCTGCTTTAAGGTGCTCAAGCATCTGATTTTGCAAAGAATTTCACCATCCATGGAAGGCATGCTGGTATCAGAGGAAGCCGGTTTTCACTGCAGTCATAGTACATGTGATCAAGTGTTGGCATTGGTTCAGTTTTCTTTGTCCTGACTGTGGCACACAATACGGTTTGGCACACAGTCCTTTTGATGAAATTGTCTAGAACTATGTCAAGTTGGTTAGTATGTGCAATGGCTCTGTTTCTGAGAAATTACCATTTCTGTGTGTATATTGGTGATAGAACAAGTGCTTGAAAGCGCCAGAAGAATGGCCTCCCACAAGGAGGTATTCTCTCCAACGTTATTCAACTTATATACCACATACCAGGTCCCACCAGTTTGTTTATGTAGACAACATATGCTTTGGCACTCAGTCACACTCTTTTGACATATTTGAGAGTGCCCTGAATGCAGATATGGTGGTTATGGCAGATTATTGTCATCAGTGGCGCCTGATATCAAGTGAAAGTAAGACTGTGTTGAGTATTTTTCTCTTACATCATGCACAAACAGGCAGAGATCTGAATACAGTTCTCAGTGGCCAGCGAATAAAGGACGATTCACACCCGGTTTATCTAGGTGTCATATTGGATAGAACTCTCACATATCGTGACCATCTTACAAAGACAGAGACTAAAGTCAGAAATGTGCAACAACCTGCGTGGAAGACTGGCCAGAATGACATTGGGGGATCAATGCCCAAATGTTACGTACTTCAGCCTTGGCACTCTGTTACTTGGTCATGGAGTATCACACTCCAGTATGGGCTTGCTCATCTCACACAAAGATGATTGCCATGCAATTTAATTGCACCCTGAGTATTATTTTCAGGCACACTTAAATCTCCTCCTCTACCATGGTTACTGGTTCTCAGCAATATTGCTCCACCTAGTGTTCACAGAAAGGAAAGTGTAGCAAAGTTCATGATGAAGTTGTGCAATACGACACATCTACTGTTAATTCAAGACTTGTTTAACCCACCACATGGACATCTGCCCTCATACCACCTGTTGTGGATAAATTTACTGGGTAAGGGATTTATGGTAAAGGATGTGTGGTGAGCGTAATGGTCTGCAGAGAAAGTGACAATTATCTCATCTTGAACCCCACTCAACATCAATCCAGGTTTGATTTACTGTGAAGGCAATGGAGCCTTCTGAACCAGTTTCATACCAGACATGGAATTTGTGCTGCAGCGGAACTTCAGTGGCATTTAGAGACAGACACGATGTCAATGTGGGCAGCCACAAACCATTACACATATGGTCTTTGTGCCTTGAACATCATTGATAAGAATGCTGTGGCTTGGCTTGACCGGACTTCATATGCCAAATAATAAATAAGTGGTGTGTTAGTCAACAAAAGTTCCAATGCAAGTCATATCAGCTAAAGAGCTGAAATTAAGCTATTATGGTAAACAAAAGTCATTACAAAAATCTCTCCCTGAATTACCTGCATTCTCTGGTGCAAGAGGAAGACCCCACGCACTGCTACAGACTAGAGACCGAATAGCTAGGCAGCAATTCTGCAGAAAATTACAGTGGACAAGAAGCTGGATCTGAGTCAACAGTGTGCCCTTGTTGCCACGAAGGCCAATGGCATTTTGGGCTGGAGCAGATCGAGGGACGTGATCATTCCCCTCTATTCTGCATTGGTGAGGCCTCATCTGGAGTACTGTGTCCAGTTTTGGGCCCCACACTACAAGAAGGATGTGGTAAAATTGGAAAGAGTCCAGCGGAGGGCAACAAAAATGATTAGGGGGCTGGAGCACATGACGTATGAGGAGAGGCTGAGGGAACTAGGATTGTTTAGTCTGCAGAAGAGAAGAATGAGGGGGGATTTGATAGCTGCTTTCAACTACCTGAAAGGGGGTTCCAAAGAGGATGGCTCTAGACTGTTCTCAGTGGTAGCAGATGACAGAACAAGGAGTAATGGTCTCAAGTTGCAGTGGGGGAGCTTTAGGTTGGATATTAGGAAAAAAACTTTTTCACTAGGAGGGTGGTGAAGCACTGGAATGGGTTACCTAAGGAGGTGGTGGAATCACCTTCCTTAGAAGTTTTTAAGGTCAGGCTTGACAAAGCCCTGGCTAGGATGATTAGTTGGGGATTGGTCCTGCTTTGAGCAGGGGGTTGGACTAGATGACCTCCTGAGGTCCCTTCCAAGCCTGATATTCTAGGATTACCTGTTCTGTTCATTCCCTCAGGGGCACCTGGCATTAGCCACTGTCGGAAGACAGGATACTGGGCTAGATGGACCATTGGTCTCACCCAGTACAGCCATTCTTATGTTTTTATGCACAGTAAGTTATCTGTTTCCAGAAGGAGTCGTAGGGTTATGTGCATGACATTTAAGGTTAGTATAGGAGGAATCAGACAAATCACAGGCTTCTAACTCTTCCTCATCATTGCCAGGAAGGAATAGCTAAGCCTATTACAGAGCCCTATGAAGAGGGCCCTAGTAACGGTATGGACAGTGTGATGTTACAAAGAAACAAATAGTATGGCACTGTAATGGCATGTGCCATTACAATAAGTCCAATAGCAATTAGAATAAAATACTGCTCTCAGATGTCCATGCATGTCATTCCCAGTGGGAATCACCTATGTGCATTCAAAAGGAGGATTTGTTGTGAATATTTTGACATTGGTTATTTCAGAGAGCCTTTGACAAAGTCCCGCACCAAAGGCTCTTAAGCAAAGTAAGGATTAATGGAATAAGAGGGAAGGTCCTGTCATGAATACAGAACTGGTTAAAAAAAAAGACAGGAAACAAAAGGTAGGAATAAGTGGTCAGTTTTCACAATTGAAAGAAACAAACAGTGGGGTCCCCCAAAGTTCTGTACTGGGATGGTGCTGTTCAACATATTCATAACTGATCTGGAATAAGGAGTGAACAGTGAGGTGGCAAAGTTTGCAGAGGATACAAAATTACTCAAGATAGGTAAGTCCAAAGCTGACTGAAAAGTTACAAAGATCTCACAAAACTGGGTGACAAAATGGCAGATGAAATTCAATGTTGAAAACATAATTCCAATTATGTATACAAAATGATGGAATCTAAATTAGCTGTTACCACTCAAAGAAATCTTGGCATCATCATGGATAGTTCTCTGAAAACATCTGCTCAATGCTCTGCAGTAGTCTAAAAAGCTAACACAGTGTTAGGAACCATTAGGAAAGGGATAGATAATAAACCAGAAAATATCATAATTCCACTGTATAAATCCATGGTACACCCACACCTTAAGTACTGCATGCAGTTCTGGTCACCCCATCTCAAAAAAAGATATTAGAATTCGAAAAGATGCAGAGAAGGGCAACAAAAGTGATTATGGGTATGGAAGAGTTTCCATATGAGGAGAGCTTAGAAAGACTGGGACTGTTCATCTTAGAAAAGAGACAACTAAGGTGGGATCTGATAGAGATTTGCAAAATTATGAATGCTATTCATTTTCTTCATAGGGAAGTATTACTTACCCCTTCATCATATAACACAAGAACTAGAGGTCCCCCAGTGAAATTAACAGGCAACAGGTGTAAAACAAACTGAAGTACTTCTTCACAATCACCTTGTGAACTCATTGGCAGGGGATGTGAAAGCCAGAAGTGTAACTGGGTTCAAAAAAGTATTCAATAATTAATGGACCTATCCTCCATCAACTTGCTATTAGCCAAGTTTGGCAGGGACACAGCCCTATCCTCTGGATTTCCATAAACCTTCAAATGTCAGAAGCTGGAATTCGACAACAGAGGAGGATCACTTGAAATTGCCCTGTTCTGTTCATTCCCTCTAAAGCATCTGATACCAGCCACTGCCAGAGACAGGATTCCAGCCCAGTATCGCCACTTTTATGTTCAAAATGGGTCAACAAAATGGCCAATTACATAGATAATCAACATTGTTAATACTACACTTACAATTCAGTTGATAACTGCTCTACTTAGGTATGGAACAAATTTACAGGTGGGCCAAAACCATAGCTGTCTAGCTGAACCGTGCTGCTCACCTTCCCGCTGATCTTTGAGGGCTTGGGTAAAGTGAGACCTGAATCCAAACCAGCTCTGGTAAAACCCTATCCTGCAAAACCATTGTTGCTTTCACCCATCTCTACAACTGAGCCAATAAATACTACTACTTATATAGCACTATAGATATGTACAGCCCTGAACAAAGGACAGCTGTGCTCAAAGAAGAACCTGGTTCTCTGCCTACACGAGTTAAAATTCTCCTCTACCCCACGCCAAGCCTGTGTTGCCAGACTTGGCATAGGGGGCTTCTCTGGGACTGGGAAGAAACAATTCTCTTCCCCGGATTCCAGAGTAATGTAGCAGCAGAGCCACTCCATGATTGCTACTGCAGAGCCTACCAAACTCCAGTGCTTCTGCTCCCTCAGGGGACAATGGTGGGCGGGTGAATCCAGATAGAGAAGGAGTCACCAACACTGTTGTCTGAGTAAATGCTTTTTAGAGTTCAGGCTCCCCGAATCCTCTTTCCCCTCTGCCCAGTGCAGTGTTCAGTTCCACATTGATTCCTGTGGAGCATGGGGCAAGATTTGCCCTTCAGGACATGTTCTGTACCATACCAGCTTAAGCAATATGATGCCATATGGAAGCAGGTGGTCACTGTAGCAGAAATTGATGTTAAATATATTTCCAGTGCTATCTGTCAACAAGCTATTTAAGGCTTGTCTCTATATTTTTATCCTTCCTGCCGGTCTGAGTTTCTGGATGATTATTGCAAATTAATGATAAAGATAATAGCAAAATAGGCTTCCTTCCAGTGGCTGGAAACATGTATTTTGGAAACATGTTGCTCTAACAGTTTACTGCAGCCAGAAATTAAGGATTGCAAGAATCAAATCATGCCATTTATGTATTAGACAAGAGACAAAGGAACAGACGTTCCTGCTACCATTTCAATAAAAGGAATGACTCTAATAATTTCATTAAGGCCTATTTTAGGGGTAAGTAAACAGATGTAAGTAAAGTAACCAGGGCAGATGAACTTATGTTGGCTCTTGTGTGTAATACCACTGGGGTTACAGATTTTACGTGATGTGGTTTATGCTAGTTTTAGGTTTAAGAAGTAGTAGCCCCAATCCTGCAATCTTTATGCCAAGCTCAGTCCTGCAAGGTGCTGAGCACTCGTTAATTTTCATGTGTTGGCACAAGTATTGGCACACTGTCCATTCGCTTGCAAAGCTAAGCCTTGCTCGTTTCAAGATTTCCTTAACAAAATTGTTTCATGCCTAGGTAATAGCTGGGTGTCACTGCATGCAGTGACTACAGACAAAAGCTTTTTTAAGCCCCTATCCTGCAAGCAGTGGGATTTACATACACCACTCCCCAATCTCATGTCTTCACAGAGCCACACTGAAGTCAATGGACTCTTCACTAGCACAGCTACTTACAGAATCAGGGTTTTAGTTTGTTCGTCTAAATCAGGGGTCTCAAACTCAAATGACCCCGAGGGCCGCATGAGGACTAGTGCATTGGCCCGAGGGCCGCATCACTGACACGCCCCCTTGCTGCCCCTGGCCCCACCCCCAATCCACCCCTTCCATGAGGCCCCGCCCCTGCCCTGTCTCTTCTCCACCTCCTCCCCTAAGCGCGCGCAGTTTTAATAAATATATACACTCAGTAATGCACCTCACTCAAAGGACAAAACACGCACTTAGATTTACTGCCTAAGGCTCTGGGAGGGAGTTTGGGTGGGGGAGGGGGTCTGGATGCAGGCTCTGTGCTCGATGCAGGCTCCAGGCTGCGGCAGGGGGTGGGGGTGCAGGCTTTGGGACGGAGTTTGGGGATAGGAGGGAGTGCAGGGGTGAGGGCTGTGGGGCTGAGGGCGAGGGGTACATGATGCAGGAGGGGGCTCAGGGCTAGGGAAGAGGGTTGGGCTGTGGGGTGAGGGCTGTGGATGAGGGGTTCATGATGCGAGGGGGCTCAGGGCTAGGGAAGAGGTTTGGGCTGTGGGGTGAGGGCTGTGGATGAGGGGTTCATGATGCGAGGGGGCTCAGGGCTAGGGAAGAGGGTTGGGCTGTGGGGTGAGGGCTGTGGATGAGGGGTTCATGATGTGAGGGGGCTCAGGGCTAGGGAAGAGGTTTGGAGTGTGGGGTGAGGGCTGTGGATGAGGGGTTCATGATGTGGGGGCGCTCAGGGCTGGGGCAGAGGATTAGGGTGCGGGGGGATGAGGGGTTCATGATGTGGGGGCGCTCAGGGCTGGGGCAGAGGATTAGGGTGTGGGGGGATGAGGGCTCTGGCTGGGGCTGAGGATTAGGGTGCAGGGGGATGAGGGGTTCATGATGTGGGGGTGCTCAGGGCTGGGGATTAGGGTGCGGGGGGAATGAGGGCTCTGGCTGGGGCTGAGGGTTTGGGGTTAGAGAGGCTCAGGGTAAGGGAAGCCTGCCTTGCCAGTACTGGCGGAGGGCAGGCACTAGGACCCTGCACCCTAATCCTCAGCCCCAGCCAGAGCCCTCATCCCCCCACACCCTAATCCTCTGCCCCAGCCCTGAGCGCCCCCACATCATGAACCCCTCATCCCCCCGCACCCTAATCCTCTGCCCCAGCCCTGAGCACTTCCCTTCCCCCCCGCCAGCCCGGCCCCGGCGGGTCCCGCTTCCCTTCCCCCGGCCCGGCCCCGGCGGGTCCCGCTTTCCCCCCCCCCTTACCCGAGCGCGTCTCCGGCGGTCCCGCTCAGAGCCGCGGGGTGTGGGGGCGGGGCTGTGAGCTCCACGCCGAGCGCAGCGCTCAGCCCAGAGCTCCCAGCCCCGCCCCCTCCCCACGCGGCTCTGAGCGGGGCGGGGCTCAGGCGCTCGGACGGAGACTCGGCGCTCTATGCGCCGAGGCTCCAGGAGAGGGGTGGAGGCGGGAGCCTCCGCTTTTCTCTTGAGGGCCCTTGCGGAGCTCCCCTGGGGAGCTCCGCGGGCCGCAGGGAAGAGCTCCGCGGGCCGCATGCGGCCCGCGGGCCGCATGTTTGAGACCCCTGGTCTAAATCCTGTGATCACTGATCCTAGGAAGGAAGATTTAGAAGTAGCAGGGTTTATTTAACACATTCCTAGGGTGGTGAAGGTATACTAACTTGCATAGCAAGCTAAACAGGCATTGGAATACATTTAGCTTATGATAATACAATCCACTGAAAACATATAAGGGGGGGGGGGAAACACACACACAAATATAATGGATTCCTATCGATACATTACCGATCTGTTTTTCAAAAGTGCTGAGTCCTCATAGTTCCCATTTATTTCAGTTGGGGCTGGAGGCACTAAGCACGTCTGAGAATGGGGTCCTAGAACTTCTAAATAGGTTTTGCAATGTAATTGCATTTAAAATGTTATTCTCAATATTTGTTTTACTCCATTTGCATTGTGGTAGCGCCTAAGAGCCCCAGGCAGGGATCACAGCCCTGTTGTGCTAGGCACTGTATAAACCAACCAAGAAAACAATCCCTGCCCCTAAAATCTTACAGTCTCAGTCTAGACTAGCCGCTATATACCATGATGATGAGCAGCACAGTATATATAGACAGCTAGGCAAGCACTTCAGATGTTCACCTCTTGTAAGTTTAACACAAAGTTTTATTTGTGTTTTAACAAGAAATGTTATTTTACTTTCAACTCTACGGTGAAATGTCCTGGATATGCCACATTCAAGTACAGGATAACAAACACAAAACCGCAGCTAATATGTGTAAGCTGTGTTCAAAGTTTGCGCTTGCTGTTCTGCTTGAAGACATTCCTTAGTGCTGATCTGCTTGTGCTGTTAAGATATTAAGTTTTTAAAAAAGCAAGCTGATTAATGTTTTTCTTTTGGTTTATTTTTATGAGTCACTCCACTAAGTATTTGCATTAGCAGGTCTCCTGCTGCCACTAGATTGTTCAACCATGTTTGTTTAGTCGCTGTGTCTCTTGTAAAGAGCAACAATGTTGAATTTTTCTGGGTCTCCTTTTGAGTTCTACTAAATGTTTAAGTCTATTTTTTAAACAGTTGATTAAACACCCAATCCTGCAACCCTTCTGTGAGTAGCCCAACTGAAGTAAGTGGGACTACTCACTTGAGTAAGCGTTGCAGGACCAGACCGATGTTTTTATTGTTTCTCTTTATATTTTCTCCTGCTGGAGTTGTATTAAAATGGAGGACAAAAAACAACATAGGTGAAATGTCACTATAATTGAGTGCAAAGCTTTTGTTTTCTCTTACGCTTCAAAATACAAAGCTATTTAATATGAACTACTTCTAAAACAAAAAAAAAATCCAGCGATTACCATTTTTAAGCCACTCTGGAAAGAAGAATTATATTTCCATCTTAAAATTAGAAGAAGTTCTTTAACATGTTAGAGATGCTTCATTTAGAAGCCAGCATCTTGACTGGGACTGGCATTACCTGACTTCTACAAAATAAAACTCAATCAAAGGTCTTGTTGCCTAGTTATGTCAGAGTGGGACTACAGGCAAGGTTGTGGCTATGTTGACCAGCACCAACAGTAGAAGCTAAGTCTAAGGGAGATTGAGGAGTTCCTAGATTTCTCTGTTTCCCCTTCTGAGGCTGCCCAGCCATACTCTGTTCAACCTTCTGAATCTCTTTTTCTTATCAGATCACTCTCTCAGCACAGCTTTAGACTGCAAGTATAAGGAGAGAAAGGGAGACTCTGAATTAAGTACAACAGGGGTAAAAGCCTTTTCCACTAACTTAAAATAGAATAAAAGTCTCAGTGCTTACCTGTTCACAAGGAAGCCTGTTTGAGACCCAGAGATCTTCCGCAGCCAAGAGTTTGGGTCTCAAGGGAAGCATTTGTAATGGCAGCTCTTCAGAACAGCACTACTTCTGCCACATCAGGTGTTAATTGTGTTTTTACTTCTCTGCAGTTGATGCAATGGCTGATGGGAGAAAAGGGAGTGTTTAAGGACTATAAAAGGTTTTATGAGGCTTAAAGAGTGTTAGTATGTCTGAGAACAGCCTTCCCTTGAATATACGGTTAGGATCTATGCAAGTTTGTCTTAAACTGCAGTACTACTCTGAAAAGTAACTATGGTATCTTTTTACTGATCACATCTGTTCCCTGTGTGAATTCAGAGTTGCATCTGCTGACTTCTGCAACAAAAACACTTTTTTATTACTTCTTATTCCTGCAGAACCAAAACAACTCAGGAAGATTGAGCTTCATCTCTGTTTTCTATTATTGAAAAAACTATGTCAGGTGTGATAATTCCAAGGCTAGTCAGTTACATGTGTGAAGATCAACTGGCCAGGTTAAAGCATAACTTGCAGAAACTTTATCACCTGTGATGATGTGCAAGCTAATAAGAACCTAACTTAATGATTGGATCTCTTGTTGAATGTGTAGGCTTTTAGTTAAGGGAAAACATCTTTTCAATTTGAAATGTGCTTAGATTTTAAGTGAAGTTACTGGAAGATATTAAAACACAAGATTTCCCAAAGCTAGCATGGAACTTCTCCTGATATAAATTCTGTATGGTTATACATACATATTAGTTGTTTCTATTTTTATAAGTTATGTTACCTAGTAAATCAATATATTAATTAAACATGATCAGTTCCTGCAGGAAATTTTTCTTAACAGGATAACCCCAAAATCTTACACTAACATGCACTGAAATTAAAACCTGTTTTTAAAGACCAGGGATGACATTGTACCACTGATTTTAAAACTGAAACCTCACTTGAAAAGAACAGCAAATATGGTCCCATATCACTCAACATTTCCAGCTCACTATTAGTTTAAAATACACATACACAGATACTGCTAAATAATTTTCTGCTAGGCAGGTTCTACTGAATATAGAATCAGAGAAGCTACCACCACTAGGAGCAGAGTTCTACCTTCCCTTTGTGCAGTTATTCTTATTAAATCTAGTGAATAAAGCACTCAAGTTTTCAATACTCTCCTACTTAGGATGAATCAGCACAGTTTCCATCAGGGGCGGCTCTATGGTTTTTGCCGCCCCAAGCACAGCAGTCAGGCAGCTTTTGGCGGCACGCCTGCGGGCGGTCTGCTGGTCATGCCGATTCCGAAGTGCCGCCAAATCCACGGGGCCGGCGGACCTCCTGCAGGCATGCCGCCCTCACAGTGACTGGCAGGCTGCCCCTGGCGGCTTGCCACCCCAGGCACACGCTTGCTGCACTGGTGCCTGGAGCCACTCCTGGTTTCCACGTCTTTGAAAAGAAACTCTTGTAGTAATATTTAGTGCTTCTCGGTTTTCTTCTATTCAAAACTATCTCATGTATGCTCATTTTCTTTCAGAAGTTTCCTAGGTTAAGGTTCAAGGGTGTCTCTGTTCTAGACAGAATAAATTTGTGGTCTAAACTACAAAGTGTTTGTCATACAGCTAAACCACCAAGTTTTGTTTTTTTTAAATAAGGAAAAGCTGCATGAATACTATTTGACTTCTGCAAGTGCCAATGTTCTACAGTGCTCACTATTCTCTCTGTAGTGCTCACTATTCAGGTGACTGATGCTGTACATAAACTGAGATCTTTCCAGGATCAGATTCCTCCCTTCCAAAGTTAGTTGCAGACACCAGACTATTTAAGTATTCGTTATAATATTGGGAACAGACAAACGCTGGCCGCCTTGTTTCATCTTCAGCAAGTGCTGGAGGAGCGGCTCTTAAAGTGATTTACTAGAGGTCAGTATCATTATCTCCATTTTATAGATGAGAACACGGAGGCAGGAAGAGATGAAGTGACTTGCATAAGGTCACAGAGCAGGCCAGTGACAGAACTGGGAACAGAACACAAGTCTCCCGACTCTCACACTAGCACTCTGTCCACAAAACCACACGGCCTCCCTCATTAAATGTATTTGGTAACAATTTAAATATCTCAAAACCAAAAGTTGGCTATAAACAACAGATCACAATTTTTTGCTGGAAGTAGCTGTAACAACCTCTAGGATAGGTCACCAACAGGGCTGGAACATAGAACCATCATCTCTGTAGCACATACTTCTACCACTTCAACTAAAAAAATAGCTCCTTTAACAGGCAGAAATCATAGGCTCTTATTCTCTATGTAGACCAGCCACCAGAGAGGGACATAATACACACTATGAAAACATGGAAAATGGAGTTGGGAGAAGTTTTTTCAATGATCCTTGAAACAAAAGGCAAAAACATTTGAATGAAAGTCTCACTGAGACTTGCTCCTTGATCACAGAAGGAGAAAAGTGGGTGTTTCCCATGGCTATAGCACAATAAGCCCCAAGATAAACTCTCTCTCTCTCTCCATGTTTACTACCAAAAGGTAGAATTTGGCCCTTTTGCCAAATGCAGGTATCCAGCCCTCTTCCTAGTGAGCCATGTTCCCATGACTGATACAGATTATAAATTGCTGCTAGAAGAGCAGGGAACATTTTCGTGCAAAACAACAGGGCAAAACCAAACCACAACACCTGTGATTTATCACAGACACACTGCTTGGGCCATCTCAGCCAAAGTCTGAAATGAGGGTGCGGGAACTGGAAAGGAGTCAGGGTAACTGCAATATGGGATACTAGAATACTATTGAACTTTCTACAGAAAACTCATAAGTTAATCTTGCCCTGCAATAACTTCTGCTCTGCAATTTATACACTTCATTGGTGCATATTTATATATATTTCAGTGGTTTTGAATGCACCCAGGTAACAACAAGCATTACTTGTCATGCACAGGGTGTACACCCAAATCCCCTGCCAAATAGCAAGTGTAACTCACTAACTAATTGTGCTGTGTTCCCTGGTAGTGGCTAGATCCCTGAGGCTAAGCATCTGATCTTACTAACAGCAAATAGAGCTACTTCTTTCAGTCAGGTGGTTAAGGGCTGTGCCTTGTCGTTCCAAGGTTTAATGTCTGCTGATGACTCAAGGTGGGGAGGTGTATGCAGTCACATATGCTACACATCTTACCTATACATGATAGCTGGGCAATTTTAGCTAACATTGTTTTCTGTACTTACTTCTCCCATTGGGGATTTTCCAGTTCCCATATGATTATCTAGAGTTACGAACACTTACCTTTGGAGCTACATAATCTGAAAGGCAGGAGATATAGGGGTCTGGATAAGCATGCTTTAGGAGTAGAGCAGACCCCAGCAGGTCCTCCTGGAATGTCTCAATTCACAACAATCCTGGCTTATGCTTCAATCACTTTTCTGAGATGCATACACTGGACTCTGATGATGGAGCATATTCCCCCGAAGGGCTAGCTGCTGCCTCAATTTTATGTCTACAACTCCCATCATCATAAATGAGAATTTAATCTACTAAACAAGAGGAGACTATACCTTTAGTAAGGTCATGCCCTCAAAATGATTATCACTAATGAGCTCCTACAATAAAGCCTGTTTCTAAACTCATTTGGAAGACCAGCTATTGACAGGTAAACAGCGGATTATGATTGTTAGTTGATGGCTCACATATGATTTACTATAAATCACTGATGTATTATTCTGCCAGTATAGTCATTATCATTTTTTCTGCTATTCTTTTCTTTCTGGTAGGCTGTAATCATTTCCCTCCCCTCCAATTCCATCCCCAACCTTATATTTCTGGGGTGTATTTGTCATAACTATTTGAAAAAGATGCCTGTTAGAAAGTGTTTAAATAGATGATTGCCTTGTGTCTAAATGTGCAGTTCCTGGTTATTTTATCCTCTTGTCACATTAAACCTTTGGCACTAAGACTTTGTCTATAATTCACTGAAGCTATAGCCCTGGATGTCAAGAACATTATTTCTATTAGCAGTTTTAAAGCCACTGTGGAGTTCTAAATTTTTAATCTGCTGGTGGACTGACACTTTTTATCACTCAGGCTGTACTTATCACATTTTTAACAGCACTTGGAGTCCTCCTTCACACAAGAAGTGCTCTATAAATAAAAATTGATTTCTTGTTAACCAGACACACCCAGACATATTTTTCTAACCTTTGCTGTAGATATACCAGATTCAAGTCTAAAAATAGAAAAGAACAATCTATAAATAGACAATGTAAAAAGCTTTTAAAATACCCTCTGAACACTACTGCGTTGAAATAAAATATGGTATTATTTATTAGATGCTCTGAGGGGATGTGAATCTCATAGCAGGAAAAATAATCCTATAAATTGGAGATGTGCATGGAAATTCTGGAGGTGCCAGTGACATCTTCTGCATCCATTTTACACCAACATTTTTGGTGATGCCACTGACTTATTGTCAGACCTCGCAACATTTCATGTGGCTGAGATTGGGTGCTGTGCCCCTGTGCGCCGCCAAGTCATAATGCCACTCAGTAGGGAAACCCTGTCTAACATGGGGCGCGAGGTACAGTGCCCCACCTTGGGCAGCCCTGAACTTCTCTGGGGACAGAGAGGTTTGTGGGACAGGTCTGCAAAACCCCAGTTGTATTTCTGCATCAGCTTTACCTGGAAATTCTAGTGAGGACCAGGGCCAACTCCAGGCACCAGCCCAGCAAGCAGGTGCTTGGGACAGCCAACAGAGAGGGGCAGCATGCCTGGCTCTTCGGACGGGTCCCTCACTTCCTTTTGGAGCAAAGGCCCAGCTGCCAAATTCTAAAGTGGCGGTGGTAGAGCTGATGGCAACAGTGTTTTTTTTCCACTGCTTGGGGTGGCAAAAACCCCGGAGTCGGCCCTGGTGAGGACCATGCCCTCGTCTCCACCTGTTGCCCCAGAGAGGGGCGAGGTCACTGCCATCTTTTGCACCAGTTTTGCACAGAAATTCAGGTGGCACGGAAGCCATATCCTGCACCCCACCCCACACGAGGAAGAAGCGATGATTTCCCTGAGGCATTTACTGGGGGAGGGGGGAACCACAGGCCAGCCCTGTCCTGAAACGGCAGCGAGCGGGAGGTGCAGCCCCCTCCTGGCCCGGGAGGGCCTGGCAGCTCCCAGGGCGGCGGGAGAGGCGCGCCCCGGCTGGCCCGCTCCCGCTTGGTTTCCAGGCGGGTCCCGCTTGCCCAGAGCCGCTCACTGCTCCCCGGGCGACCGGCCCCTGGCTCCCGTTGTTATGGGGATAATCACGCGGCTGACTGGCCCTTCCCAAGGCCTCGGCACATTCCTCCGCCCGCCCGCCCGGCCGGGGGTGAAGGGACGCCCCGGCGCTCCCCGGGGCAGGGAGACTGAGCCATGGCAGCAGCCGGCGCGGCTCCCGCAGGTAACCAGGGCGCCGGCTGCCCTGCCGGGCACGGGCGGGCGCAGAGGGAGGCGGCCTCGCTATAACTATAAAGGGGGAGAGAGAAAGACCGGGGGGAGGGGCTGGGATTTGAGTCCCCCGCGGGGTTCTCGCTGCTCTGACTGGGCGCCGTGTTCAGTCAGTCGAGCTTCAACGCCTAGTGGGATCTGTAGGGGCAGGGTCGACCTAGGAGCCGCTCCCCTGGGGCGAGGGGTTTCTGACTCTGCCCAAAGCGCCTCCGGTTTTTCAGCAGCTGAAATTCACTGCACACAAAAACAAAACAAAAAAGGCTCCTCCCCACAGGTGGTTGTTTAGTTTGGGGGCTTTCTGCTTTCCTGTAGGTTGGATGGTGGCCTTCAGATTAGTACATCAATTGAGCTGCAAAATATAAGGGGTGAGAAAGAGCCAGAGCTGGACCCCCAGAGGGATTTAGGTGCCTAACTGCCATTTTAAACATCTGCATCCAAAATTTAGATCCTCAAAACCCATGCTCTGGTGCCACCGAATCTTAAAGGTGCCTTAATTCCCTAGTCGCCTACATTTATACCAGTAAAGGCCCCCTAGTGCATGTATTTCTCCTGGTGGGCATACACACTGCTGGCTCCATCCTGCTTCTGAATGCCCAGCTCACAGGTAAGCCCTAGTAAGAATCGAACTAGAATCTAGAATCCCCCTGCCTCTCTCACCTCTCAAATCCATCCCCTAGGTGTTCTCAGGGCACATTCTGGATTGGAGTCTCCCCCCCCAAAAAAACACACACCCAGAGAAGGATGTTGTGGCACCCCCTTCAATAGCACAGTGGTTAATACTGACCTAGGGTGTGGTAGATCTACCTTCAAACCATTCCTCTTCCTGATGTCAAGCAGGGATGTGAACCTAGGTTTCCCATCTCCTGTGGGAATGCCCTAACCCCAGCACTGTGGTTGGTCTTGCTCTTGCTTAGGCAATCTCTTCAGTTGGATCTGTTCCACTGTGTATAACTAATTAAATTGTCATAGGGCCAGTGAGCATCTGTGAAAATGATTTTATAGACTGGTGGTTGGAGAGGTTGAGGGGGAAGGCCTGGGTTCAAGTCCCTGCTCCAATGCATAGTTAACTATTTTATAAAAAAGTAGAACAGCTTTCAACAGGAAAGATTAAGAGTACTGTACATCAGCATACCCTATAGGCTGGTGGGTTGATTATTCACCTGGGACATAGGAGCTCATTTTTCAAGTCCCTACTCCATATGAGACAGAGGATGGATTTGAACTAGGGTCTTCCATAGTCTGAGTGCTCTAACCCCTGGGCTATTGAGAAAAGGGGACAGTACCTCATTTGTCTTGTGAGAAGGGACTGACCTGGCTTAGGCTTGTAAATCCAGGAGAGGGTTCATGGCTGTGAATCTTCAGTAGAGGGAGGCACCTCCTGTTGGGCACCTAACTCTTTGTGGAGTGGCTCTTAGGCCACATCCCTCTCCTTGGTGTTTCCTTTTGGCAGGGTTAGATGGATATCTACTCAGGTTTTGTGCTTTTGGGCATTCCATTCTTAGGTGCCTACCTCTCCCCATGTGTTGTATAGGGAGCGAGGGTGCCTAACTCTGGATTTCACAAGACAGCAGGACACCTGAAAGATAGCACATTGAAGCACTGGATCTAGAGCAGAGAGATTTCACTTGAAAAGGGATTCTACTATAATATAGATGGGCCTACAAACATAGTCAGACCCAAATGGAATAGAATCAGCCCAAATCAAAGTCAAACATGTTTGGAACCATATCTGAGTTTCCCATCTTATCTCTACAAAGGAACAAATTAAAGCACCTCATCTGAACACTCCTGAACTCTGGAGATGTTCAAATCCAGGCCTAAACATTGAGACTAAACATGGCTGCTCTGTCATGGATGAACTGAAAAGGACAACACAAAGTTCCTTCTACCTGTGCAAACAGCAACACTATTTCATCTGTTTGTGCTGGGGATAAGGGCAAGGGGAAGGAGGAGATAGGGTAGTTGGCCAGTGCTGCTGGCAGTGGCCTCAGAAGGGATAATTGAAGGTGGAGCCATGCCTCATCCCACTCTCAAATAAAAAAAACATTCAGTTGCTAAACGACAATAAATGTTAGGTTTTACAACTAAAACCCAAGGTATTTTGAAGAAAAAATGTCAGTGCAAAATTTTTCACAGGAAAACAAATCTGGACCTTGTAGGATTGGGCCCATAATTGAAAGCTCCAAACATTTTGCTTTCAGGGCTAAATACTGCCATGATTATTCTGTATCTAATGTTAAAACAGCAATTAGCATCCCAGAAATGAACTTCCACTGCATGAGATTTTGAGTAGCTTGTGATGGAACCTCAAGACCTCTAGAGCTATGAAAGAAAAACAGATGGCAAATCCAAAATTTAATTGGTAGAAAGTTAAAGAAGAAGATAAAATCTAATGAACTGTGACCATTTCGTAGTTTAGCATAAACCTTCCATTGTTTGCAGTTGATTTCCAGGATTGCAAATTAATGGCCCAGAACCTCAGCTGGTGTAAAGCAGCATAGCTCCAATGAAGTCAGTGGAACCACACAGATTTACACTGAGGAGATGGCTCTACATCAGTGTTTCCCAAACTTTAACAACCTGTGAATCCCTTTCACTAAAATATCGAGTCTCGTGAACCCCCTCCTAAAAATGAATATTTCCAGGGATTTTCTCATTTACTTGAGTATAAATTATAAAAGTAGTGATCTTGGAAATAGAAACATTTGTTTTTATGACATGCTTATTTATCATTACAGTATTTTTATTACATTATGAAAACAACACCACTCTTCCAAGATCTCACTTTCGTAGCTTGTATCACTTTGAATAAGCGTGTTATAAGACAAAGCTCCTATGTTTCATCAAGGACTATCAGATTTGAAACAGCATGAAGGTATTTAAGAAGCCAACTCAGAGTTCCTCATACACAAGTGTTCAGATCTTGAGCAGTCCAGGCAAACAACGCACGTTACAACAAAAGTTAAACTTGGTTTTTAGATTATTATGAAGAACAATACTAGCTGCCTATTTAATTTTAATAATAACAAAAAATATCCACCGCCCTTTCCTATAAAGAGTCTGCTGCAGTGCTGCAAATTTGTAAGTGTAGCCAAGCCCTCAGAGTTTAAATCTCCTCAGTGTGATAGATATGCTTGCTTTGATCTGCTTAGCTCTTGGAAGTCCAGGGGCTCTGGGCTGCTGGCCCCCTGTGGCCCCGGGGCCCCTATGAACAGCTCTGTCAGCCATTACGGATTTTTTTCCTGAGAACCGCCTGTAACATTTCATGAACCCCCAGGGGTTCACAAACCCCAGTTTGGGAACCATTGCTCTACATACACATGTCTGCAAAACCTTCTTGTGCAGGACTCCTATCAACTGTAATTGGAGATTTGTGCACTGAAAGTGAAATCCTGGCCCCGCTGAAGCAAATAGCAAAATTCTTATCAGTGTGGCCAGGATTTCACCTTGATTTGCAATAGCGATGATTGAAAAACAAATAACTAAGAGTGAAATCCTGGCTCTACTGAAGTCAATAGGAGTTTTGCCATTTACTTCATTATGCCAGGATTTCACTCTGAAGAGTTGTAGAAGAGATATAAACCCTCATACTCCAAGGCATAAACCAATTACAATTAAAGAGAGATAAGGAAGACACTATACCTATGGATAAATTATTCCATAACTTCAACTTCTTCTGAAGTAACTGGCCATCATTGCAGACAAGATTCTGGATTAGGTGGACCGTTGGTCTGTTCTTGTATGCTCCTATATTCCTGATAAGACAGTCTCTTGATGCAGCAGATTTAAATTGCTGTAATTATACCAGATTTTAATGTACTTTTTCTCAGTTGCCAAGAAGTAAAAGCCAACAAAAAGAAGAGGCCAACACTCTCAGGGAAATAAGTTTTGTTAGCCATCTCAATACAGTAGAACTTAACTAATTACCACTTTGCTAAACTGCCTATTTGATAATTCTCACAAATAATGT
This sequence comes from Mauremys mutica, assembly GCF_020497125.1. Taxonomy (NCBI): domain Eukaryota; kingdom Metazoa; phylum Chordata; order Testudines; family Geoemydidae; genus Mauremys; species Mauremys mutica. Next base: position 165,924,206 of record NC_059074.1, on the reverse strand, counting down.
GGTGGTCTTACCCCAACTCTCAGGTCATTTTTAATAGCAGAGTGATGTTTCGTATTACTAATATGACTTTTTAAACAAAAATACGGTAGTCTTTTTTGCTAATATACTATGAGAAATCCTTTAATAATTACTGTAAAACTAAACTGCACCTGTCAAAATAAATGAAGTGATACCACAACTTGCATTATTTAATCATATTTGTTCACCTAAGGCCAGATTTTCAAAAGTATTTAGGTGCCTAAAGAGGCAGATAGGTGCCTAGTGGAGATTTACCAAGAGTCTCATTCGGTGAGTTGCTGAGCATCTCTCTTGAGTTGCTGAGTCCCCTCAACTCCTGTTTAGTTAATTTCAGTAGGAGTTTACACTGATAATTCACAATGGGGCTGCTAGACATTAGTGCCAGTCATTCTTTCAACACATTGTAATTATTTATTTGTGTTACTGCAGCGCCTAGGAGCCCCAGTCAAACCAGAACCCTATTGTGCAGGGTGCTTTGCAAACACAGAACGGACAGTCCTTGCCCCAAAGATCTTATAGTGTCTAAGAGCCGTTCACTGCTGTTTGGCCCCATCATGCTGCACATGGAATGAATTCTAATTAAAATCATCATAATTTCTGTGCTAAATGACTAGAGGATGAGGCTCTGCATCAGAAGTTCTCAAACTGTGGTCTGCTCCCTCTAAGGTGTGCATCTGGGTGGCCGCACAGGAGAGAATGAAGGGCCTACCCACCTAATTAGTGGAGCCACGCCTGTGTGGCTCCACTAATTAGGTGTCTGGACCCAGGACAAGACACACATGTAAGATGAGGTGGTGGCCTGGGAGGGAATAGGGGGTAGGTGGGAGGAATTTGGGACATGCAGGGCTGCGGTGGCCAGAAAAAGAGGTGACTTTCCCCATCTCCAGGGCTGAGGCTGCCGGGGAGAGACAGCCCTCCTTCCCAGCCTCAGCTCTGTGGCTGCTGTGGTGGGGGAGAGACTCCCCTGCTTCCCAGCCCCAATTTGGGGGCTGCTATGCTGCAGGAGAGAGAGCACATCCATCCATCACATTCGAAAGGTAAGATTACTGATAATAAATATGAGTTGTGTGCTTTTATTTGTAGACCAAAAAAAGTTTATTAAGGTTTTTTTATATAGCGCTTTTATCCAAAGTGCTTTACAATAGTTAGCGAATGGTACAAACAGCATTTGGAAAGATCATTAAGTGGTCCGCCGAGACCCTCAGCAATTTTCAAGTGGTCTCCAAAAAAAAAAAAGTTTGAACCACTGCTCTATATCATGATTTCCCCCATAGTATCTGTTTAGACAAGTTCAATTAGATAAAACAGAGATTCTAATTGATATCTGTTCTGCTGCGGTTCCACTCCCATTTCTTGACCATGTAACTTTAGATTAACTATAAATTGTCTTTAATTTTTTCCTAGTAATTTAGATATCAGCGACTCTCCTTAAAACTTCCCAGTTGTGCATTAGATAATTAGCTAATGTAGTATCAGCTATTTGAAGCATTCCCGGTACAGTAGTTACTAAAAGGAACACTTGGGGAATATTGCTAATGCCAAGGTAATGTTACTTAGCTATTTAAGGCAACTGAAGTGTTTTCAAGACAACTACTGAAGTAATTGTTAATAATTGATTGTACAAAAATATACTGACGTATTATTAGGATGACTTCCTTTTTATTGTATCCCTGATATTTAGGCAAAAGACCAATATACCTGTATGCACTGTTTCATAATTAATTATAACAAAAAGTTTGCAAAGAATATAAAACCTCATTCTTCAGGATTTAAGTCAATCTAGAGAGAATGAGGATGAAATCTAACATGGGGGGGCGGCAGATTATCCTACATCTCTGCCTACTTCAGGTTTCTTACACCTTCCTCTGAATTACTGGCCATTGTTGGAGACAGGATACTAGACTAGATAGCTCCTAGGGTCAGATACAGTATGGCAATTCGCATATGTTCCTATTGTTTCATTGTCAGCATATGTCACCAAAGGGAGCGGGGCCAAAACTTCATAGTGTTTAAAGTTATGAAGTCCAATTCTTGGGTCTGGCCAAGAAATGCTCACAAAGGGGCTTTTCACTCCCTTCACAGCTTCCTGATTCTCCAAATTGTGCCTGGGACTAGCTCCAGTGGACTGCTCTGGCATGGAGATGCTCTGGCCACGTCCCTCCCCCCCACCTACCCATCCCAAGCTGGCGCCTGTACGAGTGGATAGCTAGAGTTGCTATGTTGGCTTTGTGCTCCCCAGAGATTCCCCTACTCATGAGAATTCTGAGCCAGCCAAATTCACTGGCTTTATGTTCCCTTTTCTCTGGCAGAACAGATCCTGTAGGGCTACATGGTAGCAGACATTGCTTTTACTTTGTGATACCTTAAGTCAATTATCCAGCACCAATATCTATTAGAAAAAAGCCATTCATACAGAGCACTAGAGGACCAAGTGGTACAGTGGATAAGGATCATGATTAATGTACTGTAGTAAGCTTCATGGCAGCCTGGACAAATGCAAAGCATGCCATTGAAGCAGCATTAATTTAAAAAAAAATGCTGTCATCTTCTTCTCCCCTGCAACCATGTACCTGTTATTTCTTTCTATGCTTCTGTTGCTTCCAGAAGACCCTATATGACTTGCTCCTTCCTAACTGCCATGAACCAGCAGATTTCAAATGTGGTCTGCTGTATCCGGAGAGGATGCTATGTTCAAGATTGTCACCTTTAATGTACTACACCGATACATCAATTTGATTTACAGTCCCCTGGTTTAAACATGGAAAAGTAGCAATAATAGAGTAATAATAATAAATGATAGAATATAAAAAATAGAATGATCTATGAAAATACATTTTGTAATTCAGGACCCTTATTGAACACCTCTGCAAAGAACAATAGATTGTATCTCAGCCTTAATCAGAAACAGAGAAGTTTGATAACTCCTTACCGAATAAAACCAAACATCTTAAAAATGGGTTACTTGTCCCATTTCATTTTTTTCTTTTTGATCTCATTGACACTGTTATTCTAATATTGTGGTATAAGAAGGAGAAGTATATGTCTTACCATACCAGTGCTGAACTGGGAAGAAAGAAGTGGAGAGAGTACAGATCTATGTAAAGTCACAGAAAATAGTAGAGAACAGTAATGAGTAATCCTCATATTAAGCATCCTTTCTCCACATCCTTCAAACTTTTGGGATTTTATTTCCTTTTTAATCTTCTACTTTGTTGTTCTCCAGTAAATATCATTAAGTTCAGCAAGAACATTTATACTAGCACAATGGTATCTAGGCATCAGAAGAAACATATCAGTAAAGAATATTGATATCTGCTATTGCATTTAGCTGGTGCTAAGTGGATTTGTTTTGACTTTTATTTCATGGGAATGACCCCCAGTTTCAGCCACTGATGTTGTTGCATCAAAACCAACCCATGTTGAGGATGAACCAAGCTACACCTATAGAACTTATACTGGTTGCAAGCAGGGATAAACTGCACCAAAGGTAAACTACATCTTTGCCTTTCCTACAGCAAGGGATTGCACTGGTGCAGCTATGCTGATGTCTGAAACTGGTGCTAAATCGCTAGAAGACAAAACTAATTCCCAGTGTAAGTTATACCCAAATGAAACTCCCTTTCACTGGCAGAGCAGAGCAAAAAGTTCTCAGAAGTTGGTGGGCCATCTTACTATGGCACTCTGTACCTCAGGGGAACACCCAGCACCCCCATGTTCTTTATAAAATAAGTGGGTGGTATCCAATGCAAAGTTTGTCATGTTGGGTGTCTTCGGAAGGCTCATTATGCACTGAGCATGGTTGTTATAATGATGATATAGTAATTGTTACAGTGATGTTATAGTCGGATTTGGAGCAATCACATTTTTGAATTGCTCCGCTCTGGGCAAAAACCTACTGCTCCGCACTCCAGCTCCAAGCTCCGCTCCAAAGCCCTGGTTATAGTGATGTTATAGGTTATAATTTCATGTATATAGTTATGAGGCTGAAAATGTATCCTCATGGCTTAAAGCAAGCCCAGACAAAAACTCTCCAGAAGCAGAGGGGCAATTCACACTTCATCAGGGAGTGGATGGGATGAACCCAGCCGAACCTCACAGGAACAAAGGGTGCTGGTCTAGGCAGCAACAAAAGAATCTGTTAGACTCTCGAGGGAGTCACCCTCCTTCCTTTGGTCACTTTGGAACTGTGATGTGGTAATGCTCACTTGACTCTGAAGGGGTGGGGTGGGGCAAAGCCAAGAGGGAAGAAAGGACGTGATAAAAGTGAGAGACGTTTGCCATGCTCTCTCGCTCTCTCTTCCACCTACATCTACAGACATCACCACCAAGCGACTGAAACACTGATCAAAGGGGAGAGCCTGGCTGAAAGGCAACCAGCCAGCCTGTGGTGGCAAGCATCTAGGCCCCATCTACACTGACAAGTTTGTGCGCAGTAAAGCAGCTTTGAGCACTGTAACACTTGAGGTGCACACACTGCCAAGCCACTTAGTGCACAGAAACTGCACAGATGCAGCGCTCTAAAAAAAAATCCCACCTCACTGAGAGGCAGTGCTCTGCGCCATGGCTACAGCACTCCGGTGCCAGTGTAGACATCATGGTGATTACAGTGCTGTGATTGGCCTCCAGGAGATGTCCCACAATATCTGTTCTCACATCTCTGGCCATCGGTTTGAACTCTACTGCCCTGCCCTCAGATGACCAACTGTCAGCCCCACCCCAAACATTCCTTTGCAAATTTGAAAGTCCCCTTCCTGTTTGCTCGGTGATGTGTGCAGTGGTCTCAGCACATCTTTCCAGGTGGACATGCCTGCTCCACGCACCAGGTGACCCCCAGCTTGGAGCAATGCTGAGCTGCTGGTCTGCATCAGCATTTGGAGAGAGGAGGCAGTGTGGTCACAGCTGCGCGCCAGCCATAGGAATTATGATACCTGTGGACAGATTTCTAGATGCATGATAGAAAAGGGCCATGACCAGGACACATTGCAGTGCAGGGTCAAAGTGAAGGAGCTGCAGAATGTCTATTACAAGGCGTGGGAGGCAGCCCACGGGCTGCCGGTTCTACAAAGAGCGGAATGTGATACTCGGTGGTGACCCCACCTCCACTGTGAAGTCCTCTGTGGATTCTTCGTTGGCTTTGTTGCCAGTCAAGAGTGGATCGAGCCAGGAGGAGGCAATCTGGGATGAAGACGGGGAGGGGGAACCAGAGGCAGAGGATGACTCGGAGGCCAGAGATGCATGCAATCAGGAGCTCTTTTCTACCCCAGAGGCGCCTAGCCAGTCACAGCAGTCGGATTTAGGGGAAGCGCAAACAGGAGAGGCGGCCCCTGCTAAGTGGATCTGATTTTTAGGAATTGCTGAAGCAAATTGTTGGGGGCAGGAGGGTTGCAGAAAGTAGACTTGTCCTACTTCATGCCTACTTTGACGACAGAACAGGCTGTTGATACATGCCCTCACTTCACGTGAATCTCCCTCAGAGATCTCCAGGAGACTCTTCCGGAGATACTGGGCAATTCACTCCCACAGGTTCCTCGGCAGAGCTGCTTTGTTCTCTTCCATTGTGGGTGGGATGGGGTGGGGAGAGAGGGGGACCATAGCTGCACACAGGCTAGCCACATAGGGGCCAGAGTGGAAGCCGCAGACTTGGAGAAGACCCTCCCTTGATTCCCTGCTCACCCTCAGCAGTGAGATATCTTCCATAATGATATCACCTCCTGTGGAAATGATTATCAGGCCCCCCCTACAATGCTGGCTCTTCCCAAGTGCCCAAGAGCCACGTGCCCAGTGTACAGCAGGGTCTGGGAACAGTGATTTACCCTGCCCCTGCGGCTACTTATCATTTGGGGGGGTCTTGTGGCTTATGTGTGCTTGCCTGGGGTCAGCAAATTAGTGTCAGGTGTGAGTATTGGCTGTGTTTTAAAGCACTGAAACAGTGTTGTCTGGGTTGCAAACAATACTGCTTCTATAAAATGTTGCATTTAAACTTCACAGAGATAACCTTGGGAGGCCAGCCTCCCTTATCGGTGGCAGAACAGCTGCGAAGAATTAAAAAGCGTCCAAGAAAAACTAAGGAGGACTTTATGCATGAGGTTATGATACACTCCGCCACCAAGAAAAAGGAATTGAAGGAGACAGCAAGAAGAGGGAATGAAAGGAGAACACGGCACACCAAAAAGAAGCCACAGAGCGGCTCTTAAACGTTATGGAGCGCCAGGCAGACACACTCCGGGCGATACTAGCTCTTCAAACTGAGCAGCTCTTTCCCATGTGTCCCCCTGTCATGCCCCCTGCCAACACACTCTTATCAACCTCCTGGCTCCCTGCAGCATTCAACTCCTCCCTCCTCACAGTCCAGCAGTGTGGACTCCCAGTGCCCACTGCATTCAACACCTATCCATCTGCAGTTTGGCCCTGCTGAAGTACAGCATCCGCTGCATCGTACTCCAAAGGAGAAGGTTGGGTATGATCCCTGGACATACACAAATCTGTAGCTCTCCCAGGACCCCTCCTGTTCTTGAGACCTTCCATTCCCCCATCCCACTTCCTGCCGATGATTTTTTTTTGTTTGACTCTCTCTTCTGGTTGTTGTCTTTCAATAAAAGAATTGTGTTTGTTTGAAAGCAATCTTTATTCAGTTAAGTGAAAGCAAAAAGAGCACTGCAAAACAATATACAGTTATGTTAAGGTCCCTTCTTGCATATTGTGCACTAATCACCTCTTAGCGTTACAAGCACTGCATTCCCAAGCATAGCAACAAATATTAGTGGCTTTCAGCTTCAACTTGCTGCCTCAAAGCATCCCTGATCCTTATGGCCCCGCGCTGTGCTCCTCTAATAGCCCTGGTCTCTGGCTGTTCAAACTCAGCCTCCAGGCACTGAGCCTCTGTGGTCCAGCCCTGAGTGAAGCTTTCACCCTTCTCTTCACAAATATTATGGCGTGTACAGCATGCGGCTATAAGCATAGGAATATTTTCATTGGTCATGTCCAGCTCCCCATACAGGCATCGCCAGCAGGCTTTTAAACAGCCAAATGCACACTCCACAGTCATTCTGCACTTGCTCAGCCTCTTGTTGAACTGCTCCTTGCTGCTGTCAAGTTGTCCTGTGTATGGCTTCTTCAGCCACGGCATTAAGGGGTAAGCGAGGTCTCCCAGGATCACAGTGGGCATTTCGACTTCCCCTACAGTGATCTTCTGGTCTGGGAAGAAAGTCCCCGCTTGCAGCTTCTTGAACAGGCCAAAAGATGTGTGTGGCATGCACCTTTCTGGACCAGCCATTATTGTCTGTGAAACGCCCACAGAGATCCACAAGCATCTGAAGAAACATTGAGAAATAGCCCTTGTGATTAATGTGCTCAGTGGCTAGGTAGTCTGGTGCCAGAATTGGAATGTGCATGCCATCTATTACCCCTCTGCAGTTAGGGAAGCCCATTTGTGCAAAGCCATCCACAATCTCACGTACGTTGCCCAGAATTGTGGTCTTTCGGAGTAGGATGCAATTCATGCACACTTGCATCAACACAACTCCATTGGTCGACTCTCCCACTCTGAACTGGTTAGCGATCGATCAGTAGCAGTCTGGAGTAGCCAGCTTCCACAGTGCAATCACCACACACTTCGCCAGCATCAGGGCAGCTCTCATTCTCGTGTCCTTGCACCACAGGGATGGTACGAGCTCATCACACAGTCCCATGAATGTGGCTTTCCTCATACGAAAGTTCTGCAGCCACTGCTCGTCATCCCAGACGTGCATCTTGATGTGATCCCACCTCTCAGTGCTTGTTTCCCGAGCCCAAACGCGGTGTTTCACTGTGGTCAGCACCTCCATGAATGCCTCAAGCATTCTTGTGTTATAGCTACAAGATCAATGTTGCACTCCTCTTGCCTTTGTAGTTTAAGGAATAACTCCACCGCCGCTCATGACATATTGGTCAGTGCAAACAGCATTTTTGTTAACAGCTCGGCATCCATTCCTGCAGCCAGAAACAGGCAGGGCAGGGCGCACAGTACACAAACCGTTGAAAGATGGCACCAAATGCGGATGGAAACACAGGGATTGCTGGGATGTGAAGCAATGCATCACAGGGGATTGGGACAGGACCCAGGATTCCCCACCCTCCCGCCTTCCCACAAGTCTTAGCGGCAAAAGAGAAAGAGGTGCTCTGTGAGGTAGCTGCCCAGAGAGCACCACTCCGAATAGTACCGCAAGTGCTGCAAGTGTGAACATGCCATTGCGCAGGCAGTTGTCAATGTGAACACGCAACAGCAGTTTTTCTTCGGTGCTCTGAGTGGCGCTGTACCTGCTGGTGCTGTAACTTTGCAAGACATGCCCTAAGTTTGTAAAGACATCGAAAGTGTTAAGATCAGCCCAGAATGCATTTTGCTTTCATTTCATTTGACCAAATCTAACTTGTTATGCTTTGACTTATAATCACTTAAAATCTACCTTTATAGTTGATAAATTTGTTTATTCTATCAGAAGCAGTGCGTTTGGTTTGAAGTGTGTCAGAGGCTACTCTTGGGATAACAAGCCTGGTACATATCAATTTCGTTAAATTGATGAACTTATATAAGCTTGCAGAGTCCAGTGGGTTGTGTCTGGGACTGGAGATATTGGCTAGCGTCATTTGGTTGCACAATCCAAGGAGCAGCTTACATGCCAGAGGCTGTGTGTGAACAGCCCAGGAGGGGGGTTCTCACAGCAGGGCAGGGTAAGGCTGGCTCTGAGAGTTAAGGATTGGAGTGACCTAGCAGATCACCGGTCTGGATAATACGAGATGGGACCGTCACACTTACCATCTCAGGAAAGAACCAGTGCCATGCCCAAGTCCATCTCCAGTCCTTGCCTCAGGGCCCAATTTATTGTTCAAACATAGAAACTCCTGAGCTACACAAAAACAAAGCAGTTCCCTAGAAGTCTTTTCTCTTACCTCACTGAGCCCTCCTTCCTTAAATCCCCTGGTGAGTCATTGGACCAACAGGTAGGCCTAGATCCACAGAAGATGCTTAATCACCTAAGTCCCAGTTTTGCCTCCACTGCAATCCACAAAACTCTCTCTCAACTCTGTATGCACCTAAACTTATTTGGCACCTAAGTTTTCAGTGTAAAAGCTCCATAGGCACCTATGTTTCTGCCTCTGAGTATGCACACTGGCCTCCTAGGCATCTGGCTGCCTATCTCTCGCCTACGCCCCAGAGCAATTCACAGACTGGGGGAAGATAAGCATTCAGCTGCTTAAGTCGTGAGGCTGATCCAGCAAATGTGCTCAGAGGCTGCCTACAAGGTCAGGTGCTGATTGAAAGCTGGCTGGAGGAGTGACACATACCTTATGTTTAGCCCCATGGTTTGGGTACTTGTCTAGGATATGGGAGACCCAGGTTCATGTCTACCCTTCCAGCTGGAGGAGGAGAAAGGATGTGAACAGGGGTCTCCCACCTCTCAGGAAGCTACTATAACCACTGAGCTACAGAAGAGGCTAATGTGGGGCTCCCTCAGTCTCTTGTTTGAGGAGTGACTGGACCCTGGTCGCCTACTCCCCCCCCCACCAAGTGGGTGCCCTAAACCCTGGACTACAGAGTCTCTCTTTGGCATATTAACTATTCCTCTATGGATAAATAATTTAAAAATAATCATTGTGCCAGAGAGAGAGAGAGAGAGACACTCTGCCCTTCAGTGGAAGGGATGGCAAAGCAGTTATTTACATCCATATTTCCGTGCACTAGTCACCCTGGCATCTACATCCTTTCTCCCACCCTCTGCCAGTCTTGGCTGTTTAAATTGTAAGATCGTCAGGTCAGGGACTGTGTCTCACTAGGCAGTGCCTGGCACAAGGAGGCCCTGATCTCACTTGTGGTTTCTAGGTGCTTCTACAGTACAATCAATCAATAAATAATCTAGGTACCAGTAAGTATTGAAACATCACAGGGAGCGTGCAAAGGATGTAATAAGAAAACTTTTAGGCAATTGAAATTGAGATGACTCTTAACCATCCAAATACTGTCTTTAAGGAATTTAAAATACACCTCTACCCCGATATAACGCAACCCGATATAACACGAATTCAGATATAACACGGTAAAGCAGTGCTCCGGGGGGGGGGGGGGGGGTGAGGCAGGGCTTCGCACTCCGGCAGATCAAAGCAAGTCCGATATAACGCGGTTTCACCTATAACGCGGTAAGATTTTTTGGCTCCCAAGGACAGCGTTATATCGAGGTAGAGGTGTAATAACTTCCGTAATGTGCAGGCAGCAGGTTCTTGGCCATCAGAAGTGATAGCATACACCTATTTATTCTTTGCTCTTACTTGCAGGGGGCTGTATTCTTTGTTAATGAATGCACTCTGAAGTGTTTTGCCTGCAAAGTGCCTTACCTTAAAGGGTCTTTAAAGTGTCTCTGCCTTAACAGGTTCTTGACTGTGCTTCCTGCCAAAGCCCACCAAGATGCAATGGCTGGGCTGCATGCTTGAGAAGCTGTTTGGCTGCTCTACCTGGCAATTAGCTCATCTGTCCTGCCACCACATGCAGGTTAAACCCTGATGAACAGGCTCCCCAGCATGTACAAGTTCTCTCATTTGGATACTGCATAAGAGATTACAAGTTTTAGCTGAGCCACAGACCATGTACTACAGAAAGGCATGTTATAGCGTTACTGTGTTGCAGAGGGGGTGAGTACTGCTACTTGAGAAACAGGAGCTAGCTAATTAGCTGAAAAAGGCCAGTGCAATTGGGGAGTTTTAATTACTATTTAAGATGCTTGAAAATGCTGTTAGAAAATTATGAGACTAGTACTGGTTGTAAAGAAATGCCAGTAATGAATGCAGCTGCACAGAGCAGTATGGATGATGTACACAGCTCTAAACTGAGTCAAAATGTAGAATTAATGCTGCTAGGTCTTAAAAAAGAAAGATATTTCTAAATATCTGCCAGCTAAACCTACCAGATGCTACCATTCCAGGTGCTATTAATGAAAAGTGACAAAGAAGAAGGGTCAGAAGCTGCCTGTGAAGTTAAATTTGCCCCTTACTTTCATGTGCTCCTTATTGTATTTGTCTTCTGATCTTATTTTTCTGTTTTTATAGGGACAAATCCATGCACAACTCTGCTTGATATCAAAGGAAGTTGATAAAGGCCATGCTTTTTCCCTCTTTCATCTCTCTCTTGCTGCTTCTCACCTTTTCTCTGTAGCTTCAATTATAGTGGTGGCCACCTGGTGCCAGAAAGCCCACTCGGAATGGGATTCCTCTTGCTCCGCAGAGTCAGGGCCGCCCAGAGGATTCCGGGGGCCTGGGGTCTTCAGCGGCGGGGGGCCCCCGCTTTGGCGGTAAGTCGGCGGCGGGGGGTCCTTCCGTTCCGGGACCCGCCGCCAAAGTACCCCAAAGACCCACGGCGGGGACCCCCCGCTGCCGAATTACCGCCGAAGCGGGACACGCCGCCAACATGCAGCCCCCACCGCGGGTCTTCGGGGCACTTCGGCGGCGGGTCCCAGAACGGAAGGACCCCCGCCGCCGCCGAATTACTGCTGAAGATCCGGCTGCACTCCGGCGGCGGGTCCCACTTCGGCAGTAATTCGGCGGTGGCGGCGGGGGGGGTCCTTCTATCCCGGAGAGGAAGGACCCCCCGCCAGCGAAGACCGGGAGCGAAGCAGCTCCGGGGGCCGGGCCCCGCGAGAGTTTTCCGGGGCCCCCGGAGCGAGTGAAGGACCCCGCTCCAGGGGCCCCGAAAAACTCTCGTGGGGGCCCCTGCTGGGCCTGGGGTAAATTGCCCCACTTGCCCCCGCCCCCCCCCGGGCGGCCCTGCACAGAGTAGCCCCACAGCTGTCTAGTACACTGCTAAAAAAGTAGGCATTCCTAGCCAGGGACGAGCATAGTCTGGGTAGCTTGGGTATGAGCTAATTCAGAAGTTCCTGGAGGTTCCCTCTACTTCTGTTTAAAGTGGTGGTGAATTGAGTCTGGAGTGGTGAACTGGGTCTTTACAAGAACTGGTAGTTAGATACTAGGAAGTGCATCCAGCTGGGACTCTGTATAGTACAGACAGAGTGAGCTCTATATAAACAGCAATAAAGAGCTGTTTGGGATCTTCTGGTTTATGTGATGTGAGCTGCCTCTGATACCAGACCAGGAACATTACATCCTGTAGGTATTCACACAACAGCCCAGAGCTAATACAGTCTATTGGGAAACTATCCTGTGTTTTAAGAAGCTGAAAGTGTTTACTAAAGTGTTTAAAATGTGCTTTGGTGGTGGAGTATGTGCAAGATGAACTGCTACTGTGTTCACCATTAATATTACATGTCTCAAATACTGTATTTCTGTATTCCTGGGAAAAAAGGTCCACACTCCCCGTGTATCCAACCTTGCATGATTAATAGAAAACATCCGAAAAAGTTATAGATCCTATGTTGTATCTGCTTAAATGTGTGTTATCAAACCCACTTCTCTTTCAAACTTTGTACATTCCTAGTACTAGGAATACCATGTGGCTAATTTGAAACCACACCATAATATGCCTCCCTAAATTTGTCAAACAAACCCCTACATTAGAAGTAGAAGTGTGTGATACAAGACAGCATAACTCTAATGAATAATGTTACAGGGAACAAGGCTTTATAAGGAATTGCTTTTGTCACTATCTCTTTTGCAGAAGGAACCAAATCCTGCCAGGGACAAAGCACTCTAAATTGCCATTGAAATCCATGGGTTGGATGTGCTTAGCATCTTGCTGGAGGCGCTCACCAACATGCAAATTCAGGCCCTTTTTCCTTGGAGAATGATCCTCTCCTACAGCAATAACTGCTTCAGTTATATACTTTTGATTTTCTTTTAGATGGTCTTTAGTCTCTTCTGTTGTGTTTCATTCTAAACATTCAGGGTGAGTCTGCCTCCTCTTTTTTGTGAATGACATTGTCAATGTCTTGTTATATTTGTGCATTATTAGAGGTGGAACCTAGCAAAGTGCATCTCGAGTTCTGTAATTTTTACTTAGCGCTTCTAATGTTTACTTTCACCTTCTTGTAGTTGCTGTGTTTTATAATCAATAGAAAGAATTCCCTGGGTAGGGTATTGCCTTTTGTTTACCTTCTTTAAGAATAGCTGATTTTTCTTCTATTAAATTTACAGTGTCTGCCATTAAAATGTTGCTAAAAGAACCGTGCACTGATGCAAAATATAGCAAAGTGTTGCATTTTTATTTCACAAATTATTTTTGTTATACTTCAGAAAAATTAAAGCAGATGCTTGGTACAGGTGCAATTGCGGGAGACATACAGGGGATAGTGAGACAGTAAAGTTAATATAAAACTGAGAAAAATACAGAGAAACTGGATAGAAATTATACAGACACACACACTGTTAAATAAAAATCAGGCCTTGTAGGTTGATTTTCTGATGGATCTGAAATCAAAGATGAGGAGTCTGTATATATTCTTAGTACAACTTGTTCATTTACTCTGCATACTCCAGTTGAACAGAGGTGATCATAACAGGCATGCAGGTAAACCCCTCTTTCAGAAATCTCAATCCAAAACCCACCAATGTTGAGTTTCCCAGGTAGTAACTTCTACTCTGATAACTGACTGTAGTAAAAGAGATTAAGGCAGAGAGCAAACTCATGCTGCTTGCCATAGCTTCCCCGAAGAAAATACTTCACAAAACCAAAGTGACAGTATAACATTCCTTCATAGACTGTATGCTGCTCACTAAGAAAAAGCACACATAATGCTATGTGTGACTGCCATCTGGTGACTCCCACCATTAAATTATTTTAGAAAAGGTGCCAAAATATGTCCTGTGTATGTGAAGCCAAAGGGACGTTAGCATGCGGTAAACTGCATTGTTGAACTGCAGCCTTATTGCATTTGTACCATTTTCTACAGCAGGAGGGTACAAAGGTGAAGGTGATCTCCATTGTTTCAGTATCAGACAATTTGCTACTGCAAATTTTCGATTTGATATTCTTCTAAATCATTAAAGGCCTGATCCTGCTCAAATATCCTTCTCAGTTTTTATTCAGTCCTTACCTGAGGGTAGTCTCCCATTGCCTTCTTCACTTGGAGATTTATCACAGAACAAGGACGTCGGGATAGAATGGGGCATTGTAGTGGGGTAGTCACCCTGCGCCTGCCCGAAGGGATTAAAACAGCCCCAGGAGAGGGCTGCTCTGGGAAGAGAAAAACCTAGGCTGATTGGGGAAGCAGCCTCAGCTGGGGCCACGCCCCAATCAGGCCACAGCTGGCCTTGTAAAAGGCTGTGGGCCCAGAGCTCAGACAGTCTCTCTCTAGTGGTAGAGAGGGAAGGGCCTGGCTGCCTGGAAGCTGAGAGGGTACTAAGACCGGAGCAGGGCTGGGGGAAGGCCTGGGGAGCTCCAGCCTAGAAACCCCCCAGGCTGCAGGCCTTGTTAAAGACCAAAGAAGGTACTAGGGTTGCAGAGGGCAGCCCAAGGGTAGGCAGAGGCAGCAGGTTCAAACTCATCCTTTGTTGGTGATGAGTGGCATTTACACTGCAGTCCGCCCTAGCGAACAGGGGCTAGATCGAGACTGGCAGGAGCCATAGTCTGAGGCGAGGTGGGGATAGAGGGTGGGGATTCCCTGGGGAGGGGAAACCCAGATCTGTGGGGGTACTGCCAGGGACAGCACCCTGTCCTGAAAGGGGCACTGGGGTCCAGGAGGGACTTGTGCCCAGCGGCAAGCAGGACACCGGCCTGCAGAGGGCACTCTGAAGCTGGATACGCTAATTCCCTGGAAGACCAGCAGCAGGCACTGCAGGGGTGAGTCTCGCTCTGCTCCAGGCACAAATAAGTAATCTCCCCATTTTTTTAACAATTTATCACATTCATATGTGAGTCAAAGTTCTTTTAAATAAAGAGACCTTAACTCTGCCCTCTGTCCTACAGTTCTTTCACAATAAATAATAATATTGTTGAAACAAGCCTAGATTTCTCCAGAGATGATTTACTAATGTTGCGTCAGAAGGAATAAAAAGATAAATATGATTAACCGTAATGTTTTAAATTCTGTCAACATGCAGTGCAGGGTACCACAAATGTTAAATTAATGAAACAGACAGTTCCTCTTTAAATGTTAAGTCAGTTTATTAAAGGATGATCTAATTATTATAATGGCTTCCAATACTAAATGAATAAAAGTGCTTGAGAAATAAATCTTTTTTTAATATTTTTTAAAAACATTCTGGACTAGCATTGTGGAGTTGAGCAAGAAACTTCCTTTTGTACTTATCCTGCTGGGATTATAGGGCATGTTCTTGTAAGATGAGCCACGGCCTTTAGTTCAGGGCTTTTATTTACTTACAGGAGGATTAGAAATAGTAACAGAGGGGAGCACAATCCTCAGGCATAGCTCCCATTGCTTTCAAAGGGAAATTAGCCTATGTAAGACTCTGTTGGAGGTGGCAGGATTTGGTCCAAATAATTATATTATCCAGAACTTTCATAGCCTCCATAGTTTCAGTGCTTTAGACACTGATGTCGTCTCTTAACTGCATCCCTTTACAAGTAAGAGTGAAGGCCAAGATTGTCAATCACGACTAGTGATTCTGGGAACCTCCATTTTTTTAGTGTCCAAATTGTGAATGCCAATAAAGGGGTCTGAATTTCTGAAAGTGCAGCGTACCCACTCTCTCAAAATCAGGCACCCTCTAAAGGTGTCTTCAGCACCCAATCTCATGAGCCACTTTTGAAAATCTTGACCTTAGCTTTTAGTTATGTGAACACTAGTTAGGTCAATGGGGTTGTACAGGTGTATCTGGAGCAAAATATTGTCCTGGGGTGCATAGACAAGAACCAGAACAAGGGCTCTTTTGTCAGCATGTGAGTGCAGCTAGACACATTCCATCTGTTACGTACTAAAGGAGCATCTCGGGGCTCCTAAGATCCTCAAATTAAAGTTATGCCTCCAAATTGAAGGAAGAGTTTTGTTGCTTTTTCTGGTTCTGATGGCAGAGTCACTATGTCCCTAGAGGTTGCTGAGTTACCCCTTCTCACTGTGACTCTCAAAAATAATTCCAAAGAGAATTTTTTCTAAACTGATTTAAATTAAACTGGTGCAACTTCTTCCTGTAGACAAGTCCTCTGGAACCTAAATCCAATGAAACTTAGGCTCTGAAGTGCCTGAGGGCTTGTCCACGTGACAAAGTTGCACAGGGTGTGAATTTAAATCACTTGAATTAAATCGGTG
Source organism: Mauremys mutica (assembly GCF_020497125.1). Classification (NCBI taxonomy): domain Eukaryota; kingdom Metazoa; phylum Chordata; order Testudines; family Geoemydidae; genus Mauremys; species Mauremys mutica. The sequence goes on along the minus strand of NC_059074.1, from coordinate 165,908,007 downwards.
CAAAAGACTGTGTGGATGCTCTTATTTTAGTATAAGAATGGCTTATTGTGGTTTAGCTTGAGTTGATTAGGAACAAGGTTAAGCTAAATCTTTTGTACTGGTTCAACTATATCGGTTTAAAAGCCAGTTCAAATGTTGTTGATGCAAATTTCTCATGAAGACAAATGCTAAGTAACTTTTGAAAATGGGACTTAGGCACTGAAATCATGTAAGCAGTTTGAAAAATGTACCACGTTTTCTCCTTTTGTAATAAATTTCGGCACTCAACATTGTAACAAACCTTCATAGTGTCAATGCAATTCAGTTCTCCTTGTCAGCTTCTGTACTTACTCCCTCACTTCTGAAGCTACATAGGGCTCATTTCAGTGTTTCATTTTAGGTCTGAATTCTGTGCTGCAGGCCCATATCACCCCCCTCCCCCCCAATCTTTAGAAAAGTCATTTACGTTGTGTTCTTTTCACTGCTCATGCCAGCCTGGAGTCATTAAATAGCAGCATGCTGGTTTGCCTTTTCTTTAGCACAGAGGTTTACATGCTCCACAGTGGATGTCTCACATGATTGTATATTATGTGACATTGTGCAAATGTCAACATAGTGCATTGTTCTTGCATTGAGGAGATTCTTGGGGAGAGGCTGCTGTAACAGGGAGTTTTCTCCTGAGGTGATTTAGCCAAAGTCCTTATGCTAACTGGTAATGGGAACAGGGAGGAGGGGGAATATTGGGGAGATTTTTCAAAGAGGCATTTAGATGCCTGATTCCTAGTTAAAGGCAAAAGGAGTAGGGCATGTCTCTCTATACCATTAACCGAGGACCAGATTCTCCTCCCCCCCATCCTAGATCTTTACCTCTGCAGGACAGCCTAGTTCTCATAGGAACCATGATGGCCAGGAGGTCCCCAAACCCAGGCTATCCTGGAACACTTGTATGGGGATGGCACAGTGGGGAGGGACAAACAATATATATCATTGCAGGCTGCTTGCACTTGTGCCAGCTTCTTCTAGGTGTTGGGAGAAGGGGTGACTCTGGTGAATCTGGCTGTCCTGCTCCTCCAAATCTCAACAGCTGGAACCGTGCAGAGTCCCCACAGAAGAGCTTTCATGGGGTACCCCTCCACCATGACTCATACTGAGATCTGCATGAGCAAACCTCATTCCACCTAGTTACATGTAAGAGAATGGGCGGGGAGGAAGGGCTGAGTAAATTATGTGGCTGTGTTTGTAAATGGAAGGAGCGCTTTTCCTCATTAAAGGCCTGTTCCAAAACCAATTGAAGTCAGGAAAGACTTCCACTGATTCCAGTGGGCTTTGGATCAGGCTCTAAGCTGGCAGATTATTAGTATAATGATGCTATTCATTGTTACAGAGCTCTTGAAGTTCCAAACAACTTTACAAACACTTACAGATTAGGCCTTTCTCTCTCTACCGCTCTAGGAGAGATGTAAATATTATTGAACCCATTTTACAGTGGAAAACAGGCTCAAAGATGTTCAGTGACCTACTCAAAGTCACATGGGGCAAGTCCTTGTCTGAGTCACACCCTTTACAACTTCAGTGGAGTCATGGGAGTTCACGGAATTTAAGTCATAGCAGCTTGTGGTTCACAATGAGTGTGCTGGGACAAGAGCCCAGGAGACCCAGTCCCCTGTTCCCTGCCTAGGTAATATGTGAGCTCTCTGACCACTAGGCAACACTCCTCCTTCACCATATCTTGGCTCTGGGACAGTTGACTATTTCCTGCTTTAATAAATAGCTAACCAGTATTTTTCCTTCTTTTCTAGGATCCCAGCTAGCCATGGTCCCCAAGTATTCCATGATGGGTCCTTTCAGAGGACACATGAGTATCAAAAGTAGCCGTAAGTACTAAAATGAATACTTGCATGATTACTGCAAGCTCTATGTTTCAGATGATAATATAACTATTTGTGGGACCTACATTCATTTTGTGGAAATGGCATTATTTAATAGGAAAAGTTTAGTGGTTAAAGAGATAAAGCAGACAGTTGTCTATACCATGAATGACTGCCCCAGCTAATGATTATATTGAACAAGAAAGATTTTGCAAGCAATTCAGCTTAGGATCTTGGCCTGGAGAAACTTTAGAGCAACTGAAATTTCCCTTTTAAGTGCATCCCACCCCTCAGCCTTACCCCACAAGCTCACTAAGGGTTTAGTCCTGCAGTCCTTTCATGAAGGCAGGCAAGAAACCTCCACCAGTCCTAGTGCCTCCTGTTCAAGAGCCAGACACAGTCAGAGCCATGTACTTTCTTAGTACCAGGACTGCTGCCTGTAAGGGCCCCTAGAGTGGAGAACACGGGGGGCAGAGAGCAGGCCACTCCCCCCACAACAGGTTCCCCCACAGCAGCCACCAAAGCTGGCCACCTGCACAGGGGAACGTATGCTGCATTCCCTGGACAATCAGGCTGCACTATGGTTGGAAGCTGTCTCAGGCCCAGTGCCTGCCAGAGCTCCTCCTGCAGGGTTATCCCTGAAAATCTCAACAGAAATAATCACTCGGTAAGAGGGTAGCTGGGGATAATTACACAATTCAATAAAAAAAACCCAAATAAGAGGCTTTACCAATGTGCATGGCAGCCATCGCTGTGGCGTCTCTGCTGATAGGTCATTATTATTGTTCTGTGTACACCTAGTAGCACCTAGGAGCCCTAGTCATGGACCAGGACCCTATTTTGCTAGGTGTTGTACAAACACAGACCAAAATGGTGGACCCAGCCCCAAAGATCTTATGATCCAAGTATACGACAAGAGACAACAGGTGAGTACAAATAGATGGGGGAGCATAAGACACTATGAGACAATATAGGCATGATAGGCAGTGATCTCAGCACACCAGCTGCCTAACCATAACCCCTTCTCCCGACTTGCATCCATTTAGTGTACACACTTCTGGGGAGGGACTGTCCGTCTGTGTGTATGTGGATTGCATCTGGCACATGGTGAGTGCTACCACAGTTTAAACAACAGTAATAAAAAAAATAATGCCCTCAGTCCTTCCTTACGCAAAACTCTCATCCCAAAGAGCCAGTTTTGAGAGTATTTCCAAGGGGATTTCACTTTTTTTTTAAAATTCTGTCACAAGGAGGATTATGAAATCTAGAATCATACAAATGTAGGGCTGGAAGAGACTGAGAAGTCATCAAGTCCGGCTCCATGCACTGAGGTAGGACCATGTAAACCTATATGATCCCTTAACAGATGTTCGTCCATGTTCTTAAAAACCCGCAATGATGGGGATTCTGCACATTCCCTTGAAAGCCAATTCCAGAGTTAGAGAGTTTTTCCTAATATCTAACCTAAATATCCCTTGCAGCAGTTTAAGCCCCCTGCTACATGTCATAACTTCAGTGGATGTGGAGAACAATTGATCACAATCGTCTTTATAACAGCCCTTAACATATTTGAAGACTTATGAGATCCCCCCGCATTCTTCTTTTCTCAAGCCTAAACATATCCACGGTTTTTTTTTAACCTTTCTTCAGGGGTAAGGTTTTCTAAACTTTTTATCATTTTTTGTTGGTTACTCTCCCCTGGACTCTCTCCAATTTGTCCACATCTGTCCTAAAGTGTAATGCCCAGAACTGGACACAGTACTCCAGTTGAGGCCTTGCTAGTACCATGTCAAGCAGGACAGTTACCTCCAGTGTCTTATATACAACACAATGATATTAGCCTTTTTTGCAACTGCATCCCATTGTTGACTCATTTAGTATATGAACAACTGTAACCCGCAGATCCTTTTCAACAGTACTACCTCCTAGCCAGTTCTTTCCCATTTTGTAGTTATGCATTTGAGTTTTCCTTCCTAAAGTTAACACTTTGCACTTGTCTTTATTGAATTTCATCTTGTGGAATTAAGACCTATTCTCTAATTTGTCAAGGTCATTTTGAATTCTAATCCAGTCCTCCAAAGTGCTTGTATCCTCTCCTAACTTGGTGTCATCAACAAATTTTATAAGCATACTCTCCTCTCTACAATTCAAGTCATTAATGAAAACTTTGAATAGTACTGGACCCAGAACTGACCCCTATGGGACCCCACTAAATACGTCCTCCCAGTGACACTGAACCATTGGTAACTATTCTTTGAGTATGGTCTTTCAAACACTTGTGCACCCACCTAATAGTAAATTTGTCTAGACTGCATTTCCATAGTTTGTTTATAAGAATGTCAGGTGGAAGTGTGTCAAAAACCTTACTAAAAATGAAGGTATATCATATCTAATGCTTCCCCCATCCACAATCCACTAGGCCAGTAACCGTGTCAAAGGAGGAAATTAGTTTGACTTGGCATGATTTGCTCTGGACAATTCCATGCTGGCTATTCCTTATAATCCTATTATCCTCTAGGTGCTTACAAACTAATTGTTTAATAATTTGTTCCATTATCTTTCCAGATATCAAAGTTAGGCTGACTGGTCTATAATTCCCCAAATCCTCGTTCTTCCCCTTCTCTAGTTCTCTCGGTCCTCATTTATCTACCATAAAGAAATGGTTCTGACGTTGCCTCAGCTAGTTCCTTAATTGTAATCAAGGATGAATTTCATCAGGCCATGCTGACTTCAAACACATCTAACTTATCTAAACATTCTTTTACTTGTTCCCTCTTTTAGCATGCGCTTCGTCCCCCTTATTGTTACTATTAATTGTGTTGAGTATCTGGTTACCATTAACTTTTTTTGTGAAGCAAAATAGGCATTAAACACCTCAGCCTTCTTGATGGCATCAGTTATTATCACTGTATTTAGGTGTAACTCATTTTGTGCCTTAGCCTTTCTGATTTTGTCCATACTTGCTTGTGCTGTACTTTTGTGCTCCTCCTTAGGAATTCATCCATGTTTCCACTTTTTGTAGGATTCCTTTGTGATTTTCAGGTAATTAAAGAGCTCCTGATGGAGCCATATTAGTCTTCCTATCTTTCCTTTGCATCAGAATAGTTTGCAGTTGTGCCTTGAGTATTGTCTCCTTGAGAAACTCCAGTACTCTTGAACTCATTTTTCCCTTAGATTTTCTTCCCATATGATCTAATCTACCAGTTCCCTGAATTTGCTAAAGTCTGCTTTTTTGAAGTCCATTTTCTTTATTCTACTGCTCTCACTCCTTTCTTTCCTGAGAATCATAACATCTATCATTTCACCCAAGTTGCTGTACATCTGCGGATTTCCTACCAGTTCCTTGCTGTTGGAGAGAATCAAGTCTAAAATTATCAGAGGGGTAGCTGTGTTAGTCTGGATCTGTAAAAGCAGCAAAGAGTCCTGTGGCACCTTATAGACTAACAGACGTTTTGGAGCATGAGCTTTCATGGGTGAATACCCACTTCGTTGGATGCATATACACGTTGCATCCGACGAAGTGGGTATTCACCCACGAAAGCTCATGCTCCAATATGTCTGTTAGTCTATAGGGTGCCACAGGACTCTTTGCTGCTTTTACAAGTCTAAAATTGTTGTTCCCCTGGTTACTTCCTCCACTTTCTGAAATAAAAAGTTGTCCCCAGTATATTCCAGGAACTTATTGTAAATTTTGTGTTTTGCCATATTACTTTTCTAGAAGATGTTTGGGTAGTTAAAGCCCCAGACTACTATCAAGACTTGTGTTTTGGATAGTTCTATTATTTGTTTTAGAAATGCCTCATCCTCTTCCTGACTTGGTGGTCTATAGTGGACCCCTACCATGATGTCACCCTTATTTTTCTATCCCTTTTATCTTTACATAGAGACTTTTAACTGGTCTGCCTTCATGTCTCCTTCTGGACCTTAGAACAAGTGTATATATTGTTGATATATAATGCAACAGGTCCTTCCTGTCTGTCCTTCATGAGCAACCTGTACCCCTCAATACTGATATTCCAGTCATGACAGACTTATCCCACCAAGTCTCTGTGATTCCAATTAAGTTCTAATTTAGGTTATGGACTAATACTTCCAGTTCATTCCCCATACTCCTTGCATTCATGTATAGACACCTGAGATGTGGAGCAGATTCCCCCACTGATTTCCCTTTTGTTGCTTCTAAGACACTGTTATAATTTTCCACGTCCCCAACAACATCTAGCCTTCACATAAGGTTGCCTTTTTATGCTTACCTGTGGGCTTTTGTAACCTGCCCCCATTGAGCCTAGTTTAAAGCCCTCTTCACTAGGTAGATGAGTTGGTGTGCAAAGCTGTTGTTCCTCTTCTTAGTCAAGTGGACCCCACTCTCTTCCCAGCAAACCTTCTTCCCACAACAGCATCCCAAAGCCCTCCCATAAACACTATCTGTGCAGCCATGTGTTCATCTCCAGTATGCACATGTCCCTGTCTGGGCCCTTACCCTCAACTGGAAGGATAGATGAGAACACAACCTGCCCCCAAGAGTCCTTCACCCTTGCTCTCAGATCCCTGCAGTCAGAGCTGCTCTGTGCAGGGGAATACTGGGAAGTATAATTATTGTCCATGTGGATGAGCAGCATGGAATAGCAGTCAGAGGGATGGATGAGCCTCAGCAACCGCTCTGTGACATCTCAAACATAAGCTCCAGGCATGCAGCACACCTCCTGGGTCATCATGTCAGGTTGAGAGATGGATGCCTCCCCCACCCCAGAAGGGAGTCCCCAACCACCAGCAGCCTACGCCTCCTCCTCTTGGGTGCCGTGGCTGTGAGCCTCCCAGCTTTGGAGGCAGATGGCTCCTCTTTAGCCATTGGGGTCTACTACTCACCTTCTGTTGCCAGTACAGCATATCCGTTCTTCACCTCCATGGACAGGAAACCATTGGGATGAGTGAGGTGGAGCACAGTCCATTGACCAAGGTGGCCAGCAGCCAGTCTCCTCCCCATAGAGCAGCTGGTTCTTCTTCCTCTGGTGCTGCTGTAGTCATCTATAGTCACCTAACATCCTGTCTCAGATGTTTCCACATGCACCCTGTCGAGGAATTCCTCATCCTCCTGGATGCAACACAGACAAGCTGCCTCCTCCTGTAGCTCTCTTACCTGCTTCCTGAGGAACTCCACCAACAGACACCTCTCACACCAGATAGTTTTGCCCACCTGACTTTTGCCATCGGGGACATGCAGGCCACATTCCCAGCGAGTCAAAACTAGGGCTTGAGTGGAAGCCTGTCTGGTGGGGGGTCCACAATTGCAGGCAGAGGAAGAGTTGGCAGTGATGTTGGTGATATACCATTTTGCTCCCACTGTGGCTTCTTCCTTGTAGAATATCTACCTTCCTGCCTTCCTCCACTGACAAAATTTCTTAGTCTCCCAGCTGCCTTCATCTTACCAGTCACTGAGAGCCTATGTGCTTTTTAAATTGTGGGCCCCACACACAGCTAGAATGGGTGACTGAATCCCTCTCACTCAGCTGCTTCTAATCACTGGCCTAGTCAATCAAAAACTGCACTGCTCTCACTTCAAAGAGCCCTGCTAGAGCTCTTCAAAGAGCCATGCTAAAAAAAGCAGGTGTTAACTCACCTAACTGTAGCCTGGTCTACACTAGGCGTTTAAATCGGTTTTAGGAGCGTAAAACCAATTTAACGCCACAACCGTCCACACTAGGAGGCACCTTATATCGATTTTAATGGCTCTTTAAACCGGTTTCTGTACTCCTCCCTAACGAGAGGAGTAACGCTAGTATCGGTATTACCATATCGGATTAGGGTTAGTGTGGCCGCTGATCGACGGTATTGGCCTCCGGGCGGTATCCCACAGTGCACCAGTGACCGCTCTGGACAGCATTCTGAACTCAGATGCACTGGCCAGGTAGACAGGAAAAGCCCCGCGAAGTTTTGAAATTCATTTCCTGCTTCCCCAGCGTGGAGAGCTCATCAGCACAGGTGACCACGCACAGCTCATCAGCACAGTTAACAATGCAGTCTCCTGAGAATCGAAAAAGAGCCCCAGCATGGACTGCACGGGAGGTACTGGATCTGATCGCTATATGGGGAGAGGATTCAGTGCTAACAGAACTGCGTTCCAAAAGACGAAATGAAAAAGTATTTGAAAGAATTTCTAAGGCTATGACGGATAAAGGCCACAGCAGGGACTCAGTGCAGTGCAGAGTGAAAGTTAAGGAGCTCAGACAAGCCTACCAGAAAACCAAAGAAGCAAACGGAAGGTCCGGGGCAGGTCGAAAAACATGCCGCTTCTATGCTGAGCTGCATGCAATTTTAGGGGGCTGCGCCACAAGTACCCCACCCCTGATTGTGGATTCCGAGGTGGGGGTTGTAATCTCTGCCATGGCTGAGGATTATGCAGACGGGGAAGATGAAGATGAAGAAGAGGAGGAAGACCTAGCAGAGAGCACACAGCACTCCGTGAGCCCCAGCAGCCAGGAGCTTTTTATCACCCTGACGGAATTACCCTCCTCCCAGCCCTCACAAGCCACTATCCCAGGCAATGACGCCATGGAAGGGAGCTCTGGTGAGTGTACCTTTGCAAATAGCAAACATTGTTTTTTAAGCAAGCCTTTTTTAATGATTGATTTGCCCTGAGGACTTGGGATGCATTCGCAGACAGTATAGTTACTTAGAAAAGTTTGTTAACATGTTCGGGGATTGAGAGGAAATCCTCCAGGGACATCTCGATGAAGCGCTCCTGTAGGTACTCCAGAAGCCTTTGCAGAAGGTTTCTGGGCAAGGCAGCCTTGTTCCGCCCACCATGGTAGGACACTTTACCACGCCATGCATGTAGCAAGTAATCAGGTATCATTGCGTGGCAAAGCATAGCAGCGTATGGTCCCGGTGACTGCTGGCATTCAAGAAGCATCCGCTCTTTATCTTGTTGTGTTATCCTCAGCAAAGTGATATCGTTCAGGATAACCTGGTTAAAAATCAGGAATTTAAGTAAGGGGGGTGGCCATTTTTCTACTGGGTTCGTGGACTGCAGCAGCTTAAAAAAAAAACCTTTCCTGCACGTTTCGAAGCGGGGGGAGGGGAGGAGTGAAATGCCGATGATCTTTTTTGTGTTTGGTCACCGGCGATCTTCCCCAAACTACCAGCCACGCAGTGGGTGGGGGGGTGGGAAGGTTGTTGATTAGCAGGGAGCTAGCGTGGTATTAGCCATGCGTTGGGGGGGAGGGGTAAATCACTACAGAAGCCGAAAGACAGTGGCTTACCATGGCCGCATGCAAGCTGAATTCTGATGCCTGGACCTGTGTCTGTGAGATCTGTAACTCCAGAGCTGCAAGCACTCACTATTAAGATGAAAAATGCGACCTTGTAGGGAAATCACATGTGCTAGGTGAATAGTGCTGTTCACTGTGAAAGAGTATAACCATTGTTCTGTAAAATGTATCTTTCTAAATATTTGTCTCCCTTATGCAGCTGCAAATTTTTCAACCATCCCTCCTCCATCCCAAAGGCTAGCACAGATAAGGCGGAGGAAAAAGAAGACGCGAGATGAGATGTTCTCGGATATTATGGAAGTTACACGCAATGAAAGAGCTCATCTGAATGAGTGGAAGGACGTGGTATCAAATTACAGGAAAGAGGCCAGTGAACGTGAGGACAGGAGGGATGAACGTGAGGACAGGAGGGACAACCGAGATGAGAGGTGGCGGCAGGAAGACCGGCAGGAAAATCAGCGGTGGCGGCAGGAAGATCAGCGGTGGCGGGATGCAACTCTGGGGCTGCTACGTGATCAAACTGACATGCTCCGGCGTCTGGTGGAGCTTCAGGAACGGCAGCAGGATCACAGAGTGCCGCTGCAGCCCCTGTATAACCACCCTCAACCCTCACCATGTTCCACATCCTCCTCACCCAGACGTGTAAGAACGCGTGGGGGGAGGCTCCGTGCACCCGCCCACTCCACCCCGTGGACAGCCCAACCAGAAGGCTGTCGTTACTGTGAATTTTTTTTAATGGCCTTCTCCATCCCTCCTATCCTCCTCCCAAACCACACCCTTACTTCTCTCCCTCTTTTTATAATGAATTAATAAAGAATTCATGCTTTTTAAATGAGAGTGACTTTATTTGCATAAGTAAGCTGTACTCAAAGGGGGAGGGGGAGTTGCTTACAGGGACTGAGTCAATCAAGGGGGTTGGGTGTTCATCAACAAACACAGCAGTCACACTGTACCCTGGCCATTGATGAAGCTCGTTTTCAAAGCTTCTCTGATGCGCACCTCTTCCTGGTGTGCTCTTCTAATCTCCCTGGTGTCTGGCTGCATGTAATCAGCGGCCAGGTGATTTGCCTCAGCCTCCCACCCCGCCATAAAGGTCTCCCCCTTACTCTCACAGAGATTGTGGAGAATACAGCAAGCAGTAATAACATAGGGGACATTGGTTTGGCTGAGGTCTGAGCGAGTCAGTAATGTCCGCCAGCGCGCCTTTAAACGGCCAAATGCACATTCCACCACCATTCTGCACTTGCTCAGCCTGTAATTGAACAGATCCTGACCACTGTCCAGGCTGCCTGTGTATGGCTTCATGAGCCATGGCATCAAGGGGTAGGCTGGGTCCCCCAGGATAACGACAGGCATTTCAACATCCCCAACTGTTATTTTCTGGTCTGGGAAGTAATTCCCTTGCTGCAGCCGTTTAAACAGAGTAGTGCTTCTGAAGACGCGAGCGTCATGAACCCTCCCTGGCCATCCCACGTGGATGTTTGTGAAACGTCCCTTATGATCTACCAGTGCTTGCAGCACCATTGAAAAGTACCCCTTCCGGTTTACGTACTGGGTGCCCTGGCGCTGCGGTGCCAAGATAGGGATATGGGTTCCATCTATCGCCCCCCCACAGTTAGGGAATCCCAGTGCAGCAAAGCCATCCACTATGGCCTGCACGTTTCCTAGAGTCACAACCTTTCGTAGCAGCAGCTTAGTGATTGCTTTGGCTACTTGCATCACAGCAGCCCCCACAGTAGATTTTCCAACTCCAAATTGATTCCCGACTGACCGGTAGCTGTCTGGCGTTGCAAGCTTCCACAGGGCTATCGCCACTCGCTTCTCTACTGTGAGGGCTGCTCTCATCTTGGTATTATGGCGTTTCAGGGCAGGGGCAAGCAAGTCACAAAGTTCCATGAAAGTGCCCTTACGCATGCGAAAGTTTCGCAGCCACTGGGAATCGTCCCACACCTGCAACACAATGCGGTCCCACCAGTCAGTGCTTGTTTCCCGGGCCCAAAATCGGCGTTCAATGGATAGAATCTGCCCCATTACCATCAGGATCTCCAAAGCGCAGGGGCCCGCGGTTTGAGAGAATTCTGTGTCTACATCCTCATCACTGTCATCGCCGCGCTGCCGTATCCGCCTCCTCCTCGCCTCGGTTTGAAGGTCCTGGTTCACCATAGACTGCACGAGAGTGCGCGAGGTGTTTAAAACATTCACGATTGTGGTATTGAGCTGAGCAGGGTCCATGCTTGCTGTGCTATGGCGTCTGCACAGTTCACCAAGCAAAAAAGGCGCGAAACGGTTGTCTGCTGCTCAGGGAGGGAGGGGTGAGGCTGTACCCAGAACCACCCGCGACAATGATTTTTGCCCCATCAGGCACTGGGATCTCAACCCGGAAATGCCAAGGGGCGGGGGAGGCTGCGGGAACTATGGGATAGCTACGGGATAGCTACCCACAGTGCAACACTCCAGAAATTGACGCTAGCCTCGGACCATGGACGCACACCACCGATTTAATGTGTTTAGTGTGGCCACGCGCACTCGATTTTATAAAATCTGTTTTACAACACCGGTTTATGCAAATTCGGAATAGTCCCGTAGTGTAGACGTACCCTGTGTATCTTGAAGCTGGGACAAGGTGGGTGAGGTAATATCTTTTATTGGACTGCCTTCTGTGGGTGAGAGAGACAAGCTTTTGAGCCACACAGAGCTCTTCTTCAGGGCTTGAAGCTAATGTTTGTGATATTATTTGAGAGATGTATTCCAGCTACACCAGTTTTCCTTAGACTAAATTGAGCTGGAAACGACTTGTAAAATGACATAATTGTTCTAAAGAAGCAAAAGTGACTCTTCAACGATTTCCTCTTAGTCTCTCCTTTGGGAGAGTTGTTGGTGACTTATCTAGTTTAACATGAGAAAACACAGCTCATTATATGCCATAGGTACTATAATGTTTTCAATGCTTGGCGAATAAGCTTTGACATTAACTATTTTTTAAATAGAAACAACAGCTTTCACTGTGACCCAGGGGAAGTATCTTCTTGGGCAATTCATTGGGAGTTAGGCTGAGGAAAGGGGAAGTAGTTCAGTTTTTGTATGGTGACAAATCAGCTAATTTTACTGGGGATTTTTTTGTTTTGTTTTAAATCTTCAAACATTTTATTAAGTTGAGGAAATAAATGAGTTAAAAGATATTAGACGTATCTGTAGTAGCCCCATATTAAGCCTACATTGAGATTTGCACATAGGACCCAGCAAAACACTTAACATGTGTGTAACTTTAAGCACCTGTACACAGGGCCCACTGGTACCACAGTGCCGGCCAAGGAGCCTGGTGCCACTGCACCTGCTGTGGCACTGGCGAAGCAGGCTGTTCAGGCTGATTAGCCTGTCCCGTCGACTGATGGCTATGAAGGGAGGCCGGGCTGGCGTACGACCTGCTGTTGTCCCGGGACCGGGAAGAGCGGTGGCGTCGGGAACAGTGCCGACCACGAGAGAGTGATCCCAGCATGGAGAAGCGGGAGTACCGCCGGTAGCAGCTGCTCTGCGACTGGCTCCAATGGGCCGATCTGTGATGGCAAGGTGCTGGCGATCAATGCCCAGGACTGCGGGAGCGGTGCTGCAGTGGGGTGGTGTCGATACCCGTATCGCGATGGGCTACAATGGCCTCTCAGAGATGAGGACCTCTGGTGCCATCTGTCCTGGTCTCGACAGGGCCCACTCTCCTCACGAGGTCTATGGTCCCTTGAGGCAGAGCGATGCCTGGAACCCCTGCCAGTCGGAACCCAGCCACACAACCTGGTGGGGGTTGACAGGGACCGGAGCAGACTGCGCATGGGGCGGTCGCTGATCGGCAAATGGCGTTAGGAACATTCCCCAGACTGCAAATGATACTGATCAGGTGGCGACTGTGGAGATCCAAGTGGTGGCTTGCCTGTGGACCAGGGAGCCAACGGTGGTGGTGCCCCTGGTACTGGCAGAGATATGATGTCCCAGGCCACTTGCAGGGCCTCCGATGTGGAGGGGACCTGAACATCCAGGGAGGTCAGCACTGAGTGGGCCAGGCTGCTCCGCCCAACCTGAGTCTGACGCCTGGAGGCCGACAGAGATCAAGAACTGCCCAACGTGGATCTAGTCTCTCCCCGGTCTAGCTCCGATATCTCGGTGGAGAAGACCTCTTCTTAGCCTTCTTGGCGTGCACCGCAGACAGGGAGCGGTGCCAACTGGTGGAAGGCACCGAAGGTACTCGGTACATGGTACTCGGTGCCGACTCGGAGCGGTGCACTGGAGTCGGGGTCAACATCGACTCCATCAGAATGGCTCGGAGCCGAAATGTCTCTTTCCTTCTTGGTCCGAGGCTTGAATGATCTGCAAATCTTGCAGCGATCGCTGAGATGGATTTCCCCCAGACAGCGTAAACAGTCCATGTACGGATCACTCACTGGCATCAGCCGCCTGCAAGTGTCACACGACTTAAAGCCGGGGGCACAGGGCATGCCCCAACCCGGGTGCACTAAGCTAAACTAACACTACTCTAAACTACTTTAACTACAGGTACTACTAACTATGAACGAACAAGAGTTCAACAGGAAAGCTGCAGCCAAGCTGGAGCAGAGCAGTTCTGATGCACCTTCACTGGCGACAAGATGGCACTGAGGGTGGGGGGAGTGTGCAGTGCCCCTTATACTACACCATAGAGGCGCCACTCCAGGAGTCCCTAGGGGTGCTCCCCTATGGGTACTGCTAGGGGAAAAACTTCCAGTATCGGTGCACGTGGCGAGCACATCTGTTGTGGAATGCATGTGAGCAATCATTCGAAGAAAAAACAGTGATAAATGTCGCAACACTGATTCTTTTTCTCTCTCATTTTGAGAGGTCTCTCAAGTAATTTATTGTAGTTTAACATGTCTTATTGCATGATGACTAATTACCCAGCCTTCATAGATTGAACTACGGTAGATTTCTTCTGCACATGATGTTTGAAGAAAATCTCATGTTGGAAGATATGTTCTCCATCATAAATCTGGAAGTAGCAATACTAAAGTTTGATTCAAAATGACAGTGATAAAACACGTTTCTTCCATTTGGCTGATAAACCAAAATGATTTGAAAAGCATGTAAGAGGTAACTTTGTTCTTCACTGTGCTTTTAACTGAAAATACTTTTCCACTACCCTTAGCTTCTCCGCTAGAATTCTACTTTTTTGCTGTTTACAAAAGACACTAGCAAGTGAACTTTTTTGTTCATACTTTATAATAAGGGTACTGGAATTATACTGTCATTACAGTGCGGTTACACTGTACATATTACCCCTATTAGTATGATATCTGAGCACCTCACCGTCTTTAATGTATATACCCTCACAACACCCCTCTGAGGTAGGGAAGTACTACTATGCCCATTTTACAGGTGGGGATCTGAGGCACAGAGAGGCTAAATAACTTGCCCAAGGCCACACAGGAAGTTCAGGGAATTGAACCCATCAACACTTTTTATTATTTCTTATGTAGGAGCAGAGTGCTCACAATTTGTTTTACTGCAAAAATTATAGTAATTTTTCTAATCCGAGAAAGAATCGTATTTTATGAAAGACAAGAAATGAAAAGTATTATAGTCTTACCACACTGTGTGTCTTCAGCTTCTCAAGTTCAGGGCCGTAATTAATTTTGGGAAGGATGTTCCTCATGCAAATGGATTTTCCAAACAATTTTCTCCTTCTAATATTGTTTTCATTATTACACTGTTCTTCTGCCATGCTCTATTTTTTTTTCTGCATGTATTAAAACCAGCCTGTCACAGCAGATCAGCAATGGATTTTGGTGTTTCCCAGAAAGAAAACTATATCTTTAGTGACAAGGGTGTAAGTCACCATACCTCTGTTGATTGAACTTAATGGAGCTGTGCTAATTTACATAGCTAAGGCTATGGACAGATAGCTACAAATATTTTGTTTTGATTATTGTAAAACATTTGCCAATGCAAGGATAAGCCTGTGTAGAAAAAAATCCTACAGTTAGCAAAACATATGAAAAATTGTGCTTTTGAGATTTTGCAGATAACTCCAATAACTATGAAATATTACGGGCCCGATAGTGAGCCTTTTACTCATATTGGTGAGTATTTATTTCCATGAGTGATAATGTCTGAAATTGGACTGCTCATAGGTACAACTACTCACCAGTATGAATAAGTCGCTCACAATCTAGCTTTATGTTAATCTGCCTCAAATGTGGGATCCCGTTGTGATGTCTTTGCTCTCATTCGATAGTATCTTAGATCACAAGTAGTCCCCTTGACTTCAATGGGACTGAACATACTTGTGCTGTAACACAGTGGTTCTCAAACTAGGGCCTCCGCTTGTTCAGGGAAAGCCCCTGGCTGGCTGGGCCGGTTTGTTTACCTGCCGTGTCTGCATGTTCAGCCAATCGCAGCTCCCAGTAGCTACGGTTCATCGCTCCAGGCCAGTGGGAGCTGCAGGAAGCGGCATGGGCTGAGGGACGTACTGGCTGCCGCTTCCTGCAGCCCCCATTGACCTGGAGCAGGGAACCGCAGCCACTGAGAGCTGCGATCGGCCGAACCTGCAGATGCAGCAGGTAAACAAACCAGCCCAGCCCACCAGGGCTTTCTCTGAACAAGCGGCAGGCCTAGTTTGAGAACCACTGCTGTTACTTACTATTCAGTATGAATAAAGATATCACAATCAAACCCTTGTTTTGCACTGCTAAGTTCTAAAGAGTTTTATAGCAATCTTACCTTCATGTCTATGGGCTGTACAGTATGTGCCTGTTTTCTCCATAGTAATAAAATGCCATCTGGCTAGAACCTTGACTTGTGCTTACATGTTCTGTGTATAGTATCGGAACTAGGGTTCGAGAGCCAGAATAAGGCCTTGTTCCTGCAACCGACAGTATTCAGATATGCCACTGTGTCGGGATACCCCACTGAAGACAGCTGGGCTCTGTGCTAATGCCTTTGCACAGTGAATTGCAGTGACAGGATATTAAATAAAAACAAGATGAGGACACAAAGCATCAGTGTTCAGATCCTTCTTTCTGCTCTTTCTTGTATAGTTGTTTACATGCTCAAAGTGCTCAAAATGCTATACCAACATTAATTAAGCCTTAATGCACATATTTGTCAGTAGGATAATCCCTGTTTTGTAGATGAGGGACTGTGAGCAGCAGAGAAGGCTACACAGCAAGTCAGCGACAGAGCCAGTGTTAGTCCCAGACTCCCAACCCTGTACTCTTTTTCCAACTTAAATTAAAAGTTTGAAACTAAATGATTAACTACAACTATACCTTGAGGACATGGAGGATAAATCAATCAATTATTTACTTCACTCAGCTACAAAGCTGAATCTGAATAGGTCGGGCTAATTACCTTATTAAGAAGTTTTCTGCATCTGTTTATGTAAAGATCCAAGTCAAGTTCCATTTCTAGCCTCCAGTATTCTGTATAAAATTTGTTACTGTTATCTGCCAAAGACTGACCATCCACAAAGCCTGGGTCATGCTTGGAGAAAGAATCCTGCACTAGAAAATTACTGTACATTGTTCAGAAAGGGGTTAGAATAGAATGGAGAGTGCTCTCATATAAAAAACTGATGGAAAGCCATTCATTTAAGCCTCTAGATACCATTTTCCACCTCCCCTGCTGAAAAACATAAATCAGTCACACATCTATCCTCAGTCCTGCTGGCAGACCACATGCCTTTACAGAGTTGCACTGACTTCAGTTCACATGGGCAAAGGGGGCCACTGTGTGGTTCTGGGTTCAGGATCGAGACCTAATACAACTGGGATCCACAACAGCCTCACTATTAGTCCTACATAAGAGAGAAGAATTTACTGCCCTATTCTCTTCATCTTTTTTGCCATTAGGCAACAAACTCTCTGTAGCTAAAAGGCAACTTTTGTTAGACAAGGGGAAGATTCTACCTAATTTTAGAGGAAAATGTTAAGGACCTAGTCCTGCAAACATTACCAGATCTTGTTACCACTCATAGTCCCACTGATTTCAATGGGCCTGTGCCTAGTAGTAAGTGTATATAGGATCAAGCCCTGAATTTGGACTCAGCCTTCAATAAACACTTAAGAGTAACAAACTGTTTGTGTATTTTTCACTTCATTGTGGGCTAAGATGAAGTATTTAAGCAGAAATAGAACCAAGCTGCAAAATTCAGATTTAGGTTCTAAACTTCCCCAGTGTTTAGGAGTATTTGCATTAGAGGTTTTGATTTGGTCCATTTGAGATATAAGGGCCAGCTGTGAAATTTAAGTGCTTGTGTATATGAACACTTAGTTCATAGCAAGCTGGGGTGTAAATCTACCCTGCAGTAGCCTGCCCTGCCCCAAGTGTCTGTGTGGACCCTGCTGCTGGGCACTAAAAGTTTCATAGTTCACTTTAATCTACTCCCATTTCAGAGTACTGTATGGAACTTTTAGTGCATGGCAGCAAGGTCTATGCAAACACTTAGCGTGGAGAACATTTACATCCCAGTTGGCCACACATTTACTGTTAGAGAGATAAGCCCAAAGCTTAGATCCAGGTTTGGATTCTGAACTTCCTCCAAATTCAGGAATGTTCAGTTAATCATGGGTTTTGCGTCAGACCTTTCTTTGATTTCAAGGTGAGCTCTGAAGAGGTGAATGGACTCAGAAGCTCACAGGCAGAGAGAAAATGGAGCCGCGTAGATGAAAGAGTGACTGTAAACAGTAGTGGAGAAGGTACAGAAAAGACCATGTTGATAGAAGAGGACTGTGCACGTGGTGGATTAGGTAGATATGAGGTTAAATAGGTAAGGTGGAGAGTAAGTCAGTATAAAGTTTTGAAAATCATGAGGGAAATGCTGAATCATTTCTGAAGTGGATGAGAAATCAATTAAAGTAATGGAGGATCTAGAAGGTGGCCTCATTTTCTGGACCACCAGAACAGTTTGAAATGAATATTCTGGAATCCTTGCAGTTTAGAGACTTGAAAGAGTGCTGTCTTCAATTTACAGGGAAATAGATTTCTACTCTGCATCCCAGTTTAATTCAATGGGCCGAGTTCTACCATAATTTACATCCATTCAACCACACTCATGACAATGGGGTTTTCAAAATATAACTCTGCATATCATTTAGCCTAGTATTGGTGTAGCAGTTAGAGAAGTGCAAGCACATTTCTTTCCTCGCCCAGTCTCCAGCTTTAAATCTTTCAGATTGCAGAAGTTTATCATTAAAGAGAATATTAAATAACTAATTTTCTCCACAGATATATAATAGTAAAGAATAATACATAAACTATGGGTGATTTAATAATACATGGACAGTTCTCATACATGTGTTGCAAACCACAATTTAAGTATCCAAAGCCATACAAAACTGCAATAATTTATAACTTAAATTTTTTTGCTTTGTTTTCAGTATGAAAATTTAAAAAAAAAATTTCATTACAAGTGGAACAAGGCAAATCTTTAAAAATGTTTAAAGCTATTAATGCCTGTGAGCCATTTCTTAGCCTGTTGACTGAAATAAAATTTTACTCTTTCAGCTTTTTCTCCTGGATCTTCCTCCAAGCTGTCAACTCAGTACATTATTCAAGATCACATGGCTACTCATTATAGGAAATTGCTGTCCTCCAAAGGTATTTGAAATCTATCATGATGACTGTAGCCATCAGGCTGATAGATAAAGTCATAGTTAAGGGTTGGTTGGTTACACTTGTTCTTGGCCAGCTTGCTGTTTCCCCCCACATTAACTCAATGGATGTCAGTAGCCTTGAAAACCCAAGCAAAATACATTCAGAGGACTCCAGTAGAACATACAACTATGTTCTAGGTATGATGAGTATGTGATGTGACACACCAGTCTGGAACTTGAAATCTGGTTTCATATCAGTATTGAAGATCTTACATTTCTGACTGTATTTAACTTTTTCTTGTAACTAAAATGTCCTTGAAAGATGCCTTATGGACGGCTTGGGCATTTAAGTACACTTTCAGCAGAGCAGGCACAATGTGGCAGAACGAGTGCAAGTGTTACTGCCTCTGCTCTGAAAGTGGAACAACTATCTTCAGGGCAGTTCCCTTCCCATGCCTGTTCAGCTAAGCTGTCAATCCAGGACTATTCACACAAAATAAGATATTTATATGTAGAAGCATGATTAGTTAGTAAGTCTGGGATTTGGGTTGCCTTTGGAGTACCATTCAAATAGCAAGGTGTCCCTTTGCCAAGCAGTAGCAGATTTCAGGGCTATGTGGGTCAGTTTCTCATTTGAAGTAGAAATCAATTACCAGTAAATGGAATATTTTCTTAGTGTTGTTCGCTTATGTACAAAATAACTGTTTCCTTAAATGGAGGTACTCACCAACTGCACACAGGTAAGTCCCTATTGGTGAAACCTCCGCTAAATCACCGTTGCCCTTCACCAAGGAGCAGCTCTCTTGGACCCCTGTTTAAGACTCACCTGGACTTTCATAAACACACTGCCCCCTATTCCTGCCTCAGCCTCTGTGTTTTAGTTGGAAAAGCCCCTAGCCCAAAGCTCCTCACCTAGGACCATTTGACCACCAAAGGTTAGCCTGGGCATCAGCCCTACTTTTGTGCAGCTGCTCTGTAATACAAGAGAACTTCAGGACAGGTTAGACTGTCCAGACAAATTTTTGCCACATAGTCCCCCTATTTACCATCTGGGTTCTTATGCATCATAGACTCACAACAAGCATAGCATTACTACCTTAACAAGTGCTACTCTTACTGTCACAACAGATAGTTAAGGGTTAACAAGCTCAGTAACCTGATGAACACCTGACCAGAGGACCAATCAGGGGACAAGATAATTTCAAATCTCTGTGTTCCTTGTTGGGTCTTTGTTCTCTTTTTGGATCTAAGAGAGGCCAGACATATTCTTCAAGTTCTCCAGGTTTCCTGAAGTATTTTCTTCTATTCAGTCTAGTGAGTATTAGAAAGGCGGACTAGTCTTATAATTTGATTTCTACATTTGCAATTGTGTGTTTGCTGAAGAAATATCTTTATTTCTGTTTGCTGTTACTTTTGATTATTCTGAGCAAGGAGGGGGGGGAGAGCCTCTCCAGGTTTATAAGTTAGACCCTGTATTTTTCCATCCTGGTATTACAGAGATAGTGTACTTTCTTTCTTTCTTTTTAATAAAATCTTTTCTTTTTAGAACTTAATTGATTTCTTCATTGTTTGGATTTTCAGGGGAAAGGAAGGGGGGAAAAGTGAATCCCTCTTTGTTTTGATTCAAGGAATTTGAATCCAGGTATCTCTCCTAAGCACTAGGAGAGGGGAGGGGGGAAATGGGTTGTTTCCCTTTGTGTTGAGATTCAAGTTTGAATCTGTGTTCCCCAGGGAAAGTTTTGGGGGAACAGGGAGTGTGTCAGACACTTAAAACTTGACTGGTGGCAGCAAGAACCAGATCCAAACTAGAATTTTAGTTTAGAGGAGTCCATGCAGGTCCCCATCTTGTGAACGCTAAAGTTCAAAGTGGGGAATAAACCTATGACACTTACAAATCTCACATTTTATTTTTCTCTATTGAGTTAAAAAAGTTACATAGTCAGGGCCTGGTTCTCCACTCTGTGCAAATACCTGATGGAAAGGCTCTCATTAGCTTCAACAGGTTTTGGGTCAGAACCAAGACAGAAATTGCTCCACTGAAGTCAATAGAGTTACACTGGTGTAAAACTGATGTGAGGTGAAAATCAGGCCCTTGAGATTTAAAACATGATAGTCAAGGGAGACAGAGGAAAGATTATTGCAGGTTAATTTATGTTGTCTCTTTGGATTTAGTATTATGATGACGATTCATTATTTGTATTATGGTAGTACCTAAGAGCCCTATTCACAGACTAGGGCATATTTTTGATGGAGTTGTGTCTCCAGTTAAACCAACGGTCTTCGTAGGCCACACCACGTTATTTTTGTATGCACCATCACAGAGGAGGTAATTAATATAAGGAAACCATTTTTTTTCCATTAAAGCCACAACCACATTATCTTATGAGCTTTTCATAAGGAAGGGGGATAGCTCAGTGGTTTGAGCATTGGCCTGCTAAACCCAGGGTTTGTGAGTTCAATCTTTGAGGGGGCCATTTAGGGATCTGGGGCAAAAATCAGTACTTGGTCCTGCTAGTGAAGGCAGGGGGCTGGGCTCAATGACCTTTCAAGGTCCCTTCCAGTTCTAGGAGATAGGTATATCTCCAATTATTATTCTTTCACTCTTATCCCCTTGCCTTTTTCCATAAGGAAGGCTCCCTATTGTCTGAAATCCTCTCCTGGACTGTGCTTCCACTCCTCCAACACGTTTCTTCCACAAGGGCTGCGAACCTTGTTGAGAACCTCTTTGAAATGCTATCAAAAGCATGAATAGAAAAAGAGTGGTACTAACAGGACAGCGAATGGGCCATTTGCCTCCCTAGTATCCTCTCATGGCATGAGGTCGCTTGGCAGAGCCTTGTCTCAGTTTCCCTCTTCAGCTCAGCCCCCTCTTAAAAGCTCCACACACAGGTTCTTCTCTCATTCAGCACAGCCCTCCTCGGCGCTGGATTTATTACATTAAAGATTCAAAATAAAAGTTCTCAAATCATCATCAAGTTCATATTCCCAGTCTTTCCTGCCTGGGGTCTCCTGCCTGAAGCCTTTTTCTCCAAAAACTCGAGTTTCCCTGCTGGAGCCAGCTCACTCCCAGCAGTCCCTGGAGTCTCAATCTGGCTTCACTCTGGTTGTCTCCTCCCTCTCTCTGCTGCTTCCTGATGCTCTTTATAGGGGAATCCCCATCTCCGTACCCAGCTAATGTGGGACTAATTGGATGGGGTTGCCCACATCCAGGCCTCTGGCCCCTACAGGGGCAGGTCACTCTATTTCAAGAACACATGCTAAATATCACTGCACAGTCACTGGTGTCATGTTCTGTGCCTTCCCCCTCCTTTAGCTATTTAGGTGTCAATGCCCTTTTGACAGGGAGCTTGTTTGTGTTCTTGTTTGCAGAGCACTATAACAGGGTGCAAACTGCACCCTGTAGGATTCAGCCCCTTGGCCCCGCTTCTTAAAGACTCAGGGACGCTCCACGCTGATGCATTTGTGTCCTTTCCCCACCACCAGTTTCCTACTATTTACAGGCTATTTACATGGCTTGGCCTCACACCGGCCTGACCAGCAACAGACTAGTAGGCTCCTTCCTCCCTCTGAGCCTGGCCTTTCACTCCTGGTCTCTGCCCCTCCTCCACTTCCTCCCAGCCTGTTAGCTCCTGCTAATGAGGCTGGCAAGTGCGGGCAGTTCCCAGGCAAGCACTGACTATTTACCCAGCCCCAATCTGGGGCTGGGGTGGCAGGAACTGATTAAGGGTTTTCTTAGCAGAGCCCTGCCACAAGCATCTACCACATTTTGGCACTATATAAACAAGTATTTATCAATGTCTGTTAAAGAGTGTTTTCACAGAGAGTGTTTTCAGAATAGCACATTTGAATTTTTTTCAGAATAATTAATACACTAGAATGGGTCAATTTTAGAATCTTAAAGATATTTTTCCTGCTTGCCAGCTTTTGAATCTTGTCCATCCAACTGTAGGTGATTACCTCAACCCACTGACTCTGATGCCAGTGTATGGAAATGGCTCTTACTCTTCAGCGTCAATGACTTAGCCAGCCCAAATATTGCTTTAGCATGGGCTACTTTAATTCTCCTCCACAATACACCCTCTCCTTTAATGCTGATGCAACACTACATACTATGTGGTGGCTAGAAAAACAGGAGCCACAGTGTGGTATAGTGTCACATCTTTGTTCTGGAGGCAAGGAATACAGCTGTTGGGTTGTTCTCAACACCTGGCCCAACAGAATAACTTCAGCATCTGCATCACCCCGGTGGCATTATGTTTCAGGCCTGGGATGACTAACAATAATATTTGGTTGTGGCTGTCAGTAATGTCAAATTACAAGGAGAGGACATAAAAGGGTTCTGTCAACCATAGACGGCAGGTTATGGGGGGATGTTTGGTTTGCAATACCCAGGAGGACTACTCAGCTGATTGGGAGGGCAAAGTGTGTGTCACTAGGATAGGTATGAGAGAGTTATTGAGACAGTGTAGTGAGGTAATATATTTTACTGGACCAACATTTTGTTGGTGGACAAGCTTTTGAGCTTCAGAGCACCCTTCTTCAGCTGTGGGGAAGTAACCAGAGTGCGTAAGCTAAATACAAGTTGGGACAGATAGTTAAGCATAAGGGGTTCACATATGCTGTAGGAGAAGTGGGAAACTAAAGGTTAGCGGGAAGTGGGATGTGCTACAAATTGTTGTAATGATCCATAAAACCAGTATCTCTGGCAAGCCCATGGTTTTTGGTGTCCAGCAGAGTTATGAACCTAAGTCCCCAGGCTTCCCTTTTGAAGGTGTTATGCAGGTTTTCTTCGGGGACAAGGACTGAAAGATCAGATACGGAGTGATCACTCTGTGAGAAGTGTTCACCCATGGGTGATGTGGTGTTTTTATTTTATTGTTTTTCACAGTGAGTTCATTCAAGAGTGTAGTAATTGTTTCATCCACATAGTTGTTATTGGGGCATTTGATGCACTGGATGAGATACATATCTATCACAACATGTGGTGTATGGCACTCGTGGATCTTGAAAGGTGTTTTGTGGGGGGTATTGATCATCATAGCGGTGGAGATACGTCTGCAGGTGTTGTATGGGCTTTTTTGTCAGGGTTTAGTGTCGCTTTGAGTTGGTGTGTCCTGGTCTGCTGGGAGCTTTTGATGATTAGCTTGACGGGGTTGGAAGGTTGTTTGAAGGCCAGAAGAGGGGGTTTAGGAAAGATTTCTTTCAAGATGTAGTCCCCCATCAAGTATGAAATGTAATTTGATGATACCCCATAGGGGTTCTAGTGTGGGATGATAGGTGACTCTTAGGGGTGTGCAGTCGGTGAAGGCTTTTCTGTATTGAAGCAGGTTCTCTCAGGATATTTGAGTGGTCCTTTCCTTAATGCAATCTACTTCTCTGGTAGAATGCCTTTGTTTAGTGTAGGTAGTTTTAAGTGTGTTTAGGTCTGTATCCCGGACTTTCTCTATGAAGCAAATTCTGTGGTATCTGAACACTTGGCAGATTTATGGCTGTGTCTGGGGTGGTAGTTGAATCTGTGAAGGTAAGTGTGATGATCCATGAGTTTCTTGTATATAGTTCTTTGTAGGGTTCCATTGTTTAAGCTGATTGTGGTGTCCAGGAAGTTGATGCAGGCGTGGGAGTGTTCTAGAGAAAGTTGGATGGATGGGTAGTGATTGTTGAAGTTGTGGTGGAAATCTGTGAGGGAGTTTCGGTTGTCTGTCCAGAGGATGAAAATATCAGTATCTCAGGTATATTTCCAGAAATTCTTCCTTGCGATGGCCCTTGAAGAGGTTGACATATTGGGGAGCCCTAGTACCCTGGGCTTATCTGATGGTTTGGGCAAAGTGTTTATTGTTGAATGTAAAGTTGGTGTGGGTGAGAATGAAATGGATGAGTTTGGTGATGTGTTTAGGGTGGATTTCTGAGCATTGACCATTATCATGGAAGTATTTGAGTCAGGTAGTGATGGTATCATGGTGAAGGATGATGGTGTATAGAGAGGTGACATCGATGGTGGCAAGCATGGTGTTCTGGGTGAGGTTGGTAATATTGCAGAGTTTCTGGAGGAAGTCCATTGTGTCTTGAAGGAAACTGCCCCTTGGTGTGGTGAGTGGCTTGAGGATGGTTTTTCTGAGTCCTGATATTCCTTCAGTAAGAGTGCTGTGGCCAGATATAATGGGTCTGCTTGGGTTCCCTTGTTTGTGTATCTTGGGAAGCATGTAGAAAGTCCCTGGATTGAGTTTGTAGGGGGATGAAGTTGTAATTTTTCTTGGAATTGTTTGGGGAAGGATGTAATTTATCTTTTAATTCCTGTCTGAATTATAGCCTAGGGTGGTCTTTGAGTTCTTTATAGTTTTGTCAGTCAAATGAACTCGTACAGAGAAAAATGCACTGACTTTTTCACCATAACATTTTGTTTACAAGTCAGTGTTGTTGACTGGCTACCAGACTAATGGGCTTGCTCCTTTGTGAAGAATTCTGTCTCTACAAAATAAGCTGCAGCCCATTCAGATGATTCCATTAAATGATGTCCCACCCATTCTCACTCTTTCAGTCTACAGCAAAGGAGCAGCCAAGGAATTTGCATGCAGTATGTTCTAAAAGGTAGGATTTATAGACAACTTGACTGGAGCTGAAGACTTGTCTTGGAGCAGCCAAACTGATTGCTGAGAGCTGCAGTAGATATCCCCTCAAATTGTTCAGCAAAGTGACAAATCCATATCAGAGGGAGTACAAAGTAGTTTCCCATCTTATTTCAATAGTGTATTCCTTGTTTTGAGATGTCTGACTACCAAGGAAAGATAAAATAGGAGCTAGCTCAGGTGTTCAATTGGCAGAACTCATTGTAAGGGTGACATTGGAGTGACTGCTTCCTGCCATTAGAGATCTGGAAAATTATAGAAGTGGTGATGCTATACAGACTAATGGGAGATTCCATTAGTGTCTAGACTCATGGCTGCGGCTCAGCAGCAGTTCCAAGCACTATCTGTAAATGGCTGCAAACTGTGGGGAGAACTTGGAACACACAATTTGCTGTATCAGTGCATTGCTCCAGCAAGTCCTGCCTGCAGCGTTGGCAAACATCTGATGCTTCAGAAGAAGGTGAAAGATGACAATAGAAATGAAGAAGTGAGTGACAACCCATAGTCAGTTTAACAGTATTGTAAATCCGCTAGTCCTATACTACCTAGACTTTGTCCAACCAAAGCCTGCATTGATAACGTGCTATGAGCTTGGTGACCTCATGTAATGTTCATGCAATAGAACAGATTGCAGCTGCCATTCAGTTACATTAAGGAACTGCCGGGCCATCCCATCTGTCTTTGTTTTAAGACCAGTAACCACCATAGCATCTCTTGGTCAAGTTGGTAGAGGATGACTGGGAAGGGGCCCACTCATTGCAGGTCTGCTTCCTTGGGGCTGGGGCTGGGAATTAGCTCTCACCACATCTGGTATCTCTTTCCACTGGTTGCTCGTGCTGTGGCCCCTCTCTCTGTGACTCAGCCCTCTGGCCAAGTCACTATGTAATCCCTCCCTTTTAGGGTAAAAAAAAGTCCCAGTGGACAAGCTGTCCAAATGCTCCCTCAGTCCCCCATTCCACTTCTCCAAGGCCTGTGCCACTTTCTCAATGGCTAGTAGGGGAACCCAAGCCCACCCACTACTCCGGGTTCCAGCCCAGGGACCCTATGACTAGCAACCTAGGTCTGCTCAATCTCAGACCCTGTTCCCTCTGCTCCTTCCTACTCCCAAGTCCATGTCCTTGACTATCTCTAGGTTTACCACTGAAGCTTCCTCTGCTCCCCGTGGCTACTTCAGCCTTCTAGGACTTTTGCAAGTCTCCCTAGTCCAGGGCAGGACCTCGGGGTTTACTCTTCCTCTGGATCTCCTCCTTGTCCCTGGCCAACTCCTTTTCCCTCTAAGGGAGTGACTGCAGCCTGCCTCCCTGCAGCCTCTTCCTCAACTTTGTGGTGTAGCAGACTTGCTTCCTAAGAAAACTTAGAGGAATTAAAGTAACAAAATTTTCCTTGCAAAATCTATCAAGAAAACAAGGAAAATGGGGCCCCAATCATAAAAAGCTCTTCTGCAATTTAAGTGCAAGACTAAGTCCTTAAAAAAAGATACAAAGTTTATTTGGGTCTCCTGCTTTTTCGTGCTTCTGCCTCTATCCTTACAATGTGGTCAGTTGCACTCCTACTTCTTCAGAACCAGTCTGCATTCCATCCAAACCTATTTCTTTGTAGGTGTGCTACCAGTTCTTCCATTACATTCTTTCCATGGTTGTACCTAAATATGCCGTGAGGGCAATTGGTCTGTATGTTTAGGGTCTGGAGCACAACTTACCTGGTTTCCTCATTGGGAGAATAATCACATATTTCCAGTCCTTTGATATTTTACCTTTTTGCCACGTTATATAAATCTTAGTATCACCCTCAAGCTTGCTTAATTTAGGGGCTTAAGCATTTCAATGCTTATTTCATCCTTGCCTGATGATCTGCTTTTGCTCCTTATCATCACTTTTTGGAGTTCTCATATTAAAGTTTTGATTTAAAATAATATCCACATCTTTCTCCCACCTCTTCAGCATCTCATAACTATCCTTAATGAATGTTCTTTTCCTCTCCCTAATTTCTATCCTCTGATCCTCATCATTACTTACTTTTTGTAATATGATGGACAGAATTTCCACTTTTTCTTTACTCCATACTCTGCAAATCCAAGGCTTGGTATTATGTGACTCTGACTCTTTATTCAATTCATTTCCCTAAGTTGTTGATGATACCAATACAGCAGAGGTATTTTAGTTACTGTCTCCTGGTATGTTCTCCAGCTCTCTTTTTTGCCCTTTTTTATAGCCCTCTGTTCAATTTTCTTACTTTAATATTTCATTCAGTCCTCACTATTTAAGGAATTTTTTTGATGACTTGTTTGTCTTATTCCTTTCCTTAATTACTATTTCACATTCCTTGTTGCACCATGGAACACTTTTCCTATCTTTAAGTACTGTTCGTATCCTAGGAATAGCTATGCAGGCTGTCTTTATGATTCTCTTAGTAAGATTAATACATAATTCCTCAAATTTTTCATCTGTACTTTGCTCATTCACATACACTTCTACCCTGATATAATGCGGTCCTCAAGAGCCATAAAATCTTACCACGTTATAGGTGAAACCGTGTTATATCAAACTTGCTTTGGCCTCGAGCATCTCCATTATTAATGGTCAGCATATAGCCCCACCCCCTTATCCGACCGCACCTACTTCCTGCCCCCCCGACTGGCCCCTCAGAATCCCCGACCCATCCAACTACCCCCCCCCGCATCCCTAATCACCCCAGGACTCCCATGCTGAGCCACACACTGCACTGGGACGGGCGCTAGGACCCAGGGAGGAAGCACTCACACCTGCTCGACCACGTCAGCTGGGGCAAGCCCCGCAGGGGTGGGGCGGGGGAACTGGTCCGTCGGCCGCTGCCCTGTCCATGGAGCGTGCCCAGCCCAGTGCAGCGGCTGAGCCCGCGAGGGGGAGCAGGGCTGGCAGCCTCACCCAAGGTGTCCGCATGCACCTGGTCCCTGCCCCGTGCCCATGTGGTGCTTGGGGAGTGTGAGCCCATCTCTCCTCCTCCACAGAGCCCCGCACAGCCTGTCCCCGGTGAGGATGCCAGGCCAGCTGCCTGCCGGGGCGCACGGAGCCCCTGACTGTGGGCGGGTAGTGCGGCGCTATGGACCCGGAGAGCCCGCCCGGTGCTGCTGCGAGCAGGGCACAGCCTGCCAGCTGGGCCCGCTGTGTGCTGAGCCCTCCAGCGCCGGGACAGGGGCACCTGCACGGCACCGTCTAGGATGGGCACCTCTCCCTGCCCTGGATCCACAACTTCCCCGCGTGGACCAATCTTCCCCAACTTCTCGGCACCGGCTGGAGCCCCTGTGACGTTCCCTGCACTGCAGCTCCTCTCCTCGGTCTGTGGCTCCCCCCTGCTCCCTGGCTCCTGACCAGGGGCGGCTCCAGATATTTTGCTGCCCCAAGCACAGCAGGCAGGCTGCCTCGGTGGCTTGCCGGTGGGAGGTCCCTGGTCCCGCGGATTCGGCGGCACGCCTGCGGGAGGTCTGCTGAAGCTGCGGGAGAAGCGGACCCTCCGCAGGCGTGCCGCCGAAGGCAACCTGCCTGCCGCCCTCACGGTGACCAGCAGAGCACCCCCAGTGGCTTGCCGCCCCAAACATGCACTGGGATGCTGGTGCCTGGAGCCACTCCTGCTCCTGTTCGCCCCCCCAAGACCCTCTGCCCCTTATCCAACCCCTCGGACCCATCCCAGCACCCTTAATACGCTGCTCAAAGCAGCGTGTCAGAGCCAGACACGCTGATCTGCCGGAGCGCACAGCCCCGCTCCCCAGAGCTCTGCTTTGCCACGTTATATCCGAATTTGTGTTATATCGGGTCACATTATATCAGGGTAGAGGTGTATTCCTCATTTTTGTTTCTAAAGAGTTTCCAGTTTTCTTATTTTAGATTCCAAGTGGGGATATTATCCTTATCTTCAGTATTTCCTTGATGAGTAATTAATGTCAGGAAGTGGTCGCTACCTGTTCCCTCCTCTTTGTATATATGTCAGCTGCATTTACTTGCTATTGTGCTAGAAGCTATTCCCAGATCCAGGCATGAGAAGCTTTCATCAGCCATATTGAATCTGGTAGGTGATCCATCAGTTAATATTACTAAATTATTCTCTTCAAAGAACGGCTCCAAATATTTTCCATTTTTATCATTTTTCTTACTTCCCCATAATCTGTTGTGGCTATTCAGATCACTACAGATAACGAAGGGACATGTAAGATCTGCAGTTAATTATGCCATGTTCATAGCCTCTAGTTTCTTGCATGGGTTATAGACATTAGAATGCCTTAGAGATGCAGAATTGTTTTATATTGGTATCCAATAGCATATATTTGATATTTAGCTTTTTCTTCTTCTAAACTTCTATTTCCAGGAAGCAGCAAAGAATCCTGTGGCACCTTATAGACTAACAGACGTTTTGCAGCATGAGCTTTCGTGGGTGAATACCCACTTCTTCGGATGCAAGCAGTGGAAATTTCCAGGGGCAGGTGTATATATAAGCAAGCAAGAAGCAAGCTAGAGATAGGAAGCTCACATTATCCTTAATGAAGGTGGAGTCACCCCAACATGGGCATTCCTATTTCTCTATCATGTCTATATATGCCATATCCTAGTTTTTCTATTAGCCAAGCCTCTTGTATGCATGTTATATCAAGCTTTGTTTTCATATCAATAATATTTTTCTTTAATTCTTGCCCATGTGCTACTAAGCTATAAGCATTCCAGCTGAAAATAGTCACCACTATGCTTTTTACCTTCAATATTTCCTTCACTTAGGTTGCTAGCTCATAGGTACTTTTCAGCAGCTTTAATTATAATTCTCATTCTCTCCTATTTGAGGCATACGATTTATTACTTCAATCATAAACGCAATGAATCTCTGTTTATGTAAGTAGTATGTCATCTCCTTTTACCTGGCTGTCACTCATTACTTCCTTCCTTCCTATTAATTTATTGCTGGCTATTCCCTTTCCCCTTATCAGGTTCTCTCCCCCCCCGCCGCCCCTTTTTCCCTTGTAGAGGTCTCCTGGTAGCTTCTGCATATGAGATGTTATTAGTAATTTTGGTTTTTTTGTAGTTCTCTAGCTTGCTTTACCTCAGTATATCTTCCATAGGCTAAGTTTTTTTCCTCCACAGTTGCAACATTTTGTTTGGTCCTACCTCATAATTATCGTATGAATGTTTACCTCCATACTTACTGCACCATATATTTTCCCCTTGCAATTATTTGCTACCTGACCAAATCTTTGGCATCTCACAGAAGGAGTAGGAGGATTAGAGGGCTTAATGCAGAATATGTAATACCCTAAAATTACTTTCTCTGGTAGCATCTGCCCCAGAAATGTAACCAGCACAGCTGTCCAGGGCTTGCTATCACTGCCTAGTCTGCTAAATTAGTCTCTTCACCTATTCCTTGTTTTATTTCCTCTTGACATTTCAGCTGGCACATTATACTACCCCTCCTGTTCCTATGAGGAATTTGGGTAGCTAACACCTTAGGTAAAAAACAAAACAAAAAACACACAACTAACACCTTTGTCTTAAGGAGCTTCCCTAATTATCTTTTGTTTTTACAGTCTACTAACTAATCTCCTCCAGATGGTTTCTTAGCTCTTACTAGATCTCCAGCACTTCTATTGATCAACTCAGCAATCTACAGGGAGTTGATATCCTCTATCTTTAGGTCCTTACCTAAGGATTTTACTATTATGTAATTTTCCCCCCCTTTCCCTTTCCTGCATTCTTATTTCCTGGTCCTTCTGGTTTTAGAGAATCTACCCTCTTCTTATCTGTATCCAGTTTTTCACAGTGCTTTCCCTGTCCTTGTTGCCTAGCCTGGTTTTAGTTTCATTTGTTCTCATTCTGCCTAGCCAAAGCCTTAGCTAGCCTGCAAACCAACTGACCCTTCCTGCTTGCTCTTCCTAACTTTTATACTCCCATCCGACTTCTCCCACAGCCAGGCTTCATCTGTAATTAGTGCTTATTAAGTCGTCCATGTGCATTTTATAAGTTCAGCTGGCCCCTTCTGTCTCACATTAATCTGCTCAGGGCCTGTGTGGGGTGGGTACCCCATTACAAGGACAAATAGCTGTTAGAAAATCACAACTAATCCACAACCAGGAGAGAGAATATGAGGCTGAAAATCATCCTGGGTAACCTTTGATTCACCTCACCACAATTTTTTTTTAATCTTTCATACACAAACATGTTTGGCCCTCAGCTGTATAGTGTTGGGTTTAAATGACCTTTGCTCATGTGTGGCTAATACATTTAATTCAGAAAAAACGCACACCTGGGTCTGTAGAACCCAAATACCCTTCTTCCCAAGCAAATGCTTTGCCCATAAATATACAGATGCAGCTGGACTACCTGAGGGCAATGAAGACTGCTATACATAATTAACACTTGTTCTCTTTTCTGCTAGTTAAACCAAAGCTGCCTTTCAGGTCATGAGGAGAGGCGAGAGGGAGCCAGCCACACATGGCAGAAGTCTGATGCAAGGATTTTTTTTTTAAATAATCTTTAGGGGATTTTTAGTCTGTTACACTCTTGTAGCACAAAAGAGAATTTATGAGAAGTTTCTGGCAGAACAAGCTCTCCAATACTATATCTTAGTTGTTCAAAGGGGTTTAAATTTTATTTTGTTCAAATGATGATACTGTTCATCCATAGCAAAATTCAGCAAGGTTGTTAATTTTCTTTTTATGTTAGCTATAAATCAAACCCTATTTTGATTGCTAAAGTTTTCTAATACTTGTGTGTCTTACTAGGAAAGTCTGAAGATTTTTATTTAAAAGTCTGATTTAGGGCATTAAACAAAAAACAAACTTTGCATGAAGTCACATCTGAGAAACAAAATATTAAAATGTACTTTACTTCTTATGTTTCATAAATTACTTCTGTACTTTCCTTGTGGGGCTAAACTAACAGAGAAATGTAGAAAGATTAATCCTGCAAGGCTCACCACTTGTAAAATAAATGTTTAGCACAAGCATTCGTTCTGCTTAGTATTACAAAGCACCTATGTAGCTCTTTTCATAAAAATACCACCAAATCTCAGGAATTCATGTTCAAATTATGTTGTAACATCCACATTCCCCCTCTTTTATCCAGAGATGGTCTAATTTTCAGCAGTGCTGACCATCCACAAGAAATCAATGAGTGCTGTAAGTGCTCAGTACCTTTGAAAACCCTTTGTCTCAGGGCCCTATTTAAGTGAGGTGCTAAGCAGTCTCAGCTCTCATTTGAAAATATGGCCTTCTTGACCTGATTTTAGTCAGACACCTGGAGGAACACTCCTCTCAAGGTCTGAAACATCTTCTGGGTGCACTTGTACAAACTCTGTTTTGGTATAGTATCTGGTGATAATCCATAATGCCTGTGCATTTCAGATGAGAATGGAGCTGTTGGCCTTTAAATGAAACTGGAACTTTGCTCTATTTGTAAGAAGTGGCTATCTCTTTTCCTGCCAGTTGGCAACCAGTATTCCCTATTTCTTTAAGAGTATTTAATCATGTGACTCCTCAAGGGTCCATTCTCCCTCCCTTATAAGCATATAGCTTTGAATTGTGTTGTACTATTGAGGTACCTGTCTTCCCCAAATTCGGTATACTGCCATCTGGGGATGAGATCATACTGCTCTGAAGATAACACCAGTGCACCAAAGGGTGCCATTACAATGGGCTGCCGTCATTGGTTCCAGACCACAGTTACTACAGAGTAAGAGTTCACCATTGGAGTTTTATGCTGCAGTAGTTCAGAACCTGCACAGATCCATGCTACCTTATCTTAGTTTCACAGCTCTCCAGGGCTGTGCCCTGATCTGTACCGCCAGCTTAGTTACTTGGTGGGTCCCGATAGGATAAACACCTCTTGATTGCTAACCTGTTAGCCATCAAGGGAAGAGAGATGGAGCAATCCCCCCACCCCCTCTGCTTTTTCTTGGTACTTGTTCAAGTAATTGTTAAAACCAGCTGATAGGGGGTTATTTACCATTTTTGGGAGGAATGCCTCCACATATTCGTTCATTCATAGATTCATAGATTCTAGGACTGGAAGGGACCTTGAGAGGTCATCGAGTCCAGTCCCCTGCCCTCATGGCAGGACCAAATACTGTCTAGATCATCCCTGATATACATTTATCTAACCTACTCTTAAATATCTCTTAAATACCTTCCTAGGCAATCCATTCCAGAGTTTAACCACCCTGACAGTTAGGAACTTTTTCCTAATGTCCAACCTAAACCGCCCTTGCTGCAGTTTAAGCCCATTGCTTCTTGTTCTATGCTTAGAGGCTAAGGTGAACAAGTTTTCTCCCTCCTCCTTATGACACCCTTTTAGATACCTGAAAACTGCTATAATGTCCCCTCTCAGTCTTCTCTTTTCCAAACTAAACAAACCCAGTTCTTTCAGCCTTCCTTCATAGGTCATGTTCTCAAGACCTTTAATCATTCTTGTTGCTCTTCTCTGTACCCTCTCCAATTTCTCCACATCTTTCTTGAAATGCGGTGCCCAGAACTGGACACAATACTCCAGTTGAGGTCTAATCAGCGCAGAGTAGAGTGGAAGAATGACTTCTTGTGTCTTGCTCAGAACATACCTGTCAATGCATCCCAGAATCATGTTGCTTTTTTTGCAACAGCATCACACTGTTGACTCATATTTAGCTTGTGGTCCACTATAACCCCTAGATCCCTTTCTGCTGTACTCCTTCCTAGACAGTCTCTTCCCATTCTGTATGTGTGAAACTGATTGTTCCTTCCTAAGTGGAGCACATTGCATTTGTCTTTGTTAAACTTCATCCTGTTTACCTCAGACCATTTCTCCAATTTGTCCAGATCATTTTGAATTATGACCCTATCCTCCAAAGCAGTTGCAATCCCTCCCAGTTTGGTATCATCTGCAAACTTATATGTGCAGTGTTAAGTGCTTATTGTGTAGTGTATGTATTCATATAATTAATACATACTCTATAGATGAGGCTACAGTACATGCATAATCAAAAGAGTAATAGGATTTATATTAGGAATTCCTTGTTGGCTGCTGGATGTTACCTATCCTCCTCATGGAGTCTCTTCTGGTTTAGCCTTACAAAATAAAACTTGAATTGCAAAATTAAATTATATTCAATTAACACTTGCTGCTAGGGTGGCAGTGGAGGACTGATGGCTTCTTCTTGAGTCTAGGAACAAATTGAATCTCCCCATCATCTTGTAACTTCTCCCAAAGTTACCCCTGATTGAGAGCTTCTTGGTAACAATGGATGCTTTTTCCAAACACCTGGGCTAGCTTCAGTTTAATCTTTCCTGATTAATACCATAGAAAGGAGGAGGGTGCTGCTGTCACAGGATTTTTTAATTTTGTATTAATTGTTATTATCCCTCAGGGTATTATAAGTAGAGATAGGCCCAACCCACAAAATACAGATCCAGGTCTGGTAATGCGTTTCTCATGTTTGGATCTGGTTTTATTCAAACCTGCTTCCATCTGAGGATACATGTACTGCAGTTGGGAGGGGTGATTCCCAGCTCAGATAGACATACACATGCTAGCTCTGCTCAAGTTAGTGTGCTAAAATAGTAGCATGGCCATGACAGCACAGGCAATGGCTCAAGCACCCAAATATGTACATTAGAGGATCAGACGGGATTGTAAGTTGAGCAGCTAACCAGAGCAACCAACTGTGCCACCTGATTAGTGCACAGAATTAGACGTAGCTGCAGCACAGACATAGCGTCTCAGGGTTGCTACAACATGGATGCCACAGCTGCTTAACTAAGAGTTTTCCCACCTGTACCACTCATGTAACAATACTCAGTGTACATTTACGATAGATGTCACAATCTGGCTAGACCCCTGGCTGACAGTGTCTTATCAAGATGATTCAAGCTATGAGAAAAATGGCAATCTCAGGAGACAGAGTTTCATGTGAATTATTTTGCAGGTTTTGCTTTGTGTAGGTTTCCAACCCTTAGGTTCTAGGAAAACTCCAAAGCAAAACTCAGCCCAAGACATTTCCATGTGTAACCATAAATCAACCCTAACTCAGCTCAATTTGGCCAGGGACTGTTTGATTCTCTAATCCCCGTGAATCCGACATGATATTTTAGGTTTGTAACACCATCTGGAAGGAGGTGAGTTTGGTCCAGTTTCAAATCGTGTTCCAAATATTTTGCACAACTGGAGTAACGACAGGCGCCAGCCCACTGCCTGTGAGAGGCAGCCATTCAGTTAGCTGAATGGCTGTCCAACCCCTCATGTCTCTTATCCAGAAGTTGTGGGCCAGAAACTCAGTTGGTGTAAAACAGCAGAACTCCATTGACTTCAGTGGAGCTACACCAGCTTAGAGTATCTTGGGGCGTGGCTCAATAATGGCTAAGAACAAAGAGGAAGAACTGTGCAGGTGATTAGAAAAATAATAGATCTTAGTTGGTTTTAAACAAAATTAAATATGACTATCTTTACTATTTTAAACCCTGGCACCAAGTATCCAAAGTTCCCAGTGAATCCAATACTTGGTGGATCAGACCCCCAGTGTTCTTCCCTATCAGTTTTAGTCCAATGTTCTATGCTGTGATTTGTAAGTGAAATATTGAGATCATAGCTAAATATGCTTATTTTTCTGTTAATCCAGCTGCTGTTGATTCATCTGTACCAAAGAGTTTGCATACTAGCATTAAATGTGAGTATGGTTTTGTTTTCGTTTCCAAATACGTCTGGCTTCATTTGTTTGATTTAGAAATATTTGTCTTGGATAATCTCATTTTGTTGTGCTATGCCGGTGCTGTTTTGAAAAGGCACATGTATAACTAAAGTTTGCATCATTCCAAGTGTGGTCAAGATAACAAACCGTGTCTACTGTGCGATGCACGTTTGTGCTGATATGGGCTAAATCCCAGGCCCTGGAACTTAGTATTGACTGTTTATTTGGGATATAAATTTCTTGCTTTATTTTCCCATCACAACCCAGAAATTCTAGTTCAGATACATAGAACTGATATTCACCAGCCTTTTGTATTCTTTGCTAATCAACACTGGCTATAAGGCAAACAATGTTTTACTGCTCATGAAGCTGCAAAGAACATCTGGGTAGACGCAGGCTGTGATTGTTTAGTGATATCATTAAAGCAGAGGAACATTGCACTAGATCCTACTGCCATCTGTTGGCTGAAACATGAAATATCATTGGAGTTGGGTGTGCAGGGAAATCCTTTCTTAAACTTTCTCTCCCAAAAGATAAGGAGCCTGGTGGCACATGGAGAGGAGTAAATTCATCCCCTTCCCATGGGCACAGCGTCCCTTTGGCATGCAGACAGGTTCCTTCATTCCCCACCCCTGCGAGGCATTCCTCTGCTTCTCTATGGGATGGCTGTATAGCTAGTAACATGTGCTTCCTTTATACAGAGAGGTGCAATATCTTATCAAATAAAAAAAATCAGGAAAAATGGAAAGTTTCTATTGTCCACAGTGGAATCATAGCTCCATATTATGATTATTTAGATACCTAAACTAGGACATCACAGAGTATAACAAACTTGGAAGCCAAGAAACGCATGGCTAAGGCTATGGTAGAGCATAGACATTACAGCTATGTTCACCCTAGAACACAGATAGACACTACATCTTTAGGGGGCTCAGACTAGCAGATTACATGTGTTCTTCAACACAGAAACACAAGAGGACAATTTAAGGGTCATAACAGCAGAAAATTTAGATTTTTCATTCTTATTTTGGGGTGGAATAACTCCTCCTAATTAACAATGTTAATATTTCTTCTGTGCATTTCATTTATTTTGTTCTTTTTATGTTTTTTCCATTAACCATTTTATGAAACTAGTTCTACAGTAATGGAGCAAAATACTGTAAAAGCCCCACTGTAAGCTTAGTATTTACGGAAAAAACATATACAGACACACAAACCTCATTGATTCAGAAATATCAGGAGGACAGAATTTATTCAACCTATGACGTATACAACAGGGAATGTTTCAGATAAAGTGATGTGTATGGATGGAACAGTACCTACATTTCTATAACAGGTGTATTTGTTTTATATAGATATACGGTATTATGCTATGTACTGTTTGCATTACAATATACCTAGAGGCCCCACTAGGCACTGAACATACATGAAGTAAGACCCAATCTTTGTCCTAAAGATCTTGGTCTACATAGAAAGGTAGGCAGAGGATGGGATAAAGGAAGCATTATCTCCATTTTACTGATGGGGAACAGAGGCACAGAGAGTTTAAGTGACTTGCTCAGGATCACACAAGGAGTATAAGGCAGAGCACGGGAACTGAATGCACAAATCCAAAGTCTAGTACTGTGCCTGAATCACATGACCATAGTTAGACTTAATATCTCTGACCTTCTAGGAAATGCCAATGTATATAAATGTTGTCCAGTGCTGTAAAATCTTTTTTTTTTTATCTTGGCTAGTATTCTCCATACAACTGAACTGACATTTTCCACTGGCAAGATTTTCTGCTTTGAAGAACCTCCACACCCATATTGGGTCACTATGCACCTTCCCTTCACCCCACCTCCCCAGGAGTTGGAGGGATCAATCCTTACAGTCCTCTATGTATAGAGACTGCAATTTCACCTGATCATTATGCTCCTTGTGTCCTACCCCAGCACAGCACAGCTGGAACTGGCTAACTAATCTAATCTACTTTACAGTCTCTGTTCCTTACTTGGGGAGAGCGCTGCTCAGAAAATGCTGCTGGAAGAGTGTAGGAACAAGAAAAGTCATTTGATTTTTCTCTCAAGACACCAATATTCTCTCCCTCATATACTTCTCTGGTAGAGAGTTCACCTCTTACACTTACTGCTGCAATATAAGGAAATGAACAGCTCTGTCTTAACTTGCCAATGTGTCCATAACATAAATCTCAAAGTAGAGCATTCTTCAAGTGTTACACAGGGGTCTAGCTGCACAGCTCCCAGTACTGTAAGAAAATCCACGGGACAAAACTTTGTGCAGTACCCTGAAAATCTACCCCAACGTGTTTTGCTTAGTATAAAAATATTAATTGTGACTGTCTCTTCTGAGCTGGAGATCGAAGTCAAAAGAAACTCTGTACCTCACTGGTGCCCCATTTAATTAAACTCAATAAAAAGGCTAACCAAAATACACTGATGTGCTAAAAATGTAAAAAAAGCCATTTTGGTTTTCACCAGGGAGTGAACCTGTGATCTCCAGAGCTAATAGCGCCACCCCTTATAACTTGAAGTAGAGCACTAGGTCTTCCAGGTGGGAGCTGTACTCGATTCATATCCCCTGTGGATCAAGCACAGAGGGGGACATGTAACATACACTGAGCAGTGGGTTACAATAGGATCACAGCAGAGATGGAAGAGAACCATTTCTCCAATTTCCACCTGAAGTAACTGAGGTGGGCACTGTGAATTGCACAGGGGGAAGGGATGGAGGCATCCTCCCTCCATCCCGGCCTGCAGAGCTCTCTGTGGAGGCTTCTCCAGGCAAATGGCTCAATGGCTTCTATGCCACTAGTGCTGCTCCTCCATTCAGGGATGGGGGAAAGGGGAAAAACCAAAGGATCCACAAAACAGCTAATTCTCTGGCACCACCTTTCTGTGTTCAGCCCTCAGGGTTTACCCGCAGATCTGTGATCCAACTGGGCAGAAGGTTCATATCCCCATGTGATCCACTCATGTCCTCCTGTCGCCCGTGCCAGCACAATCGGGTTGAAGTGGTGTGGAGAGCCCATTGTAGGCTCTATGCACTGAAGTGGATGTTGCCCTAAATGTATATAGAAATGGGTCTGATTTTTCAGCTGAGCACCCACCACTGAAGCTGATGTCCGTGGGCAGCTGCATTTGCAAGCTGGCCCCAAGGTATCTTTGCCTTTTATTTATCAATAATGTAGTAGGCAGATGTAAATGGCCATTGTTCTTTAATACTTACCTTTACCAAAAGGCACTAGATGCCCAGCCAGTCCTTTTTCTGACAGACAAACCCCAGAAATGACTGTTTCCTGTGCCATAAAGGTTTGTAAGTACCAATGGACAAAATCACAATATATCAAGAGTGTCATATCCACAGGTAAGAAGTCAAAGTGAAGTGACCCATGGGAATTGATGGACTCATTTATTTTCCTCTAAAGCTTTAAATAGGGCACTAACACAATGGAACTACAGTCACAGCTAATGTGGTTGATGTGCAAATCATTCCTGCAGTATACAATGACTTAATGGCTACAAAAATAGGCCTCTGCTTAGCATTTGCATTTTGAAAAGTACTGAATAAACAGGGGATGTTTTGCCAGGTTATTAGAGTGATATGAGGACACAGCTAATTTTCTCCCTAGTAGAAGATTAGAGTGTGTTCTTTTCATTTAAAAAAATTGAGAAAACGTTTCCCCTATTAATGATGTTACTGTTTAATAAGTATGGCGCCCCTTTAAATCCATGCAGGTTATCATAATGGGCACGGGCTTTGATAAACACAGACTCTGGTATCACAACAATCATTCTTCATGATTTCTTACCTTGTCTTAATCCACATGCTCCTGTAAATAGAGGTCATGCATTTGGAAAGTGCTTGTAAATACAGGTCATGCATTTGGCCTGGAAGAAGAAAATTCAGGTCATTCAATAGCGAACCCAAACAGCTGCTGAGATAAATTTAAATCCAGATTCTGAGACAATGGCACAAATACTGTATGCAAATCCGTTGTTTCTTTTAATGAAGAATTAATACACTACGGACATCTATCTTGTAAGTAGTTAGCTCCTTTGATGACGGTCTGAAAATGCACTGTTTTACAAGATGTTTATACTTTCACTGATTAAGGCATATATAGGCAGAGCAGGTGCTAAGACGTCCAGTTTGTAGGACTTTCCCCTGGAAGCCTTCAGATAGACCTTGGATTTAAAATTGCTTTTTTCTCCTTATAGTCATTTGCCTTTACTGTGGTCACATTTACATAGCCAAGTACTCCAGAGTAGCTAGGAGTATGGTGAGAATTAGATATATGTACTTCAAGCAGGGGAACTCATTTCCCACACACTGTGTTGAAACACTCTTCTTATGGGCCTTTGAATTTGGTTAAGAACTTGCATTAGATGCAGTCTCATCATAGTGCAAAAATGATAGCATATTAGTGTGTCTTCCTAAATAAGGACTCTGTTTTATGCCTATATGCCGCCATTGAAATTTGATAGCACCAGAACCCTGCATTACTGTCTGTGCTTTTTGTTTGTCATAATTTTAGAACATAAAATATGATTAGAATGGCATACAAAATATAGTGCCCATGCATTTTCCGGTACATCAGATTTTAATATATTTTCAGCACAAGCTTGTCATGGCTTTTCTGACTCATTTATGTTATACAGTCTGAGCCCGCCAACAAAAAGAGAAATGGTTATGTACAGTAGGCACCTTAATACATAACTTAATAGCGCAGAAGAAAACCAGTGTCGTACAGAATTTTCCAATAATAACAGCCCTTGATAAGAAATATGAGTGAACAAAAATAGACCTAAGCGTTTTTACCTGGCAAACTTGTGAAGGTCAAACCAAATACTTTTCAAGGCATATTTTATATATGAAAAAAAGTTTTGCCATCTTTGGGTAGTTCCAGTATTTTTTAAAAAAGTGGT
Organism: Mauremys mutica; assembly: GCF_020497125.1. NCBI lineage: Eukaryota > Metazoa > Chordata > Testudines > Geoemydidae > Mauremys > Mauremys mutica. The sequence goes on along the minus strand of NC_059074.1, from coordinate 165,867,059 downwards.
TTACCGATTGTCTTAGCTCATGAGACCCTTTGATCTTAGGGCTATTGGGCTCAAGGTATGCTTTTGTTGGAGAGGTTAATACTTTGGTACTAGGGCTGGGAAGAAAATATCTGATTCTCAACAGGAATATTTTATCCTTTGATCAGAGAAAGTCTTGAAAAGAGACTTCATAGTAGTTAGTGCATTGGCAGGACTATAGGTTTTAATGCTGCATCTTTAATAATGGGATTTTTATGCTGAACGCTACCAGTTTCACACATAGTGAAACAGGTCATCAGCAAACTGCTTCATTGGTGGATGGGTGTGTAAAATAAAAAAAACTGTACCCAATGCATGTGGAGATGCTGTGGGTTGGTCTCTAAGATAGGAGCAAGACTAATAAGGGTGGTCTCTTGTATTGGCTATGGAATGATAACTAACTCAGGTCAAACAATAATAAGGTTTGTATGCTTCAAACTAGTAATGGCCACCATTCAAAACTTCTGTTGAGGTTATGCAGTCCGATGGCAAATGTTGCAGGGAGAAGGGTAGTGGCAATGGGAGGATCTCTGAACTATCTTAGCTGCACAACACATGTTTGGGTCCAAGTCTTCATCATAATGGTGAGATTGTTGCTCTTGCTATTAGAATGGGGAGCAAGTGCCCAGCACTCAATTCTCCTCAAAGGATGTGAGGAAGGGTCTATCAGCCTCATGGCTGAGAAGTAGAAGCATCTTCTGCAGTCACATCAGGGTCTAGCAGAATGTGAGACACGGTTCATAATCTGTGGTCTCACAAATAAGCATCGCTGTTGCAGATAAAAAGGAAGGAGAGGTACTTTCAAAAACCACAGAAGTGGCATGACCTCTGAAAACACACGTGAGTTCATGGACATCCCGATGGCCTGGCTGCTGCGCTGAAAATGTCTGTTCAGGAGGAATTTTGGGTTACCCACTGTCAGAATCAGTGGAAACCAGGTTTGCTACAAAGGTGGTGCACTCACTCTGTGAGGAAAGGGCATTGGGTGCACTCCTTTCAAGACCACGTCAGAAGCTATGTTTGAGAGCTACCTTGGAGGAAGCCAAATAGCCTACACCTTCCTCTGAAAATAGTGGGGTATAATAATCATGTGTTAATGGCAAATAAGAATTATGGTGGCAAAAGAAGAGTCAGAGTAAAAACAAATTCTTCAAGAAAAATTAACATCTTTTATCATTACACACAGTGGGCCTGATTCTGCTTTCAGTGCAGTGTAAATCTGGAGTGACTTCATTGAAATCAGGGGGCCAGATCCTCATTTGGTGTAAATTGACATAGCTCAACTTGTCTTCATTGAATTACTGTAAATCTTGATGGAGTTATGCCAGTTTATACCAGCTGACGCCCTGGCCCAGTGGAGTTAAACTGGTCTAAAATCTGTATAAGTGAAGTGAGAATCAGGTCCAGTGTGAATGTATATAAAATACATTCACACTGGACCTGATTCTCACTTCACATATATATAACTCTGCTTCTAGGTGCCAGTGGAGCAACAAGGGCTGGGTTCAGACTATTAGCTCTGACTGAAACAGTTAAAAGGAAATATTTCAAATAAATACAAAATTGCAATATCTTTCCACAAGAGAGCTGCAGCCTATGTGGGCAATCTATATTAATCAATTACATAAATAGAGCCTTTTCCCTGTAGGATGTAGGAGTATTAGTCACCATAAATCTAGGAAAATTTGATGGATTATTCAGCAGTCTGTGAGAATTAACTTGTTTATACACATACACTCACCCCCCACACACACACACACCCATTAATGCTCTATAAAATTTGTAGTGCAGGTATTTTAATAATTCTTTAATTTTATGAGTTATGAAAACAGTTGTGCATGTGTACCAAAGACAAAGAGTTCTAATGAAGTGAGATTGCAACCACATGTATGAGTTTAGTATACTATATTATATTCAAATATCTATGATAGATTAATCAACTCAACTGGTTCTTTTTCCTGCAAGTTTCACAGTAATGCCTAGAAGCTCCAGCTGAGATGAGGGCCCCATTGTGCTAAGTGCTGCACCTATACATCAGCAGAGGCAATCTCAGAGGGTTTACTGCCTAAAAAACATGACACAGAGTGGGAGGAAAGGAAATCTTATCCCCATTTAACAGATGAGGAACTGAGGCACAAGGAGGTTAATTAACTTGCCTAAGGTCACCCTGGAAGACTAGGGTTGAGATAGGAATTGAACTCAGATCTTATGACTTGGACACCAGTGCCTTCACCACAAAACCATCCTTCCTCTCACAGTGAGCCAATAGAGTGTTAGTTGAAAGTATATGTAAAGATATACATTTATTTAATCTCTGTTGAGACATGACACTACTAGTACCATTTCAGCATACAGAGAGCAAGAACGTTACCACAAGCATTGTGTATTGAGTCTGTTTTAACTGGACTTCTCTATGCCATTGTCAAAGCAAAGTAAATGTCAGCAAACTTTCTGTACTTAACAGAATTGAAAGAAATCACATGTGCTTATGGTACTGCAGCTTTTAGAATTCCATTTTTTGCAGTATACCAGTTGCATGCTAATGGATCTTGGGTTGCTTTTTATCCCCATCTCCTTTTGGTTTGGGCTTATCAAACGTTTCAGAAAAAGCAGACACTGGACATGGAAAGATATGCTTGTCAAAAACACCCAGAATCCACTCCTTCTTATTAGTTTTCAGGCAAACTAAATATTATTTCTGTATATTCTATCATCATTATGTAGTTTGATCGTTAACTTATTCTCATGGAATAACAGTGCAGCCAAATTTGTTATTTCAGGGCACGTATATTCAGATATAAATAAATATGTTCAGAAACCAAGGAAATTTGAGAAAACAGTGAGTATTTTCATCTTGTAAGGCCAGGAGTGAATGGCACCGCTCAACTAGAGTAAGGATTTTTTTCCAGAAGTAGAGATACGCATTTACATTGCATACGGATGGACTCAGGACTGGTTGACTCAGGGAATTGGTAAAACAAAAACATGAAAGCATCATTTGATATCCCAGCTTTATCATATGAAATTTTGTTTGCAAGAATAATCGGGAATGGTTCTTGATTTTTTGATCAGTACAGGGCACAAGGCAAAACTGACAACTGAGGCCCCACTCCCCTCACACCCGCCCCTTTCAAGGAATAGAGGGAGATGTTCAAAATGGCTGGAAGAGATTTTATCAGTTTCTTACAGTTTAGGAGGCTAGAAATAAGATAAAATCAGAACCTGTTGTGCCAGATTCACTGCCGTGTTAGACCAGTTCCAGGTCTGTGATTTCCATAGATTTACACTATTCTTCCCATGAAAGAAAGAAAACTATGGTTTGGGATATAGATTTTACAGGTTTTTTTTTTAAAAATTCTTTGGCATTGACAATGGTTATATGGAGCAGTAGAGACAGAAAGATGATCCTAGTGTCCTTAGAAAATTCTTGCTTATGAGCAGTGTAACCTAAATAGCTTGAGCAGTTGGGCTTGATAAGATAGTAGATAACACTCAAAGAGCACATTACTGCATAACCTGAAGAGAACTGGTGCATGTTGTGTTTGAAAAAAGTAATAACCAGCTAGAAGTAAAAATGGTTTCCACTTTTAACTCTTTCACTGATCAATTTAATAGTGATCTATGGTGGCAAGGTAGGCAGTGCTACCACATTTGACTGGGAGGGGTTGAATCATTGGATTCTCACCAGCCCCAGGAACTTTGGTAGACAATCACCAAGGTGACTTGGTCCTCCTGCTAAACCCCAAATCCCACAGCTCCAAATGTCACCAAGCCATTGCCTGGTAGACCAGGATGACCTCCCCTGACCCTTTCTGTAACGGTCAGAAGAAAACAAGGAAGCCACAGAAAATGTAGTTCTAAAACACCATCATCCACACCTAAAGTCTTTAGCCCCAGTTCCCTAAAAGTTCTCTTATCTGCCAGCCAAGTCCAAAGTCTCCTAGGGAGGCAGGCCCCAGCCTATGCCCTGCTCTTCCTAACTTCAATAACTTTTCCCTAAGGGGATTATCTCTCCTCTTGCCTCATTCCAGAACTGGTTTCCCTTTGGCACGCCTTCTGTCTTAAGTGTTGCCTCTCCTCCTCCCCTCTCTTTCTAGAATGAATTGGGTCTGGCTTACATAGACCCCAGAACTCTATGCCTCGGAGAGAGTAGTTAATTAGAGTCAGCTGCTTGTGATTTCTTTTCCTCCTCTTCTCCCCAGGAGACAGTTCACACTGTTGCATGGGAGAGGAGTGCAGGAAGAGGGGGTGGGGAGTGCAAAGAGCATTGCACAGTGAATTGGGGGGGGGTATGGGTATGAGGGCTTTAGCAGTACTGGAGCAATGGGATGAGGAGAAGGAGCACAGGGAGAGAAACAAATGGGAAGGATCATTCAAAAGAAGAGAAAAGCTGGAGAGGGCACTGCTAGGAGGGCTTGTAGGAGAGTGAGCAAAGCAAGGGGGGCCCTGTGTGAGAGTTATCAGCCAGCCTGGACAGGCCAGCCATTTCCAAATGACTTTGTGCAGGGGAGGTGTGTAAGCAGCATCCTTGCTGGCTGGCAAAAAGAATCTGTTGACTGTTGGGGAAGAGGACTGGAAATGGCTAGAAAAGCCAGCCCAGGAGATTTTCCTGACTGGCATCTTTTGATATCAGACATTGCTTTGAAGTGAGAGAAGTCGCAGTGCATCTCTGTAGTGGTGTGTCAGAGCCAAGGCCTTACACCTGGCCAAAGCACCACCAGCTTACTGCAGGAGTGGGCCAATGACTTGTTAAAGCATCATTGAACTCAGCATGAAGTGCTGCTGCTGAATAAGCAGAAGTGTTAAAAACTTTCTAAAGTAGGTCCTACAAAAAGTAATATTTCTGTTTTCTCATAGAAGAAATAGTTGATTTTTTTAAAAAAGCAGTTAGATGTTTAGAATCCAAAAGGCAATTTGGTGATAGGCATCATTTTGGACATAGACTGCCTGAGAGTGGCTCTTTATAGTGGCTGAAGGGCTTTTGGTGCATTGAAAAAAGTGATAGCTATGAACAATAGCCACAACTGGTGAAATCAGTTCTTCCCTTCAGCCTTGTAGCCTGGCTTCCAGGCTGGCAAGGACGTGAGATCATAGCATCATCCTATTAAGAACATGGTGAGAATGCTAAATCCTATTCAGATCAATGGAAAGCAAAAGGATCATGCTCAGTAACTATCATTCAGAGTTTAATATCTTGAGCTTTTATCAGTGTTTGCACAGCAATCAGCACAATTAGTTCCCATTATATAATTTTTATTTTAATTATAATGTGCAGGCAGTTTGGGCTAGTCACAGTCAGGAAACATAAGTTCTGTTCCTGCCACATACCTATTACATGACCTTGGGAGAGTCACTTCACCTCTGTGTGTTTCTGGGTTTTGTATGTTACTTCTCTTTTAGATTGTAAACTCCTCAGGGCAGGATCAATCTCTTATGGTGGGTGTGTGAAGCACTTAGTACAATGTTGGTTAGAGCCCCTACGTGTTACTGTAATATATAAATAACATTATAAAAAGTCAGAGTTTTGTTACATATCACAACTCATTCAAATATAATATCCCTTTCATTTAGAAAGCTAAAACCCAATGCTCAGATGCCACATGGAAGACATATTTGAGGTGAAATCCTGGTTCCACTGAAGTCAATGGGAATTTTGTTATTGACGGCATAGGATCAGGATTTCTCCCTCAATGTAGATTCAGTACGAAGGTAACGTGATAGAGTAACTACGGAGATAAAGTAGGCAAAAAGATGCAAGGTCAGCAGATGGTTACATACAGCTACATAAATAGGTCTTACATTCAAGGCATAAGGAGAAAAGGGCTCAATGGTCTGCTGCATTTTAAACTCAAGATGTCTTTGCTTTTGTACTTTTAAGGTGCAAAATAAGCTGTTGTAGTGTAAGTTGTGTGCTTGTTTTCATAAACTGTAACAGTTTTCCTGATGTGCTCCCAAACGAGCAGTGGACTGGTGACAGGAAAAACAGGCTGCCCCACGTATGCCCCCTGCTTTGATTAATTAAGTTTCACACTAATAAGAAAACAGGGTTATGGATAATCAAATAAATCCATTAAGCCTACTTAAAGCTGCAGTGCTGGCAGTCATGACTTTCCACTGGTGGGCATTCATGCCAAATGCTGATGACCATACGGTATTAAATGCTAATGAACATCATTTTGAATGCAAGTGGTTTGTGACTGGAAAAATGTCTCCAGCGAATTAAGTATTTATAAAATTAAACTTTAGTAAAACAACTTCCTGCTCCTGCTACATGTACCTTCCCCTTCAACTTTTCACTACACCAAAGGACAAGGGTCTGTAATACAGGCAGGTGCTCTTTGTTTCCCACATTTCTAGTAGGAAATGAAAGGGGGGGTGAGAGCGAGCACTCATGTGAAAGACAAACAATTGCCTAGCTTTGCAGGAAATGATAATATAACCAGCAGAAAAGATTTAAGGAAGGAGAAAACATTTCCTAGGGCTGGAAATTATTGAATGTTTAGAACAGAGGAGCAGACAGTGGTTTAGAGGGGGGAATTTTCCTTATTTCCCCCTTAAAAATAGGCTAGGAAGGACTATATTTTGACTGGTAAATATGGATTTCACCATACACACACAAACCAATGAAAAATATCTCCATTGATGATGATCAAAATTTACAAATAGGCCAAGTAAGAAAAATGCTGCTTGAGAAACTGAGTTTGATTGAAGGCTGTTTACTTTGAATATTTTGACATATGTTGACATTTTGTGTTTTAACCGTTATAAGGATTTACCTTTTAGAATCTCAATGTCTGCTGTCACTAACTGTGAACATTTAGATTGATTAAAAAACTAAAAAAAATGCTTAAAACCTATAATGTTCTGCAACCATGAAAATTTAAAAAGATAAAAATTGAAAAAAATGCTTAAAAATAAACATTGATATTATTCATCAGAATTATAAACAAAAGTCAAATTCTGCCAGCCCTACAAATAAATGACAGAAGTAGCACATCAGGTGGGTATTAATACATGACATGGTATGTATGTCTGTTTGATTGCATAGATATCTAAAACCCTTGTCACTGGTGATCCTGAAAAAGACTGCAAACCTTGGACTGAAATAATTGACAAACACGTTTGTGTTTCAGCTAGTAATGGATCACTTCACATTAAGCTCCTTGAATGGTCATCAGAACAGGTCGCTGAGGAGCATTGTTGATATCAGGAAGTTGTTTACTGTACTTTGGACCATAACCACCTCCCGTTTAAATCAGTGGAGAACCTTTCATTCAGTAGGAATTGAATCAGACCTTTGGTGATTAATTATTGTATCCTCTGATTGTTTTCAAAAGCTAAAAAGACCAGATAATATTAACGATGGGATTTTCAAAAGTACTCAGTGAAAGTTTAAATCTGCTCCCACTGATTCAATGTTCATTTGATTCCCAATTCCTTCTAATATACGGGTTTTAAGGGTGGGATTTTCAAAGCACTCCATTTTGGCTTAACTCTGTTCCCCTCCATTTCTCCAAGCCCGTGTCCTTTGACCACTTTGGACTGAGTGGAGAAGGAGACTTGAGAGTGCAGTTTCTATGCACTGTCCAGTGGGAAAATCTCCCTAGTGTAGATGGCTCATGCAAGGCTCTGGGCTGAATTTCACCCCAAATACAAAGGAGTGTGTTTTTTTGGTGAGCTCTGGGGAATGACTGAGTGAACTTGCAGATGTTACCCTCTAAAGACAGAGGAGTTGCCATCTCTGTATGTAAGTGGCTGTCAAGAGAAGGAAATATCACCATGGGGGTGGGGGAAATACTGTTCTATCACTTGACCATTGCTTAGCCTTGTAACAGTTCCTTTTGCATTCTCACATGTACAGACAGGGATCAGCAAAAAAAAGAAAGACTTATCAAAGCAGTTGAAAAATACAAGAAGGAACTTGTACGGATAGTTTCTTCCCCCAAATTTAACTGCAGGAGTGTTTCCATGGGACAGCAAAAGGTAAGCATATTCCTTGCCAGCTGTTGTTGTAGGATCTGAGTACATTTGCATTGAGATGGCATTGAAGTGTGTGAAAAGCAGACACAAGCTTTCTCTCAAATGGCTGTAGTCTGAAAGGTGTATAGTGCAGTAGTAAATGCAATTTTATTACCTATGGGTTTTTTATGTTTTAACCAAACAACTGTATTGTAATTGTTTAACAGTTATTAAATCAAGGCTAATGTTTGATTTAAGTTTGGGGAACAAACTAAAAAACAACACCACCAAAGCCCCTTTGCTACTCTCACACTGAATAAAGTTAAACCACCCTGATTGAAGGTTTGACACAAGATGCAATACACTGCCTTTAGTCATATCTGATGATAGCTACAGCTTATGCCTACTGCAGCCTACTCATCTCACTATTCTTATCCTTACTTGGCCTCCCCATTGACAAAATAGGTCTTCCTGGAACACGTTTGCTCATTTGAGCCAAGGTGTCTTAATGTACAGCCCAGGAAAGGTACTTAAGCCCTGGAACAGGTTACCTAAAAAGGTTGTAGAATTCCCGACACTGGAGGTTTTTAAGAACAAGTTAGAGAAATATGTGTGAAGGATGGTCTAGGTATGTGTAATGCTACCTCAGCACTTGAGATCCCTTCCAGTCCTACATTTCTATGATTCTATAAAGTATGATACAAGAAAAGGCTATTGTATTTGTTGTGTGCATGCTATGGAAATGACTGACATTTAGTTTTTTTGAAAATGTATTCTTAGAAAACTAGTCCTTCTTCATAGCAGTGATGGAAAATACCTCATTAATTTTTTACAAGTGAATTATTTGAAATGATTCTTTAACATGTAATGGCATGTCATTTTTGTTTTCCAACTTTGATATTGACTCATCAGCCCCCAAGGATCAATGCAAAGTGATCAGTTAAAAATTCTCATCTGTAATATTTAACTTGAATCTCCCTTGCTAGAAACTAAGCTGGTTACTTCTCATCCTACTCTCGGTAGACATGGAGAACAGTTGAACAGCTGATTCAGAGACAAAAGCTGACCTGGTTCCGAGTGTAATGTGCTTTTAGAGCAATTGATAACATAATGGGGCTTCATGTGACATTGCTTAAGGAGAGTGACAAAAAATTGAATCATGTTATAAGGTGTCATTTATTTAAACAGGATATGTAAGCTATTGAGAAGTGAGAAATTTGAGGAATCTAGCATGATCACCATCTTCTTTATAACAACCTTTATATTTGAAGATTGTTTTGTCCACTCATAGCCTTCTCGTCTCCAGACTAAACATGCCCCATTCTTTCAATCTGTCTCTATAGGTCATGTTTTCTAAACTTCTTATTGCTCTCTTATGAGCTCTCCCCAATTTGTCCACATCCTTTGATGCCCAAAACTGGCCACTGTACTTGGGGCTCACCACTGCCGAATAGACCGGGACAACTACCTCCCTTCTCTTAAATACAACACTCAGCATCACACTATTGACTCATATTCAGTTTGTGATCTACTACAATCCCCAAATCCTTTTCAGCATTACTACTTCCTAGCTACTTATTTCCCATTTTATATTTGAGCATTTGATTTTTCCTTCTTAAATGTAGTACTTTGCAATAGTCTTTATTTAATTTCATCTTGCTGATTTCAGACCAATTCTCCAATTTGATCAAGATCATTTTGAATGCTAACCCTGTCCTCCAAAGTTTTTGCACCTCTCCCAGCTTAGCATTGGCTATAAAGTTTATAAGTGTACTCTCCACTCCTTCATCCAAGTCATTAAGGAAAATATTGAACAGTTCTAGACCCAGAATTGACTCCTCTGGGGCCCCATTTGATATGTCCTCACAGCTGGAACCATTGATGATTACTCTTTGAATACAGTCTTTCAACTAGTTGTAACATTCACCATACAGTAATTTCATTATTTCAGGAAGAAATGAAGACAAATAGAATTTGCTTAATCTGGTTATGTGTTTAACTGTCAATTACCACAGCATGCAGAGACTTATGTCACTGTGGGTAGGTGCTGTGAAATCCTCCACACCAAACTCTGCTAAAGGACCTCACTTCTGACCTGCAAGCTCCCTACTATTCTACTACCAGTCCCTGACTCTGTCTTGAGCAGAAATTGCTCAGCCAGCGACATTGTGAGGTTCGGGTTTTCTTAGATGGTTTGGGGGTTTTGTTTGTTTGTTTGTTTGTTTGTTTGTGGTATGACAAATGTTTACCTGGAACTTGGATGAGATAAGGCTGGGTGTCTTTCTGGAAGATATGCTTTAGTCTGAACACAAGGGTAACTGGGTGAAATTCTATGGCCAGTGTTGTACAGTAGGTCAGACTTGATGATCTGATGGTGTTCCCTGGCCTTAAAATCTTCATATCTATGACAACTATGTAAGGGGCAAGCACACATGACAGATGAAATCCTGACTTCATTGAAGACAGTGGCAAATCTCCCATTGACCTCAGTGGGGCCAGGATTTCACCATTTATGTTTAGAGCAATCAGACAGCATACAACTTCCTATTTGAATCCAAACATTGGGGACCAGTTGTGCTAACACCTGCATGTGTATATAAGGCAGAAAGTGGATGATGCAGTCCCAGTGGATTCTGTTTTGGTAGAGAGTCTATGACCTTGGTTCCAGGGGGCACCAGTTCCACAAGCGGGAATACACAGAAGCCCATGGAGAAGGAAGAGCCTTTCTCCCCTTCCGATCCCTCTCCTTAAGCCAGGCCCAGCATACCAGGAGCTCTTGAGCTGAGGGAGAACAGGGACTCTCCAGAGCTAGTGTTACTACCAACCTTAACCTCCATAAAGGGCATGGAGTTGGGGGCAAGGCCATGACAAGATGTAAGGGTGGCACAGCAGCTTTGCTTCCTTTGCAGTCCCCAGAGCTCTGGAAGTCATTGTGACCCAAGACCTTTCAGAGCTCCTGCTGGGGCAATGAGCCTCCTCTTAATCATTCTTAAACAGAATACTATGGTGAAATGGATTCTTTAGAGACACTCTGTCTTTGGTAAGCTGTGGCATTTGTGTCTCAACTGTTTTGTTCTCTGAACTGCAGTGGCCGGATAAGAGTCGCCTGTATTTGGCACCACGTGGGAAAGTCTGCTCCATGACTCAGGAAGAACAGCACTCATCTGTACCCTTTAAGAAGCCCCCCTCAAGAATTCCATCACCAGTTTTAACTGCGAGAGAGACTATTCGAGACATTGTTCAGCAATCTTTGTCTCAGACTCCTGTTCACAGATCTAATATGCTCAAACTATCCACTACACCACATAGCCAGGCTCACCTGTGTGCAGTGGTTTGCAGCAGGAAGCCAACATTTCAAGACCCTCAGAAGAAAACATATAGTGGCGACCTCCTTGACAAACATTCTGATTGGTTCACAGAAAAAAACCAGCCTTTTGCCCCCCAAATTTTAAAGACATCACGTCAATCGTTTCTTTCAAAGTACAGGTATTATAATCCTCCCCACAAAATGAAGAGTATCTCACCCGGAAGACCATCTCTTAGATCAACTGGAACATACAGTGTAAGGCCAAGAGAATTATGCAGGTAAAATACTGGAAGAAAAGGGGTACTTCTCTGTTCTGTTTGCACATTAATGCTAAAAATTAAGTGATTTCATTCCCAAGAAAATCATTTAAAACTGCCGTCATCTTTATTGAGCATTTTCCATTTAATCTTTCAGCTCTGTAGAAGATGCACATCTGAGATCTGATGCAGATTACTCCATGCGGCATCCAGTTAAGGTTATTGTACCCAATTTGGTATGAGGTGAAAATACATGGCAGCAATATTCAGAGACAAAAGCTGGCCTGATTCCGAGTGTAATGTGCTTTTAGCGCAATTGATAACATAATGGGGCTTCATGGGACATAGCTAAAGGAGAGTGACAAAAAATTAAATCATGTTATAAGGTGTCATTTATTTAAACAGGATATGTAAGCTATTGAGAAGTGAGAAATTTGAGGAATCTAGCATATTAGGCTAGATAATGACATAGGTGCTTGTGGTTACAATAGAAAGAGCTAAAATAACTGAGTTCTTTGGAAAACACAAATTAGGTTCTGAGGTATATAAAAATAATAGCTCGATATATTTCAGCACCCTGAGCTCTTTATGCAGGGAATGAGTGTGAAGGCCTATTCGTGTGTGAAACTAGACTAATATAGTTAGTTATCAGATGGGAAAATGCACAATTCTGTTTCTCAGTCCTGTTTTCTTGCTCTCAAACTGTATCCTATATTTATTTTGCTTTTGAGATGTCAAAGCAACAGGGAACAAGAAGTCTGAAACCATCTTGCAGAGCTTCCCCTATTTCTTTTCCATTTGGCTAGTCTTGAATATTACAAAGGCAGTGGTGACTGCATGTACTCTGAAGAGTTCCTAAGGGTTTTCAAAGACAGCAAGAGTGATCCCAAATCAAAAGCCAAGTGTATCTACAGTGTATCTGTAATGGAGTGTATCTTATTCTCTACCACGATGATGAAAAAAGAATTCACAGCTAGGGAGGAATTCACGGAGCTCTGGAAAATGAGAAACATTTACTGGATTTGGTTTATTAACCATTAGAGCAAGGACTGGTATTTTTAGTAGATGCTTCTAGATTCTTGTGAGACAATAACATTGTATGTATCTTGTAATGTAGTGGTTAGGTAAGACTGATGAGTGGAGATGTACTGGTAAACAAAGCCACTCTAATGGTAAGCTAGTACAGCTTCACACAGTGGGCAGTTGTTCTAGTGCAGGGATATAAAAAATGCAGAGTCTCATCCATTCTGCAATATGATAAAGATGCTTTATGCATTGGATTGGACCCAGATGTCGTGGTTGTCTGAGACTGCACAAGCCCATTCTGCTCAAAAAAAGTTTTCTCTTGTCCTAGCTGGCTAACATCCCCCATTACTAACCGTCCTTTCTCTGAACTCCCTCGGCCCTGCTGACCTCCTGATACTCTCCACCCTGAAGATTAGAAGCCCAGAAGCACTCGATAGAAATATTAAGCACACAGGAATGCAATGGAGTTTGGGCCTTTCCATATTCTTGCAGCCAAAACCTTCCTGCACTCTCCTTAAACTCAACCCTGCTGCCTACTGCTAAGCCCTTGTGCACCTTCCCGGTGGGAGATGTGTCCCATACAACTCCCTCATTAGCGTTTTGCGTCTGCCTGTCATGGATCCAAATGATTGGTGCTATGGCCCCAGCTTTGGAACAGTCTCTGGGAGGACCCCTTCAGTGAGCCAGACCCGCTAGGGGTCTCACTCTTCCTCCAGGGGAATCCACATGGCTTCACCACCTCCCTAAGCTGGACCTCTTGTCCTTCAGCACCCCTGCTTCACATTGTGAGCTCTGTTCAGCAAGTCCAGCTGAGGCAGACCCCTGAGGGAGACTTGTACAATCTTAGGGAGCAAGGCACCTCTGCCAGTATCTGCAGGGACACTCAGCCAGCATTATCAAACAGTATGGTTTTTTTAGTCGGCTGGAACACAGCATAGGAAGTCCTTGGTTAGCATAGAGAAAAGAAAGTGACAGCATAGTCCATCTTGGTCAGCACAGAGCTCAAAGCCCTGTCCCTCTGACCTCTCTTTGTCCTAGTTCAGGTGTGTGCCAGAAACCCTCAGCAGCCAACCCTTACCCACCATCCCCGGCACCTCCCCAGTCCTTTGTTCTCCAGATTGGCAAACAGTGCTGGCCTTCTTGAAGTGAGGTGGGCCATCCATGGTTGTTGGTTGCCAGGTATCAAAGTCCCGCTGAGTAGGGTTGCCATTGTCTCCTCAAAAGCTCCTTTGATATGGGGCCCAAACCCTAGACAGCTAGGAGCCATTCACGCCTGAGTCTCTGAGCCTTTACGGAAAGTAAACAACCCATTCTATTCCCTAGGTAATACTGCAGCACATAGGGGAAACTGAGGCATACATTAGCTTCATTAAAAAATACAAAAAATCCCACTTTCTCACACTCTCTTTTATAGAAAAAGAAATGTATTTTAGGATGCTTCTTGGAAGAAGTCTTGAAATTATTTTAGTAAACTCCTCAACTTTTCTCCATTCCTCAGAACCTGCCATTTCTATTTATTGTATTGCTTGTGTCCTTCATAGCAGGTTGTATATGTTTGTTTCTCTATCAACATACACACATTCTGCTTTAAATGATATATTTTCCTTTGTACTTTGCTCATACTGATTATTAGTACCAGGGGGCTTCATGTGCTACTGGGTCATCTACTGTGTTTGAATTGGCCTGTTCTTCATTGTGCTGCTGTGTAAAAGCAACAGAACTGTAGTGATCTTGTATGTGTTTCAAGCCAGAATAGTTTTCCCTTGACGATTTCATTGGAACTATAAAATGTAAATACAGAAGTAATAAAGAATCTTATTTCTCTTCATTTGAAAATGATAGGAACATGAATTGTGGTTTATGAAGCCTCAAACACCTCATTCTCTAAGATCACAATTTAAGGAGAAGTAAGTGAATTATTTGTTCTCCCTTTCAATTATTTTTATTATATGTTGAAATATTTAAAGTAAGAAGCTAACAGAAAATTGAAACCATATCACCAGAGCTTGTTTAACCACCACCAGGAAACAGGTACACTACAGTAAGCAGAAGTGACAACACAGATGATACAGACTTTTGTTACATAGGTGGGGGATTATCTCACAGTAACCATACCTCCAGATGTTGCTATTATTTTTCTTAAATAGGTTATACATAAAAGGTGAAGATTTTTCAAAGTAATATTTGGGTGTCCAACTTTAGATACTTTAAAGAAGCTTGATTTTCAGAAAGTGCAAAGCACCTTGCCTCTGAAAATCAGGCCCCGGGTCTTTTAGGTTGGGCACCCAAAAGTGGGAACACCCAAAAATCAATAGTCACTACTGAAAATCTTGACCAAATTCTTTATTAGAAACGTCTTGTAATCACCGTGAATGCCAGCCAAATAAGTACTTTCTGGGAATGTTCTTCAGTAAATGTTTCCGTCCGTAGGATTGCTCAGTAAAACCAGTCCTTAAACAAGAGATGCAAATAAAACAAAGCCTCTCTTTTGAATGTCAAAATCAGTGGTATTGGGATTGCAGTAAGAGAACATTGAGAATGGCCCAGAAAAAGCACCATGCTAAGATAAGGATGAGTGATAAAGGGATGGGGTGGAGACCACTGACTAGCATGAACGGCTCTCCTGGAAGAGCAATGGTCAAAGAAAGAAAGGCCTATATCTCAGAGCAACCAGCATATTTACAATTCTTGCAAATAGGAACAATTGGCAGACAGCAAGCCCTCCATACAGGAGTAGGGACATCCCCAAAAGCTCTCTGTTTTCCTGTCTGTATCTCTGGGAAAGGGTGCATTGTCCATGCTCCGAGTTGGCACATAGGCCTACTTTACTAGACACCTTTGAACTTTTGTTAACATTTTAACAAAGACTCTTAGGGTTTATCTGTCTTTACAACAAACTGGTCAGCGTAGACAAGGATAATGTGGTGATCAGCATGAACTCTGCTAACTTGACTCCTCAACGCTGTATTGAAACACAATAAGATTTCCTAATGAAGACAAGCCTTTAAAATGCAATCAGTAGTAAAAAATGAAAGACACCTTTGTTGAAATGAGGTCACACTCATTAGTACTTCAAGTTGGTTTGTCTTCTGTATACGTTAAAAAAGGATGGAAATAAAACACAAAGCCCTATCTTGTCTGGGAATATTGATGCTGATGGTCTGTTTCATGTTTGTATAGAGAAGAAGAGTTGAAATACCTTCAGTTTCTTCAAGAAGTTACAAATGATATTTTGATAAGAAGTTGTTACTGCAAGGAGTAAGTACTTGACATTTCAACTTATTTAGTCAACTGAAAAAAGAAATTGTGACTAATTTTTATAATCAGTATGAAGTATTGGAGGACTTGCGAAGATGAATGCCGTAATGATATTCTTGAAATCGATTCCTTTGATTTGTCCTTCTTTTTTCTCCTGGCTTTTACACCTTGTAATAGAATCACCAATAACACACACAGCTGAGAAACAAAATGGGAAATATTTGCAGTGATCTTCCTATTTCCTGATAACATGGAGTAGATGTAAACAGACATTATGTTCTCAGAATCTATTTGTAGGACTGAACCATTGCATAAAATGGTGAGATGCATTGTTGTTGTAGTGATGGCTCTGTGTTCCAGTTCTGGTTTTAATTGGTTTCTCAGAGCCTAGATAAAGTAACACAGAGCTACATTGAGTCTTCCGTAATAAAGTGCCTCAGAGCAAGAGATTTTGCGCAGTGGGCTTTTTCTCCTCAACACAAGAACAAAAAATGTGGAATAAATTAATATCTATATAGCAATGCTTTTTTCTTTGGAGTATACAATGCATCACTCCATTTGACTTCTCTTGTTAAATCATTAATGAAGATCAAAAAATAATATGCCCAGCCAACTCAGGTATCTAACTGTGACATCATGTGCAGTTTTCATATTGCCTAATTTAAATTATGCATTTACACTCTCACACACCATTTTACATATCTAATAATGAAGGTTGTGGAAGGTTCTGATAAACCACACTTCCCTGTTTGCCCTCAATGAATCCAAGCATGACAAAATATACTTTGACGTAAGTCTGCTCTCTCCTATTCTATTTGATGCCCTGCACCTTAACTAGAAGGTGCTTTTGCTGTAAAGAGGAGAGAGAATTTAACTGCAAGCATGTTTAGGCCTTGGTCTTTGTGAAGTGCCATCTAGAGAAGGGAGAGGTGCCAACCTTCACAATCAGTCATATCTTTTTCTTCGGCTATCCCTTGATGCAAGGGTAACGTCTTCCAAGGAGAGTTCACTGGTGGGTTTTTAAGTGGCTGAGGAGCCCAATTCATGCCCTTTAGATTTTCCCACAGAAGTGACAGGTGTAATCTTGGAGAAGACATAGTTGTTGGCTGGACTGATGTGCCCTTTCTTTCCTCCTTTGTCGCTTCTCCATCTCATAAGTATGTCTGTTCTCCTCAACATGAGCTGCGGCTTGGTGTATGGTGTGGTGCGACTGTGTTCTGTTCCGCACCGAGTCTTCCCAGTTTGTTGGGTCGATGTCTCCCTTTTTAAGGTGTTCTTTCATATGTCTTTGAAGTACTTCTGCTGCCCTCCATGAGCCCTTCTTCCCTGACTTAACTGAGAGAAGAGTACGTGCTTCAGGAGGCAAGTGTCAGGCATACGTACACAGTGGCCAGCCCAGTGGAGTTGCATGACCTGTGCCTCTATACTGCTGATGTGGGCTGCAGAGAGAATGCTGATGTCAGTGTGTCGGTCTTCCCAGCTGATCCTGAGAATCCCCCTAAGGCAGTGCTGTTGGAACCACTCCAGCCACTTGAGATGCCATCTGTAGGTTACCCAGGTCTCACATCCAGAGAGACGGGTGGGGATGACAACTGCCTTGTAAACCGAGATCTTGGTGCCTGTTTGCAGATCCCTATCATTGAAGACTTGTTTGAGTAGTCTTCCAAAGGATGTGCTGGCACAGTGGATCCTGTTTCCAGTTTCTGTGTCAGTGCTGGCTCTTTGGGAGAGGTGGCTGCCAAGGTATGGAAAATGGTCCACATTTTCCAGGGGTTCTCCACTGATGGTGATTTGTGGAGTACAAAGAGTCCAGGTGAGGGCTGGTAGAGTACCTTGGTTTTCTTGATGTTGAGCGAGAGACCCAGGCTGTGATAGGCATCTGCAAAAAGATTTAGGGTACTTTGCAGGTTGGCCTGTGTGTGTGCGAGAATGACACAGTCATCTGCATACTGAAGGTCAGTGATGCCAATTCTCGTGATTTTAGATTTTGTTTGGAGATGTCAGAGATTGAAGAGTTCACCAACCATTCGAAGCTCAATCCTGATTCCATCAGGAAGGCGGTCACGGATGAGAATCAGGATCACAGCAAGGTAGATGGAGAAGAGTGTGAGAGTAACGACACAGCCTTGCTTCACACCAGTGTGAATGATGAATGGTTTGGTCTCTGAGCCATTGCACAGAGTGATGGCAGTTGTCCCATCATGGAGTAGTCTGATGATGGAAATGAATTTCTGTGGACAGCCAAACCTACACAGCACCTTCCATAGGGCATCATGACTGAATGTCATGAACAGCTCCTAGTGTTGCTCTCTGCACTTCTACTGAATCTGTCATGCCACAAAGATCATGTCAATTTTCCATGGGATGGCCTGAAGCCACACTGTGATTTGGGGAGGAGTTCCTCAGCAAGGGGGAGAAGGCGGTTTAGGGCAATGATCTTCCTTGCGATAGAGAGAAGGGCAATACCTCTGTAGTTCTCACACAAAGATTTGTCCCCTTTCTTGAATTTTGTAACAGTGTTCGCGTTCTTAAAGTCAGGTGGAATTTCTTCAAAAGGTCCAAATTTTGTCGAGGAATTGCCAAAGTTTGTGCTGGAGCATTGTTCCACAATCTTTAAAAACCTCAGCTAGGATGCCATCTGGGCCTGGTGTCTTGTGAATTTTTTGTCTTGGTGATGGCATACCGGACTTCCTCAGAAGATGGGGGATCAGTAAGGTGTTCCATTGCCAAGCATTGTGGAATAGACTCAATAGTGTCTTCAGAGACCGTGGAGTCACGGTTTAGTAGGCTCTCAAAGTTCTCCTTCCAGTATTGTTTAATGGTGCATTGTCCTTGAGGAGGGTGGAGTCATCCTGGGAACATACAGGGGTTGGTCCTTTGGAGCTTGGCCCATATGTAGCTTTTGTTGCTTGAAAGAAGCTTCTCCTGCCATCCTGGTCTATGAAACCCTGGATCTCAGAGGATCTCTTGTTACCACTTATTTTTGATATCTCATTGCCTCCTTTGGACTTCAGCTTTGAGCAGGTGGTAAGCCTCATGTTTTTGTTGGTTAGAGGAATCATTTTGCCAGTTGCAGAACAAAGTTCTTTTCTGTTGAATTAATGCTAGGATTTCCTAGTTATTTTTGTCACTGACACCAAATCAGAATCTTTCATTTTCCTTCTAGCAGACTCCAACCAAAATCTTTAAGATTGAAATAAAATTAAACAAACAAACAAACAGCCATTAACACAATTGTGAGGTTTTGGTTCTTGTTGGATTTTTTTGAGAAATTTCTTAAAGTTCAGGGTTTTCTTTCTGACCCATCAAGGATAAATGGAACAAGTCTCTGACTACCTTAGGCTCAGCCGAAAGCACACTTCTACGAACTGGTTTATATCATTTTACATTTTTAATTGCCTAGGAACATTCATCATTTTTTAAAAAATACTGAAGCTTTGCTAGGTTTGGGAAGTTGCAATTAATTAAATATTTTGTGTGCCTATGAATGTATTTGTAACTTAGATATTATTTTAAAGCGTGCACTGGCAGCAACTAAATTAATTGGAAGGATTGGTGTCCATCAGAAAATACTGCAAATAATAATGAATAAAAATCATACAACTGTAGCTAAATGGACCTTCTTTAGTGTGGTTTCCCAAAACAGTCACAAGTGGCTCTCTTTGCCAGTTCACCTTTTAGCTTTTCCCTAGGCATACGTAATACTAGATTATGCCTTGTCCTGTCTGGGTGCACAGAGGGTGCAGGGTGCCTATCCTCTGCAGTGTGGGAGACAGGCACAATCCCAGTCTAGCACCTCTGTCATGCAAGGACTAGGAGATCTGAGCAGCCAGAACAGAGCTAGACTCCTTAAATAAGGTGGGATGAGGTCATCATCCTGCTTCTCCTGTTTTCATTGGGCAGTAGAGCTGAGCTGGTCCATGGGAATGAGAGAAGAGTGTGCACCACATGCTCTCAATTGATAAGTCACAGATGCTGCTGTGTGAGGCTCCCATAGGTATCTTACCAGTCTCTATCACAGTGTCCTTGGGAACAGCCGCCAGAGCACAGCCTTTCTTCCCCCCAACCTCACTTCCCCACAACTGAAAGCCACAAGGTTTGCCCTTTTGCACTCTGAACATATATAGGTCTTGGGACATATAGTTTGATGCAGGTTGTCCACACTACAGGCCTACAGGGTGCATGAATCAAAGTCTACTGGGGACTTTCCTGTTGATTTTCTGTCGAAGGCACTCAGATACTAAGGTGATAGGTGACAGACTAAAACTCTAAGATAGATATATTATAAAAAGTGAATAGTGACTCAGTGTTGTTCTGATGACTCTCTAGCAACAAACTTTAGTATCCTTGAAGATTAAAACTTCTGATCAGTAATGGTCTCTTTTTAAAAACTCAAAGTTGAATTGCTAAATTGATTTTAAGGAGAGCCTATAAAAGACACAACTGGTGGCCTTGGCTGATTTCTTGCAGAATGAATACAATAGATGTACGTTTTAAAGACTCCCCTCATTTAGCCCACTATCTCCAAAGGAAAATACCCAGTTCAGATATGCAGTATAAGTATAATGCTTGAAGAATTCAACTGAGACTTCCAGTTCACTACAGTTATGCATTTTTCATGACTGTCTGGTTTTCAATCACTGGGGCAGAACTAGATCTGAACATGAAGCGCTAATTTCCCTATTCAATTAAACCCTTATTTCTTATGTCTACTTGTTTCCATTAGTGTTTCTTTTACATTTGGTCACAGCCATCTCGAAAAATAGGGATTTACCTAATGGACTAAGCAACACATTCTGAAAGCATTTTCACAACAGAACACACCTTGTAGTACATTAAGTATAAAAGGTTGTGTTCAGGTTAACCAGGATTTGGGCTATGAAAGTTCACCCCTTAGTGATTCCCTTAAGAGTTATTGAAAGGGAAGCCTGTTTAGAAGAGAACCTACAAATGGCCTATGTGGATACCAAAAGGTAACATTTTGAAATCCAATAATTTTTGTCTGAATAGCGCTATGTTCGCGTCATCTACACATAGAGTTAGAAACAAAACATCAGTACTCTTCCTGAAAGGTTGCAGCATAACACTACTTTATTGCTTAGATTTCACAAATCTAGCACACAACAATCAAATACAGGGAGTGATATAGCTGGCTGCCACTTAAGGCAAAGGGGCACAATTCAACCCACTTTTCTCCCGACTGGCTCTTTTGCAGACTGTTTCAGAGGATCCAGATCACGTGCTTCCCTCGGAGATTCCCTAGCCTGCAAGCAAGACCAAGAAATTCTTAGGATTTAAAGTGATAGCTTGTAAGTAGTGTAAGGGTACAATGTCACTCAAATGTTGACCCTGCCCCAACTCTATAAGGCCCCTTCCCTGCTCCATAAGACCCTCCCATGCTGTATTACTTCCAGGGCAGAGATTAGCACATGACAGGAAGGAAAGGCTAGTATGTGACTCTTCTAAGAACTCTCTCCACTGCTCTCTACCAAATGGAAATGGTTTCAGCACCATAGGTCCTCCCCAATAACAATGTGACCAATCAGTGCAAGTGTAAAAGACTTTGTCACTTGTTTTTTCACTCTTTGCAGGAATAATTGTTTTCTTTCACATCTAAATGTCCCACAGTTGAGAACCTTTCATCCAACTCTTACTGGGCCACCCTAACCATTTCACCAGTAGCCACTTTTTTCTCCACTTTCTTTTCTCATTTAGAACTTTTTTTTTCAAATCCTGTAAATCTTGTCTGGTTTGGGGTTAATTTTTTGTAATTGTTGAGGGTAAAAAGAGCCAGCAACTTTCTCTCCCCCATAATCTTTTCATCAGCATATAGTTCTCTGTTCCAGGGTTAAGGCTTCATCCACTTTGAATATTTCATCAGTAAATGTTTCTTCATAACCTGTTTCAAAAGCTCCTTTGCTTTTAGATGGTTGCATGTGGTCGCCTTTTCTAAAAGGGGCAACAATCTTCTTTAGTTTAAAACTCTCTTCAAAAATATTTTTCATACTTTCAGAGGAGGAGGGGTTAACATCAGCAGGTCTGGTACGTATAGTTGTAACTGTTTATAAACTCCGGTAACACATCATTGTAGTGAAAGGTGTTGTGGGTTGTAAAATATCTCCACATCTTAGATTTTAAAGTTATGTTAAATGGCTATACAACTCCTGCTTTAGCTTCAGTATTCGTAATAAAATGGTGAACATTATGTTGCTTTAGTAGTTTACTTAAAATTATTTTCCCCATTTGGTTTGTAATTTTTGAGGCATGAGACCTTTGCAGAAAATGGTTTTAAAGGTCTTGGATACTTCACCTCCCATCTTGTCTTTTAGGACCAGGGGCTAAGCATGTTTAAATATAATGTCTATCGCTGTTAAGATATACTTAAAACCATTGTTGTGTGCGGAGACTTGCTGCATATCCACCAAATCTATCTGCCATTGTGCATCCACATCTGAAACCAGTGTCTTGTTTCTTTTGACATGTGTTTGCGCCAGTTTGTGTAAAGTGTTAGCATCTTGGTCTGAAAGCCAAGCTGTTACTTGTCTTCTATGCAAAGTTTTGCTATGTTTTTTGGCTGCCTGAAAAAGAGTGTTCACCCTCTGAAGCTTCCAGCTTTCCCGGGGGCGTAATATGTTTTCTTTAACTGAGCCGCCTGAGTAGATATGACAGTTATAATGTCTTTTACTAACACGAATATGGAGAAGACGTTCACAGTGACAAATTTAAACAAAAGCAAGTTTTATTAGTCACATGGTTTAACACGCTTTATAGCAGCCTGTGGAAAAAGAATGCTGTGACTCATGACAGTTACAAGGTCCGAGCTGGCTCATTCTTCCTCTTTGAGGAGGAGGGTCTCCTCTTTGAGCTCTGTGTCTCAGCCATGAGCAAAAACAAATGATGCATGATAGATTCACCCCTACTGCGCTACCGTTGTGTAGGTTCTCAGAGGTCTCTAGAAAGGTGTTGTCAAGTTCTTGAGAGATATTCAGAAAAGAAACAGCTGTAAGTCCCCTGTTTAGATTTACACAATTCCAGGTCAGTTCCTACCCCATTGCAACTGCCTTGACCTCCGCTTTTTATAATCTTTTTACCTGAGCTATGTCTTATCAGTTCACTTTGTTCAAGGAGCCTTCCTCCGTGGGTTCAGTTGTTGGGTGGGCACCTTGCTGATAACTCTAACTCATAATTTCATAGGTCTTGCTGTCAGGTTCTGGTCTATCCAGGAATGGCTGGGACAAAGGGTACAATAATCCCTTGGCCCCACAGTTACAATTTGTGGTGTGGTTGGGACATAGCAGGAGAGTCTGAAGTGGCTTACTGGGACTTAGATCCCACCCGCAATACAAGTGTTATAAGGGGGCCACCATGTTGTAATTGAGTGTTATATTGGTACCGTAGACAGACCCTCCATTAAAGGTAGAAGAAAGGAATATATAGGGATTGAAATTAAAAGCATGAAGGATGATCCCTACTGTTATCTGGCTGTATTTCATCCCAGACAGAACTCTCACTGATTGATGTGTGTACTTTAGAATGAAGGGCATTAGATTTTTTTTTTAATTTTCAAATACTTGTGACGTTAAAAAATATGATTATACCTTTGGTAGAAAAATAGGGATCTAGAGTAAAAGTGAGAAGTTAGGATGTATCTATAAAGATTTGAAAGATGGACCAATCGGTATTTTTTATTTGAAAATGTATTGTCTTTTGAGTGGTCTTTTTTTTGTGCTGATTTTTTTTTCTCTTTCTAAGGGCAATAGAAGATATATTTCAAATGCACATTAGAAGTAGAAGGCATGACCTTGATGAGGTGAGCAAAAATATCTATTATTAAATACTCTGTCACCCAGAGCAGGAGAAATGGTTTAATATCAGTGCGCAACAACAATTTATGCCATTCTGACTCCTACGGAATTTAAATGAAAAGAGGTGAGGGGGCAGAGAGAGAAGAAACCCTGTTCTGACAAAAGGCAACAGCCACAGGGTGTGTTATAGCTAGAGCTAGCAAAAAAAGATTTTTCCTACATGCTTGTATGTACATTTCTAGTATGGCTTCCCAAAAGCTTTTGATAAAGTACTTAGTGCTCAGATTGGTTAAATTGCACAGGGCCTCTGTGCAAGAAGTGTTTGTCTCTACAGATTTCTGCTGTTTCTGCCATTTGCTGTAGCAGACAAAGCAAGGGAGGATTTGTAGCCCTAGTTTTGAAAGTGGGTCGATAGAAGAATGAACTTCAAAGCTCAGCAACAAACTTTGAAGTTCCCTCAGCTTCAAAAGCCATTCCCTGCAGCATGTTGTGGACCAAAGTGCAGACTGAGTGAAGCCAAGTAAATACTGCAAAGCATCATGAACATTAATTCAGACAAGAACTGCAGATCTGCCTGGATGCTATTGCTAATACCTTTTGTTTTCACACCCTGGGTATTTCTAAGCAAATTTTCATTTGCAAAAAAATATAAAAGAGCTATGAGTATGCATCCATGCTGAAAGTGTTTGGCAGCCATCTTGAAGGTTTTGTGGGTTTTGGAGTCATCCAGTCAGATAGCAGTCAACATGGGTAAAGTCTGTGGGACGGGAACAGTCTTTTTGTTCTATAGTTATACACTGTCTAGCAAAATGGGGTTCTGACCTTTGGCAGTGGCTCCCAGACACCAATAACACACCATCTAGCTCTTCATCCATAGAGCTCCAGATGCTTTACCAAGGAGGTAAGGATCAATCCTCTGTTTTACAGATGGGGAAACTGAGGCACAGAAGGGGCAATGTGACTTACTGAAAGTCAATGAGCAGTCTAGTGGCCAAGTCATGAATAGAACCCCAGTCTCCTGCATCGCACTCCAGTGCACTAGCCACTAGCTCACATTATCCCACTCAAATAAATAATAGAACAGGAAACCGGTCACTACAAATAGCAAATTACTAAGAGGAAACATTTTAAGCAAAAGCCCTGACAAAGAGTTTGTGAGCGACCCATATGTAGCAATGCACTCACACAAATAGTGTCAAATAATGAGCTAATCTGAAAAGAGTGAAGCCTCCTTCTGGATAACTCACAAACAGAAAGAGGGGTTTAAAGTAATACCTTGTTCTTTGGAAATGGTTTGTCCAGCTCTAGGACTGACCCATACTGGATTGTAAAGTTAGTTGATAACCACTTAGGACAGTAAAAAAAGAGGAGGAAGGATGATCCAGTGGTTAGAGCGCTGGCCTAGGATTTGGGAGACTGGGGTCAAGTCTCTGCTGTGACACAGACTGCTCGTGTGAACTTCGGCAAGTCACTTAGAGTGGGATCCATGAAGAGACTGAGGCATTGCAATGCTGAGCCTGACAGTGCCGAACTTTTAGACACCCAGAAGAATCACAGGAACAACACTGTGATCCACAAAGCCAACCTAGGTGGCTAAGCCCCCACCCCCCCATACCAGTGGTTCTCAACCAGGGGTACAGAGGTCCTTTGTGGGTACATCAGTTCATCTAGATATTTGCCTAGGTTTACAACAGGCTACATAAAAGGCACTAGTGAAGTCAGTACAAACTAAAATTTCATACAGACGATGACTTGTTTATACTGCTCTATATTCTACACACTGAAATGTAAGTACAATGTTTATACTCCAGTTGATTTATTTTATGATTATATGGTAAAAACGAGAAAGTCAGCAATTTTTCAGAAAGAATGTGCTGTGATGCTTGTATTTTTATGTCTGATTTTGTACCAGTAGTTTTTCAGTGAAGTGAAACTTGGGGGTACTGAAGACAAATCAGACTCTTGAAAGGGGTACAGTAGTCTGGAAAGGTTGAGAGCCACTGCCCTAGATAATGCAAGGAGGGAGGGGGCGCTTTAGACTACAGTCCATAAAGCCAGCCTGCTAGATGGCTCCCTGTCTAAGCTAGACAGTGGGAGCGTCTAATGCGCTAAGCTCTGCCCCTTTCTCACAGATAGGTATCTAAGTCCAGGCCGCAGGGAGGTGCCTAGATCAGCAAGCTGTCCATGAACAGGAACCCCTCTCCTGGCATAGGCGCCTGTGTAGTTTCTTGTGGGAATGAGTTCAGTGCGTGTCTCACTTCATGGGCCCCAGGCAACACAAGCATGTCCCTGTAAGCCAGGCAGGTCCCGCTGTTACTCTGCAGGTTAGCTATTGGCACACCTCAGTCCTCAAGCCCTCTGAGTGCCTCTCTGGATTGTCCAGCACCTGGTCTACTGGACACTTGCAGTATTCAGATTCACTGCTTCGAAAAAACAGTACACTCCATCTTACCAGTTCCACCTCTGCTCAACACACAGCACTTAGGTGTGTATATAGTGAAATCAATTCCAAGTTTATTTGGCAAAACATAGCGGAGAGACTCAAGTTGTAGCAAGCAGAAGGACAGGAAACAAATGGTTACTTATAAAATAAAATCATAACAGGCACTTGAGAGCCTAGACTTAATTAACAAGATGTTCTCATGTCATGTAAAGTATTGCTCATCCAAAATCCTTGCAGCACTATACAACCAGGCTGCCTATGACCCTCCTTTCACAAGACAAGCATCCCATCAGCTTGCTTCCTCGGTGAAGGATTTAGTATGTGACTCTGCACTCCATGATATATCAGATCAGTCCTTTGTCTTTATTTATAAAGAGGGTACCTCCCTCCCTCTGTTTGTTCCATCCTATAGATTTCGCT
Source organism: Mauremys mutica (assembly GCF_020497125.1). Classification (NCBI taxonomy): domain Eukaryota; kingdom Metazoa; phylum Chordata; order Testudines; family Geoemydidae; genus Mauremys; species Mauremys mutica. Next base: position 165,840,566 of record NC_059074.1, on the reverse strand, counting down.
GTCTCTTATTTGGCAGCTGGCTCAGTATGCAGATAGTCATACATTGTGAGGCATACAGTACACGAACAGCCAGACAGGGAGATAGGTGTCTGTTACCTCCGGCTGGAAAGGATCATCTCCACGGTATGTCACCTCCTGGTGACCTGCCTTAACCCCAAGACCTTAAGAACATAATTTTCAGTATAGATACATACCTCCTTAAATATTATCGGTACATACATTTCACAATGATTTTGACAACCAGTCAGCTTCTGGCTCTTGGTGGACACCTTACACACCACCCTTCAGTGAACTATTATTAAGGCTATGTTTTAGTCACGGGTATTTTTAGTGAAAGTCATGGACAGGTCATGGGCAGTAAACAAAAATTCATAGCCAGTGACCTGTCCATGACTTGTACTATGTACCCCTGACTAAAACTTGGGCCGGGGTGTGGGGGGTGTGGCCTGGGACCCCCCAGAACACCTAGATCCTTACTAAACTGGTGAATGGCACATTTAGAGAAAAGTAGCTGTCACTTGCTTCCCTTGCACTAGCTTGTGGTACTTACCTTTATGGAAATCAAAGTTCTGGGTCCTTCTCGTCGGTGGTACTGCTGACTGCTGGACACTAACTTCAGCTTTTTTTGTTTTCCTTCGTGCATATATCTGACCCAGGAGATCCATGTTGCTCACATTACGCCACTGAAACATTTGCGTTAAAAACTTTCTCAGAAATGTTAAATATTTTAGTATTCAGTTCTCTGCCCCTGGAAGAAACAACTTTCCAATGAGACTCAAATCTGTTGCTTGTTGAAGCATTATTCTGGATGAGTAATTGGATTTCCTTCTGTAAGCTACCAGCATGCTCACTAAGGGTCTGATTCACTATTGTCCTGCACCTTGTACTGTTAATTTCCACCAGTGAGCCCCATGAATACAATGTGAGAGGGGCACTGCATGTAGCACACCACTTGCTCATTCAGAGAGCCAGTACCTATATAGAGGGACTGGGAGAGGTGTGGGGGGGGGGAATGAAAAGGGAGAATGTCAAAGAGACCACGTTCCCCTAGGCCCATCTCCTCTAATCTCTGTCCTCTGCGCTTGCATTAGTGGGCAGGATGCCCAGGTCCTAAATGATTAGCAGAGTCAGACTGGCTGACTGCTGTATCTTTCCATCATTGATATATATGTATTATTATTTGCATTCTGGTAGCATCTGGAGTTTTGCCAGTCAATGAATAGGGCCCTGTTGTGCTAGGCACAAAGTACTAAAATATAACAGGGTATTTATACAGCTCACTGCATGGGGTTCCCTTGGGTGAGAAATTTAAAAATTGAGTTTCTTTCTCTTCTGAGTGGACAACTAAGACGTCATGGTTCCTTTCATAGGAGAAAAGATTAGTCACTGTATCCTTGACCAACACACCCTCAAAGTCCCTTATAGTTCAGTGTGTAGGGAGCCCTTTTCCGTATGACTTTGTGTATTTATGTACTGTGCTTTGGCATCTTTTTAGATGAAAGGAAGGAAGACACATATAAATTAACAGTATTTATTATTGGTGCACCGGGCATTCATTCTTCAGAAATGCTGGGTATGTTATAAGAATATAGGTACACAACAGAGCTAAACTGAGTGTCACACAAACCAACAATGTGTGATTTATAATGACTAAGACCTTAATACAGGGAATTTCCTAGGGTTTAATGATCAACAGGAGTTAATTGGGTAAGACTTAGGACATCGCTGTTTAAAAGTCACACCGCTGCAATAGATTCAGGTAGAATGTTTTTGAGGAATTGGCATGAAAATGTCCTTTACAACTGTAGGGCTGTCTTTGCTTACTTGTTTCCATAGTGTAGGAGTGCTGTCTGGTGTACTCTCTTAGGCAGTAGGTTATGTGGGAGTGAAACCATGAGCCTTGCATGAAGATTAAATAGCAATCTAGATAATTACAAAGTAATTGGAATGCAAAACGTGATTTTGTGTCTTTTGAAGTGCCTCAATTCAGCTAGAATGGGTGTTTTTGGTAGCAGTTTTGACATTAGTCTGAGTGACAGTCAGTAGGCAGGGGAAAATCTATTGAAGAACAATCAAAGCTGAAGTTAGTGAATTCTAGGTTAATTTCATAGACAAAGGAACTTTCTGAAGTGATGCATTAAATTGAAAGGATCTGTAATTTAGTCTTGACTAGACAATGCTGAGTGTATATTGCTTAAGGTCTAATCCTACCCAATCCTGAATGCCATATGTTGTGGTACTGTGCACCCTCCACTCCAGTGGGAATTGGAGGGGGCTTTATTCCTCACGGGAGGCACTCAGCACTTCTAAAGATAGGGTCCTTAAATGGTAGTGCATTTTTTTATTCTACCCCACTGCACTGCATTTGTTACCCAAGAATTTACTGTAATGTCCCCTGGACTAAAAAGTTGAGGTCTGGGCATATTCCTGTCAAAATTATTAACTAACTAGAGTGAATTCAGAAAACAACAAAAATGATTAGAGCAGAGGAGGAATTGATTTATAAGGGAGAGTTTTTAAAATGCCAGCTGTAACTGAGGTTGGCTAAGCAGTGAGTGCTGGGGAACAGCAAGATCATCCAGATGAGTTTGAAAAGTGTAAGCACTAAGGAGGGAGAGATATCATCTAGAAGGGTACAAAGAGGTATAAATAAGGATTAGGTTAAATAAATGAGAAATGTACTCTGATTGTCAGAAACTTGCTGACACAGGTAAGATTGGAGAATAGTTTCCCTTACTCCCCACTCACACATAAGGGAGGTGATGGAAGCCCAGTTACTTTGAGACTTTAGTGCATTGTCCCTATCAGCGCTTTATAGAAGAATCCTGGATGGGCAGGCCTGGATGATCTACTAGATCAGGGGTCTCCAAACTCAAATGACCATGAGGGCCACATGAGGACTAGTGCATTGGCCTGAGGGCTGCATTACTGACATCTCCCCCCCACCGCCCTTGGCCCTGCCCCCACTCCACCCCTTCCATGAAGCCCCGTCCCTGCCACGCCTCTTCCCACTCCTTCCCTGCCCCCATTCCAACCCCTTCCCCAAAATCCCCACCCCAACTCCTTCCCCTCCCTGCCCCCAGGGGGTGCAGGAGGGGTGTGGGGTGTGTCAGAGGCTCAGGGCAGGGAGTTGGGGTGAGGGGTGCGGCAGGGGGTTGGGGTGCAGGAGGGGAGCAGCAGGGGGTCAGGGCAGGGGATCAGGGTGCAGGAGGGGTGCAGGGTGCAGCAGGGGGTCAGGGTGCAGGGTACAGCAGGGGGCTCAGGTCAGTGGGTTGGAGTACAGGAAGGGTATGGCAAGGGGTCAGGGTAGTGGGGTTGACTGCAGAAGAGGTTCGGGGGGCAGGCTCTGGCCTGGCGCGCACCGGGGGCAGGACAGGCTCCCTGCCTGCTTGCCCACCCTGCCCCTGCGCCACTCCAGGAAGTGGCTGGAACATAGGGGAGCAGGGGCACGGGGTGTGTGTATTGCTGTTGCTTCAGGCACTGCCCCTAGCATCTCCCATTGGCTGGGAACAGGGAACCAAGCAACAGCAACACACACACCCGTGCCTCTTCTCCCGCAGGTTCCGTCCACTTCTTGGAGCGGCACGGGGGCAGGGCAGGCAGGGGGAGGGATCCTGCCCTGTCCCCGGTGCGTGTTGGGCTGGAGCTGCTATTGCTAAATACTGGAGGAGGGTGGGGGGGGGGCTGTGATGACCTCGCGGGACACAGAAATTAACCTCGCGGGCCGCGTGTTTGAGACCTCTGCTATAGAGCCAGCTGTGGAGCAGGGAAAGAACTACATTTCCCAGCATTCTCTTGGCAGCTATCAACAGGAGAGGGAGGGGGAGGGAGGGAGGTAGTTGAGACCTCATGCTGCAGCTTGCTGTGAATAGAGAGCTCAGTGCTAGAATGGGGTGGCACTGTGAATGGTAGGGATACCATATTTTAACATTCAAAAAAGAGGATACTCCACTGGGGAGGGGTTGTGGAAGGTTAGCCCTGTCCCCTATCCACTCTCTCCCACTTCCCGCCCTCTGACTGCTCCCCTCAGAACCCCCAACCCATCCAATCCCCCCTGCTCCTTGTCCCCTGATCGCCCTCTCCCGGGACCCCTGCCCCTAATCGCCCCCTGGGACCCTACCCCCTATCTAAGCCTCTCTTCTCCTTGTTCTTGACTTCCCCCTCCTGAGACCCCCCCACCATAACTGCCCCCCTAGGACTCCACCCCTGTCCCCTGACTGCCCTGACCTCTATCCACACCCGTCCCCTGCCAGCCCCCCCAGAACCCCCAACCCATCCAACCCCACCTGCTCCCTGTCCCTTGACTGCCCCCTGGGATCCCATGCCCCTCCTCCAACTCCCCAACCCCCTTACCGCGCTGCGTGTGGAACCAGACACGCTGCTGCAGACACACTGCTTCACTCCTCTGTGGAGTGTGCAGCCCCGTCCCTCCAGAGTGCTGCTGGCACGGCGCGCTGAGGCTGCAGGGGAGGAGCGGGGGAAGCAGGGGAGGGGTTCTGGCTGCTGGAGGCCCCGATGTCAGTGGCTCAATTGGCCGGGCCGCCCTGTCAGCCATGCCGTGCTCTGCATTGGGAGGGAAATCCCGGACCTTTTGAGAGTTTTACAAATTCCTCCTGGACGGCTATTTTAAACCCAAAAAGCCGGACATATTCATGAAAATACGGACATATAGTAGGTAACCCTAGAACGGGGAACAAGTGTGCCCAAGGAGTAGAAGGCTTTGGCCCAGATATCCCCTTCAGAAGACATCCCCAGACTGGATTAGGGATACTGGTGTGACCTCACTTTGCAGCCCCCAAAGAAAAAATTGGGTGGGCTAAATGGACAGTGCCCCTCTCTATCTGAAGTCTAGCAAGGGAGGTACGTGGATCCCACTAGAATTTAAAATGAAACATAATAGAGAGGAGGCTCTACTAGAGGACCTGGGCAGCTTTAGGTACAGTACCAGGCATGTAGGAGGATTTCCATTTCTGAGCTATGGACGCAGAAATTGACTTCTTTCCAGATTTAGCTATATTCAGAAAGGGAATCTAGCACCTGCCTTCCAGATTTGAACACCCTCAAAATTCAGGAGTGCTCAAGCTCAATTTGGGCAACTGTTACTTCATTTCTCCCAAATCAAATATACTGATCCACTGTAACTTGCTGTAGAAAAAGTAGGATGAAATTGAGCAAGAAATGCTTCCCAGTGGTTATTAGGACTGGAATTGCTATTTTCAATAGCCATTGCCTTTTGTTTGTTTGTTTGTTTGTTTGTTTGTTTGTTTGTTTGTTTGTTTGTTTGTTTGTTTGTTTAAAAGGAAGACAGTGATATTGCATTGGCAAATTCCCCATAGAAAGAAAGAGTGGAACAAAAGAATAATAAAGGCACCTCAACTTTTCCTCATTTATGTAGGACAGTCTTATAATATGCATCCATATATCCTCCAATCACACAAGCTGAAAATTGTTCCACTTTACTGCGGTTCTGTAACCATATGGGAACCAATCCTATCTCTGTTTTGTGCACATCCAAAATTCCTGCTGAATGACCCGCCCTAGGAGTGAGTTACCAGTGACCCAGGGCTGGGGTGGCAGGGGGTGCGGGTGCGGCTGGGGATGGGGAGAGCCCAGTGCTGGGGCGGCAGGGGGTGTAGGGGGGAGCCCAGGGCGGGGGTGGGGGACAGCCAAAAATTTTTTTGCTTGGAGCAGCAAAAAACCTAGAGCTGGCCATGATACTCTCCAAAGTCAGTGCTGATCTCTATTCCTGATGGCAGCTGAATGTACAGCACAATGCCTCAGACCTAAACATAGAAACAGCACCTACTATGGACCCTTGCTATGTGTGCATCACCAGAGAGCTAAGGTGAATTGGGTGGCCTTGCCCATTGTTCTTTTAACTTGCCTCTGCTGAGCCTCATGTGCCACCCAATTTGGCTTGAAGCTCTTCCTCTTATTTACTAGGTGTGATAGGGCATCCACCCCACAGTAGCATGCAAGAGGAGCTGCAAGGAACAGCCAATCTGGGCACAGCAGGCCCATATAAGAAGAGCTGCAGGGCAGAGCAGGATCAGCTACTCCCTGGAACTCACGGAGGGAGAACTGGGTGCCTGGCAGGCAGAAAGAAGCTATCACCCTGGACAGAGCAGTGCTGCTAGCAAGGACCAGGGGAGCTGCCTGGTTGCTGGGGTTTGCAGGCTGAGGCAAGGGTGAAGAGGGTGCAGGGGCCACAGGGAAGTGGCTGGACAGTTGGTTGCAGTCACAACTGGGGAAACGGTGGGACAGTTGGACTGCAACACTTGCCCTCAGAATGGGGTAGCACAGATCATGACGCGGCTGAAGGGCTGTGTTATGAAGACAACACTGTAGTCCTTGGAGTAATGTGGGTCTGAGAGCAGAAGTGATGGCAGGTGAGGATCCACCGGGAGTGGGCGTACTGATCTGCGGAGCTAATCCCCAATACAACTGAAGCAGCCACCAGTGTGGTGAGTGGAGCCATATTATATGAGGAGACAAGCATCTGCAGCAGCAGTAGCCTCCTCCCAATCTCTGGAGAAGAGGCAAGATAGAGCAGAATCATAGCCAAGTTAGGGAAGGAGATTATGTGCTTGAGTGGATGTTGGGGAGATGAGAGTTTGAACAGATAGGTTACAAAAGAAAGAGGAGAATGGGAAAGCTGGAAGGGAAGGAAAGTGTGTAGAATGACACAGGGAAAGATACACTACAAGGTACCCTGGGAAGGAAAGTGAAAGAAGGACAAACACTGGAGCCACGGGAAGTTATAATATTTAAGAAGTGTTAAAATGAAACACCCATAGTGACTGATTTATATAGAATATGTATTTATCAGTGGCAAATGGAGGCACAAGGGGGAGTACTCTCTCTGGTGGAGTTCAGTCCCTTCACTAGTCTCCACCCTGACACCACTTTCATCCCAGGTTCAGCCAAATACTTCAAGGAGCAATTTTGTTTGCATTTGGAGTTAATGTTCTTGCATGAGGAACACATAATTCCAAACTATTTGCACCTATCCAGCCCTGAACGTTCATAAATATTTCCTTAGGCTTTATGGCAGCCTTTTATCTTTAACATTAAGGAATCCAGGAGTTTTCTGACAGCCTTTTATGGAGAGATATTTTCTTCGTTTTCTGCAGTAAGGATCATCCTGATTGGAGATTACTGTCTTAAGGGCTGCTTACCTTTCCCCCAATCAAAAAATAAATTTGGGCGTCCATTAACCCTTAGAAGTACATTAGTGATGCAGAAGATCATTCTCAAAATCTGTTCCATGCTCAGATTCAATTCAAGAAGCCCTAATTTCCATGAGAAATTTTCTTTTAAAAAAAATGTATCTTCTCATGTTAGGAACCAAAAAGAGGGCTTCTAGGAATTCAACAAGGTGGAAAATGTCACTCTTATGTTACCAGATTTGCCCATTACTTTGGGGTAGGCTTATTTATTCGGGTTACTCTTCTGGGAGGGAGGTCCGGGGTATTTTGTAATTCTGTCAATGTACTGCTTGTGTCACTTGTGTTTTTATATGGAGCTCTACTTCTCCCTTCGGCAAGTCCCCTCCCAGTGGAGCTATCCTGCAGGACCTAGGTTCCCTAGGGCTGGGTTTCTCCAGCCCCAGAACCAGATGAACACCCACACATACATTAACAGAGCAAGTCAGAGCAGACCGGGTCAATCAGCACTGTCAAGCTGACCCCTTATATGTCCTTGGACTCACTGCGCTGGAGGAAGCAGCACTTTCAAGCTGTATCTCCTTATATGCCCCTGGGCTCCATGGATTGGGTCAAGCAGCACTTGCAAGCTGTTACCCTTAAGCGTCCCAGATTCAGCACGTCCCAATCCCCACTCTCACATCACAGTTGTACTGGGAGTAACCTACTTGATGAGCAAACCCCACAGTATTTTGGGCACTGCAGGGATCTTTAGCTTAGCCCTGGTCTACACTAAGCTCGGGGGTCGAACTAGGGTACGCGAATTCAGCTACGTGAATAACGTAGCTGAATTCGAACTACCCTAGTTCGACTTACTTACCGTCCAGACGCCGCGGAAGCGAACTCCGCGGCTCCAGGGTCGACTCCGGCAACTCCTCCTGCCGCGGTGGAGTACCGGAGTTCGAACTAGCGCTTCCGGGGTTCGAACTATCGCGTCTAGATCAGACGCGATAGTTCGAACTCCGAGCAGTCGAACTCGCCGTGTCGACCGTCCCGGTAAGTGTAAACGTACCCCTAGGTAAAAAAAATGTTGCTGCAGAGTGAATGGGGGAAGCTAAAAATGCAAAAGAGTAAAGTTCAGTGAGAGAGAGAGAAGCAACCAACTTAACCATAAAAGTTATTTATTGAATAACGGTGATAACTGCACAAGGAGGGCTAAACCAACATAACATACATTATTAAAGATTAATACCAAAGGTAGAAAGGAAAATGAAGAGAAAGAGAAGGGGATCTTACTGCTCCCAGAAGCTTGAACTGGATGGTGGTAGCTGAGGGTCCTGAGGGCAGGAGACAGGCAGAGTCCCCAGCATGATCAGTCAGAGGAATATGGAGTCCCAGTGGAACTGATGCATAGTTTCGATCTAAGCATCAGAAAACTGACTGGAGGGTAAGTAGGGATTTTAGTAGAGAAAATACAATGGTTCAAGGGAGAACACTAGATTTGTTTATAGGTAAACTGATGGCTCAAGGATTTTCTTTAGGCTAGACAATAGGAGCTGATCACTCTTGGCTATGGGTGGTGTTTTCTTCCAGGGAGCTCACAATGCAACTAGGCTGCCTCAGTATTTTGGATAGCAATCAAGGATTTATTACTAGAATTGGTCTGATAACTACTGAGCTGGGTGTGTGCGGGCATAGGTTCATTAGCATCTGGAGCAGAGATTCCCATGATGCAGTGCTTCCCTGCTTTTTCTGGTCCCAGAGTTCAGTGCGGTTCTCTGTTCTCCATTCTGTATGCAAATTGAGATGTCGCCCTGTCCCATCTTTCATGCAGATGAGGCTAGGGGAGTTGTCTTTCTTCTTCATTCTGTATTCTAATGGAGATGTCTTAATCTTGTCACCCTTATCAGGAGGGGTCTAGGTGTGTCTCCCACCACCCTTCATTGCTCTCTGCAAGTCTTTTCTCTGATAGGTTTTCGTTTAAGCAGAGGCTGGTGGGAGGGTATCATTCATGAGTCAGACAGGCTGCATACTGCGCCCTGATTCCCGAAGAACACAGAGCTGACTGGTATCAAGTAGCCCTAAGCTAGCTGCTGCAATATGTTAGTAAGTACAGCATACCATTTTGTGAAATGGCTGGTAAATAACAGCAGCTGTGGGGCGGGGTGGGGGCGGCGGCCCTGGTGGCTCTTCTTCTGCAAAACAGCTCATTCCAAGTAACTTCTTTCCTGGAAATTTGTCATAGAAACCAAAAGATAAAATAGATTTAGAAGACAATGTAGCAATATCTGACATTTATGGAATGCCTTTAATTTCAGCTGATCCTGAAGTGCTCCTTCAACCAACGGTACCCAGACACCACTCCAGCTAGCCTGGGGGTGAAGCACAGCAGCTGTTAAACAGCACTTAGCAATCTTACTAAACATTTTAGGATAGGAAGTGAAGAATATTATAGGCAGCTGAATGCCTCATCTAGCAGGGAGCCATTTAACTAGGCAGAAAGTAATTACTAGATCTGGAATTTGTGTAGGACATTCAACATCCTGCAGAAAGCACAATGGGATTTTAATAGTCATAAGTGGTCAGGACCATAGTTTTAGTACCTTATATCCAAAAGATGGTCAGGCTAGAAGCACAGTGCTAACACTATGCTTGCTCATTGCTTCAGTATTGAAGCAGAAGAAAGAATGCCTGTATTGAATCCCTCAATATTGTCTCCTAGATGTTCTCTGGTTAGGTGTTTTCCCCTATCCCAGTACTAACCCCTCCCCTACTTAGCTTGGCAGAGCAAATGGGATCACAATATAAGGAGGAATAACTGCAGGCCAGCGTAACTTGAGATATGTGAAAGCATTAATTACTAGTTTAATCATCAAAACTTATAAGCATTTACAGCAAACATTTTCAGCATCATGTACTGGTATTGTTTAAATCCAAGGTAACAACAACTTGGTTTTCTTATATGCTGTAATTAGATGTGGCATTCAGACCTATTTTAAAGACAGGTAGCAGTAAATATCCAAATATTCCTGCTGTGAAACTAAAACAGGGTCCAACTGTTAATCTGTTGCACTTTCTAGATAGAATTCTGTACTGTTTTTTGACTTACAGAAAATTCTGCCAGTGAGCCAGTAAATGGAACTCTTCTCTTGGAGTCCACACAGAAGCAATGGCCCCAGCATGATACTTTTCTGCTGGAGGTTGCAGCTTCAGGATGAGACTTAAAAACAGGGATCTTATGCCCATTAACAATACCATGGTACTTCTCTGTAAGAGCAGCAGCATTATCCTTGCTGTTCTAGTCAAATTCTAGTTTGAGTGATTACATTTTGCTTAGTTGTATTCTCTTTGAGGTTTTGTTTGGATACACTGTTCTTCACTGCCTGCCCTGACCTAGGGTAGAGCACTGCTATATACTGTTAAACTTGCTTCATTTCATGCATTTTGATGGTGGACATAGTGATCCCTCTGTGCCATTCAATTACTACTGCAGTCAGTTTTCCCATTGACTTCAGTGGGCTGCGGGTCCAATCCTACAACCCTTCTCTCTACATGAGTTCATGCAAGTAATGCCCTGCAAGTTGAGTAAAGGTTGTAGGATCAGACTCTACATTTGCAGAGCAGTTTCTGAGTCTCTGGAATCTGTCACTGTATGTATTTAAAATAGCACTGATCAGCTTGGTATGTGAATGCCTATATGAAAGGCACTATTTAAATATGGAATAGTGCTATGTGTAGGGCTCCTTACTGGTCTGTAAGAATAACCTATTGATGGGTCCACTTACTAGAAGGAATCTAACCTGTTGATGCGTCTTCAAATCAGTCTCTCTTGCTCACCTATTATGCTGGATTACAGATGCATTTAGCACATATCCCATAACTTGTAAGGTTGCAGTGGGCAAAAGTCGGTCACAGGATAGCACAGAAAAATCTGATTACACTAGAGAATTTTGGAATTGCAAACATCTGCCATGCTTGTTAAGAAACCATGTGTCTGTGCACCAAAAAAATGCTTGCAGTGGTTCACAAGCACTGCCAGCAGTTACAATTACACCTCCTTAAAGGAATTCTTGCTGCTAGCTGTGTTGCCGTTCTAGTGTAGATAGAAAGCACATTGGTGCTGATAGACTGTTAAAATTGGTTTCCCCAGAACAATCACAGAATGTCCTGCAATTCTTTCATCAACATGCTGTGGTTATTCTCTGGTTAGAAAATGCCATGAGGACAGTCTTCTGCCACAAGTAGTTACATTTGGCTTACTTAAACTCACTCTGCAGTTTCAACTTGATATGGTAGAACCAGGGGCGGCTCTAGGAATTTGGCCGCCCCGAGCAGTCATGCCAGCGGGAGGTGCTGGTCCCGCGGCTCCGGTAGACCTCCCGCAGGCATGACTGTGGAGGGTCCGCTGGTCCCGCGGCTCCAGTGGACCTCCCGCAGCTGCGGAGGGTTCGCTGGTCCCGCGGCTCCTCTGGTCCCATGCCTGCGGGAGGTCCATGGCGCGCTGGGGTCTGGAGCCGGCCCTGGGTAGAACTTTTCACTTCCCACACCACGCTATTGCATCACACTCTGTTAAATGGCTATTATATTTCACCCCAGCACTGGCTGCATTTTGTTGCTGATTGAAGTGAGCCTGGGCTATGTAGTCTGAATAGTGGGGTGCAAATCTCTTTGGGAGGCTTGTAGATGAAAGGTGCTGAATAAAAAGAAAGATACCAAGTCACTGAGTCTCCTTTTAATGAGCTAAAAGATATAAATGAATGAGATGGTGAGGGCAAAAATAGTACACCTCTACCCCGATATAGCGCTGTCCTTGGGAGCCAAAAAATCTTACCATGTTATAGGTGAAACCGCATTATATTGAACTTGCTTTGATCTGCCAGAGTGTGCAGTTTTGGGCCCCCTATGCACAGACTGCCAATCATGTCCAATTGAAGTGAGAAACTTATTTCTCCAAATTCCCCAGCTCAGCAGTTGTGAAAAGCAAGTATATTAAACCCTCTTGTCCCCAGCAAATCATAAGGAGGAGAGAACTGCTGGGTTTTTTTGTGAAGAAATCCTAAACATTTTGATTAGGTAGCTTCCCAAATACTTCAGTCCAAACACACTGTCTTAGATAAAACAACAAAACAAATGTAGTGACAACTGAAAGATAGATTTTAAATGACTACAAGTAATGAGGCATCTAAATCAGAATTGGTTACAAAGAAATAAGTTAGGAATTCGTTATGTTTTACCTTTTAACAAGATAAATGAATACAAAGCAAAGATCTCTCTCTCACCACATGTTCTAGCAGTCTTACTGAGTGAACCTCCTTCAGTCAGGATCTCTCCCCCAGTCCAGTGCTACTTCCTTTGTTCTTCAGGTGTGGATGATGCCAGGGGCAGAGAGCAAAGGAGAGATGATTTGAGACATCAGCCCTCTCCTCTTATAGCCCGTCTCTTGCTCAAGTATCATCTCCAGCTGATGTCTGGCCAGGAAACAAACTACTTCATTGTCAACATGTAGATGTTTTTTCCCATACCTCTCTTCTGCCAAAGAGTGGCCACTTACACAGGTGGTGGTCCATTTGAGCTCATTAACACCTGGCTGAGCCATTGGCCAGCCTTTTGTCTCTGGGGGACTTGTTTGTGACTGCCCTCCAGAACATGTTGGAACATGTCTTTGGTTATCTTTTAAAAGTCATGGAAGATGGGAGTGATTCCAGAAGACTGGAAAGGGGACAATATAGTGCCTGTCTATAAAAAGGGAAGTAAGGACAACCCAGGGAATCACAGACCCGTCAGCTTATCTTCAGTACCCAGAAGGATAATGGGGGAACTAATTTGCAAGCAGCTAGAAGATAATAAGGTGATAAGCAACAGTCAGTATGGAATTGTCAAGAACAAATCACGTCAAACCAACCTAATAGCTTCCTTTGACAGCCTTGTGGATGGGGGAAGCAGTAGATGTGGTATATCTTGACTTGAGTAAGGCTTTTGGTACTATCTTGCATGATCTTCTCATAAACAAACTAGGGAAATACAACTGTAGCAGGGTGAACCCCTGCTCCTTCCCTGAAGGGGTTAAAAACAGCCCTGGGATAGGGCTGTGGCAGGAGAAAACAGCCTTTAGGCTGGGCTGATTGGGGGAAGTGGCTGCAGCTGGGGCCACGCCCCAAACTGAACAGGGCCTTATAAGAAGGCCAGGGAAGACAGAAGCCCAGACAGTCTCTCTCTGCCTTCAGAGCGAGAGAAGGGCCTGGCTGCAGGGAGCTAGAGACTGGATACCTGAGTGAAGCAGGGCTGGGGAAAGGCTGAGGAGCTGGGGAGCTCCAGTCTAGAAAGCCCCAGGCTGCGGCCTAGCGAAGGGCCAACTGGTACTGGGGGTTGCAGAGGGCAGCCCAGGGGTAGGCCAAGGCAGCAGGTCCAAACCCTCCTTGCCAGTGATGAGTTGGCTGATACTGCAGTCTGCCCCAGGACATGGGGCTAGACAATGACTGGCAGTAGCCATACACGGAGGCAAGGTGGGGATAGAAGGTGGGGATTCCCTTAGAGGGGAAACCCTGAGAGAAAGGGGTTACTGCCAGGGGCAGCACCCCATGTGAAAGGGCACCGGGTCCAGGGAGGGACACTGGGGGCCTGAAGACAGGCGGATCACCGGCCTGCAGAGGGTGCTCCAGCGCTGCAGAGAGCTAATTCCCGGAGTCACCAGCAGGAGGCGCCGCAGGGGTGAGTCCGACCCGTCTACAACAACCTAGATGGAGCTACTATAAGGTGGCTGTATACCTGATTGGAAAACCATTCCCAGAGAGTCGTTATCAGTTCATAGTCAAGCTGGATCAGTTCTGGGTCCAATTCTGTTCAATATCTTCATCAATAATTTAGATAATGGCATAGAGAATTCGCTTATAAATTATGTAGATGATGTCAAGCTGGGAGGGGTTGTGTGACAGGATCTGCTTACCCTGCACTAGCCCAGACAGGGTTAGGCACATATTATTGACAGCAGAAGTCCCGCGGGACTGGGCATGCTCTAAATGCTATAGTAGTATAAAGGGAGGAAGCCCAGCTCATTCTGGGCTGGCAGGTGCAGGGGAAGGACCTGTCTGGGAAGCTTCTGTAGTAGGTCAGCCACAGCCCCTGACTGCACTGGGAATCAGAGCCTCCCCGGGCCCAGTTGAACTCAGGCAACTGGAGGAGTCAGAGAAGGTGGTCAGCCCAGCTGTCCAGGGAGACTCCGAAGGCTTATGGGAGACCAACACAGAGACCAGTAGGAAGTGACCCAGGGAGGGTGACGGAGTGGTACCTCCCACTCGGGAAAACTCAGCGTGTTTCTGTAGGACCCCCGGCTGAGTCAGTGGCAGGATGCTACGCCACTGTTAGGTTGGGGGCCTGGTGGAGTCGGGTGGGCCTGGGCCTCTGTACCAGGGCCGCTGCACCCCTTGGTGGGCACTCCATCCTTGATAGACTCTGGCCAATAGGCCTAACTGCCCTGCACTAAGGGCTGCTCAATAGACTCTGACCATTGGGCTGTGCTGCCCTGGCCCTAGGGGCGTCACAGTTAGCAAGTGCTTCGGAAGTTAGGATTAAAATTCAAAATGATCTGAACAAACTGGAGAAATGATCTGAAGTAAATAGGATGAAATTCAATAAGGACAAATGCAAAGTACTCAATTTATGAAGGAACAAACAGTTGCACACACATAAATGGGAAATCCTAAAATATCATGGTTGGAAGGGACCTCAGAAAGTCATCTATTCCAATCTCCTGCCCAAATAAGGACCAATTCCCAACTAAGTCATCCCTGCCAGGGCTTTGTCAAGCCTGTCCTTAAAAACCTCTAAGGATGGAGATTCCACCACCTCCCTAGGTAACCCATTCCAGTGCTTCACCACCCTCCTAGTGAAAAAGTTTTTACTACTATCCAACCTAAATGTCCCCCACTGCAACTTGAGACTATTACTCCTTGTTCTGTCATCTGGTACCACTGAGAACAGTCTAGTTCCATCCTCTTTGGAACCCCCTTTCAGGTAGTTGAAAGCAGCTATCAAATTCCCCCTCATTCTTGTCTTCTGCAGACTAAAAAATCCCAGTTCCCTCAGCCTCTCCTCGTAAGTCATGTGCTCCAGCCCCCTAATCATTTTTGTTGCCTTCCGCTGGACTCTTTCCAATTTTTCCACATCCTCCTTGTAGTTGGGGCCCAAAACTGGACACAGTACTCCAGATGAGGACTCACCAATGCTGAACAGAGGGGGAAAGACAGTTACCTTTTCCATAACTGGTGTTCTTCGAAATGTGTTGCTCATGTCTATTTCACAATAGGTGTGCGTGCTCGCCACATGCACCAGAAGTTTTTCCCCTAGCAATACCCGTAGGGAGGAGCACCCCAGTGACCCCTGGAGTGGTGCCTCCATGGGAGTATTCTCCTCTCCAGACTAAACAAACCCAATTTTTTCAAATTTTCCTCATAAGTCACGTTTTCTAGACCTTGAATCATTTTTGGTGCTAACCTCGTCACTTTCTCTAATTTGTCCACTTTGTTGCCAAAGTGTGGTGTGCATAACTCACCACAATACTCCAATTGTGGTCTTATAAGTGCTGAATAGAATGGTAGAATTACTTCTTGTGTTTTGCTTACTTTTCTTTTTGACTCTCTCAGAAGAATTGAGGACCCTAATTGATCGCTGCTGACCAAAACTACTGATAGGTTATTTCTCAATTATATAATAAATCCAGGCCATTCATACTTTTAATAATCAGTAGTAGCACAGTGTATTAAGAGTTACTTAGCACACGGCTGAAAGAATAAAAACAAATACTTATTTCAGTGCAAATTAAAGGAAAAAAACAATTCTGTCTCATTTGCCTCTAAAAGATGTAGGACAATGAAACTCAAAATGTAGAACGTGTTAATCTGGTCTGGATTCATTGCCTAAGTGTCGGTAAATTAAATGTTTGTCTTTTCAGCAATGTTATTAGAAGCATTTACATCGTGTTCCACACCTACTCTAAGTGGCTCCCCTCAAGGAACTCACAACTCTCAGAAGACAGTATGGAATATTGAAAACAGACTCTCACTAATCTGTCATTTTTCTATTTAATTTATAAAATGGGACACGGAGAGGAGAACATTGAGGGTTGCGGATTTTGCAGCGCACAGATCAATCTCAGAAGCATTCACATAAACATCTGAAAGCTTGAATTATGAATATAGACTGATTTGTCAGGCATTCAAAGAAGACAAAACAATGCAAATACATTTGAGGACACTGAATTGTTTTAAAGTTACCCTCTAGCTTTTCAAAGTGCTGTTCAGTTTCTGAGCACATTGCACATTGAAAAGTTTTATATATAACCGTACCATCTTTGGAACCGCAGTCTTACCAGTTCCATTTTGATGCAAATCCAGGAATTAACATAGGGTTTATAAAATCAATTTCAGTACTATCATGGTTGAGATTATATTGTAATCCACATTTTATAGAAGACAACCAAATACTCATCAGCATCACCAGAAAGTTTAAAAAATGTTTTGAACAACTGAACTCTCCACAGAGGATTGAAAGCCTCAGCAGATCTTGCTTAATAAGGCTGTTGCTAGGTAGGCCATGTTTTCCTTCATAGTAGTGAAGGGAATTAAAGCCATTACAAGGTCAAGTTGGCCTAAATCCTAATGAACAGGAACATGAAGCAGGCAGGCAAAACCAGTCACAGAGGTAAATCTATAGTGAAGGGCTGTAATCTACATCAAGGGCTAACGTTTTTCTTCAGGACAGGGCACATTTATCTTAGTCTGCCAAGTTTTCATTTGTAAAATGAGCACATTTGTAATTCCTAATGCAAAAAAAATCCAGTTTAGTACATGTTTTATTGCCCGCTCGGATCATCTTCTAAGGATTGTAGGACTATGTGGAATTATATTCCAATGTACATGTCTGAAGCTGCCCAGATTTGGATATAGATAGCAGCTCCACCTAATGTGGTGGTAACGTTTTCTCCTTAAAATGTGACACAGGTGTGTGCAATCAGTACCAGCAGCAGACAATAGAGCGAAGCAGAAAAATCAGCAAGATGGACAGTGTTAAAGCATTTCTTCCCCTTCTCAAGAAAAATCCTTACAGGACTAGTAAATTCTCGTGAACAGTGCGATGTATAGTTAGCATGAACTGCTGCAGTGGTGTACACAGCAGGGCAGCCCAGTGTTCCCTTTGAATAGTGGCGCTTCAAAACGCAGCATAGGATGAGGTTTGGTAAATGCGTTTAATTCAGTTGAGAGCTAGATATGTGTACTGTTGGGCATGAATGAACTGAGTTACTAGGTGGGCTGTAGCTGACATGGGAAATGTTGAGAAATCATGATAAGTGGAGAAAGTGAATAAGGAAGAGTTATTTCTTCCTTCACATAATACAAGAACCAGGAGTCACCCAATGAAATTAATAGGCAGTTGGTTTAAATCAAATGAAAGGAAATACTTCTTCACACAGTGAACAGTCAATCTATGCTCATTGGCAAGGGATGTTGATGTCCAAAACTATAAAGGTGTTAAAAAAGGAATTAGATAAGGTCATGGAAGATAGGCTATTACCGAGGATGGTCAAGCATGCAACCCCAAGCTCTGGGTGTTTCTAGCCACTAACTTCCAAAAGCTGCGGGCCTTGGCCATGTCAGAAGACCAAATACTGGGCTAGATGGACCATTGGTTTTGACCCACTATGGCCATTCTTATGATAAGTCAACTCACTAATCATGGCAAAACCTAATTACTTCAGTATTGCTCAATCCCATGACAAATCTTCTGTTGATTTCAATGGGAACAGGTCAGGTCCTTACTGTACATCAAGGGTTCTTTCATCCCCATATGCCACAACTTCGTCTCCTTTTCTTTATGCGGTTGTCCTGTATTACTCTGGTGACCTAGTGCTTGAGTATCTCAAAAGAGGTCCACTGAGCTAGCCTTAAGTGCCTCTACAGTGTGATCACTGACACATTGCTCTTGGAGTACATGTAACCCTATGGAGGTTTTGTGACAGAGGGTTCCTTGTGCTTTTCTAGTTTGGAATCCCATTGAAATCAATGGTGTCGAATGGGTTGCAAAGAAATCAGAGTAGATCAGCCTAGTGAACTTTAAAAATCCAAAGCACTAGAATCTAACTCAAAACATTCATCCTTGGTAATAATCCTACAAACAAGCAGCAACCAAACAAATCTCAGTTTTGTGCTTTTTCTTTCATTACTAGGTAAAAATGAGAAGACTATTTCAAGACCTGAAGGATGAGCTGAACTGCACTTATCAACTGGACCCTTCCATCAGCTACACTGGCATACAGCATAGTGATACCAGCACCTTTAAAACATGTTTGTAGCCTACTACTATCAAGTCACATTGATTTTTTTTCCCATTTCCATACACTTCAGGAAACAAAGATAGCAATCTAGACTTATATTAGCATGAATTGTACTGTAAGCCTTGCACAAAAAGGAAAAATCCAGCCAATGCACTCTCTGCAACAGAATATAAAATAGTTTAATATCACTGTTGTAATAGTCAGGTTACTGTTTACAGAACAATACTGGAGTGCCAATGGCAGCATTTGTATGGAGAATTTCATAAATCAAAATGGAGTGCTAAAGACAAGTGTGCTTTCACTGATTATTTGTCAGCCCTGGCTCAGAAAGTTGCCTTAATTTATACAACCATCTTACCAGGAATTCACTTTAGGAATTCTTCTTGTTTTATGTGCCACACACCTGATTATAGATAGATCAGAAATTAAGAACTGAGGGTAAAATGTTCAAAATCACCTAAACAACTCAGGAGATCATGTCCCATTTGTTTCCAAAGACTGAAGCTCCTAAGCAATTTGGAAGCCTTTGAAAATTTTATCATACAAAAAATTTAAGTTTAAAGGGAGTTAAGGTAGAGTGTCCATACCACTAAAACACATTACAGGAATGCTTTAAATTTTCCCAAAACTAAGCACCACAAATCCAGGAAATTCAGCAATAAAGTTACATTTAAAAAGTAGTACAAACAGGTTAAGAAATGAAAATACACAGTTAACATAACCTTAACTCTTTCCTGTAGTGACACCATGTAATAACTGAAGGACAATAAATGTTTTAGTTTTTGTGACCCCAGTTCAGCTAAAACTGATTTTTTTAAACGACCTTTTTCCAAACTCGTCTCCCTCGTGTCGTCACTACAAAGTCAAGATGGGTTGGGAAAAATTATAAAACCCCTATAATCTTTTTTTACCCTTACATTACTGATATATACTCACAACCATAACTTCATCTTAATGTACATTTTTATGAGCTTCGTTAATTTTTAATTACTGAAAATTTCACACATGATCACCAAACAAGGAATCAAAAGAAAATGCTACTATGATATTTCTAATTATTAGAAGATATGCCGTGTCAATCTTTAATCATTTTATTTTAATTTTAACTGTTAAGGTCAGATTTGCTGGTGTACCAGAACAGCCTAAAGCAGCCAGGATGCATTGGCCATTTAAACTTAATGCTAATTGGCATCGCTAGAACAACACAAAACCGATAAAGTGAATCCGTCTCTTAATTTGCAATTGACTTGTTGCTTTAGAGAGTGGTATTATTGAGAGTCATGCTGTGTGAAAAGGGGATGGGTAAAGCACAGTCTGTAAGTCTCAATGTCTGTGAAATTTAAAGACTCTGCCTATCTGCCTCAGTTTCCCTGCAGGGGGTGCCTGGATGCACAGTAGAGCTAAGGCAGCAGTGCCATTGGGAGCCTTTCAGGCATTGATACCCAAGTTAGAGTGCCAGCATGAAACCTTCAAAGAGCTGTGAAATCGGGCCAACTAATTACCAATGAGCACTCAACTCATGTCCAGTCTCCTTCATCCACAGAGTCATTACACCCCATAGAACTATTCCATGAAGATTAACTTTAGAAAAAGGGGGGTGGGATTGGTGAGGTTCCATCTGATGTCACAGTGGTCCCAATTAAAAGTTACCTGACCAGCTGAACTGACCCTGTGTGTAATCTATATAACAATTAGATTAAAAAATCATTAACATAGCTTAATTGCAACCTAATTTCTTGCAATATAGCGTACACATAAGTTTTCAATTAATTTTAATGATATAAAACATTTGAAGAGTTTGTGATAAGATCATTTGGGACATAGAAAAGAGTGATACAAATGCTAAATTTCTTAAGGGTCCCAGTTTTCAATTAATTTAACTAATTTATTTATTTTCTTGTAATTCTCAGAAAATTAATTCTGTGCTCAAAAGGAAAGTCCTGTAAGTTTGAGCAGGCAGGATAATGCTGTGTTTTCCATACATAAAAGACGTTGTTATTTAAGACTCCTTATTTAAGTCTAAAGCTCAACTTTTATTATGCTGTCAATACTAGTACCTTCATAATAACTGAAAAAATGAACCATTAACACCAGTTTAGCTTAGAGCAAAATTGTACTGTTTGTTTAGTTCAGGCCCGCACAACTCGTAAAGAGGTGAGGGCCACATTACTCCAAAGAAAACAGCTGAGGGCTGAAAGCCCCCGGCCCCATGAAAACACCCCCCGCCCGAGCACCTCCCGGCCCTGCGAAAACACCCCGCCACAGGGCCGTCCAGCCCTGCAGAAACAAACCCTCCTTCCCCAGCGCCACCCCACCAAAACAGCTGTGGGCCAAAAAGAAAGGTTGGGGGTGGGGAGGTGATACTTGATTTTAAATCAGCCAGGGACTCCCAGCTGAGGAGGTGGCTGGGAGCCCTCAGGGGCAAATTAAAGGGCCCGGGGCTCTGGTGGCTGGGGGAACCCAGTGCTTTCCGGGGCTCGGGCAGGGGTTTAAAGGGCTCAGAGTTCCTGCCGCAGAGGGGAGCCTGAGCCCTTTAAATCACAGCCCCAGCCCATCCGCTGGAGTTGTGGCCGGGATTGAAAGGACTCTGGGCTGCCCACAGTGGCAGGGAGCCCTGAGCCCTTTAAATCTCAGCCGCAGCCAGGAATCTCTGCGGGAAGCACAGAGCCCTTTGACTCCCAGCTGTGGCTGGGATTTAAAGGGCTCTGGGCTGCCCGCAGAGCGCCGTGTGCGGGGGATTTAAAATTCTCGCGCGGGCCGCACAGTGAGGCAACGCGGGCCACATGTTGTGCAGGCCTGCTCTAGTGTAACAAACAAGCTGCTTGTCTTCACTTCCTAGCTCCTTTATGGCCTACCCCAACCTAGGTATCCTTTTTTTCATTCACTATTGAAATGTCAACTCCCGCCTCTGATTGGCCCATAACAGATCCATTTGTTAAATTTTTAAACAAGCACCTTTGTGTTTTCTCCCATGCTGACTGTCAACTTATGCTTGGGAAGAGCCCCCCATAACCATCTGCAAAGTCCCCTCCTTCTTTCAAAGCCCTCCTTACAACTCTCCTTTGCTGTAATGCCTATAAAAAACTTGACAACAGTTAAGCAGTGGTATCAGTACACAAGCCACCTATCCTAGTGACCAATGTTGTCTCATTGTTTCTTTGTACTCACCCCTTTTTCCTTGTCTTGTACCTAAATTGTAAGCTCTTTGGGGTAGGGATCGTCTTTTTATTCTATTTGTACAGCGCCTAACACAGTGGGGTGCTGGTCCATGACAAGGGCTCCAAGGTGCTACGGTAATAGCAAACAGTCACCTATAAAATGCGTCTAGAATGCTGTGCAAAGGTTAGTCTTATGAGGCACAATGGAAAAAGTAAAACATTTTAAAAATACCTTTATGTAAACTGTTTTGATAAGTTGATTGTACAGAGTGCTTTGTAAAACAAATTATTTCTACAAATGGATATCTGTGAACACTTGTCACTTCATGTAAAATATAATTTTTATAAACATACCAAAATTGTCATGTTGATAACTTGCTCCCAGTTTCTCATATCAGATACTCATTGGTATTTTGTGAAGGATAAGCTCAACTTTTTTTTGTATCCAACAACAGGCTCATTCAGAATTTACACCAATTTGTCTATATGAACGTGGTGGTTTTAAAATACTGGAGTACGCTCTGTTGTAATGGCCTATTAAAAATTGCTGCTTTTATTTTCATAGATTCTTAGGCCAGAAGGGACCACTGTGATCATCCGTTCTGATCTTTTATATAACATAAGTCACAGAACCTCCCAGAAATAGTTCCTAGAGCAGATCTTTTAGAGAAATTTTGCCTTAAACATTTAAAAATAGTCTGTACAACAGTAATAATTCCCCACTTATGCATCATCAGCATAGTTTGAACCCCAAACCGCCGTCATTGTAGCACAGACGGTTTATCGCTTGAGCTAAAAGGACTAACTCTTCGGTACAGAGCCTCCAATTTAATCAGGGCTTTAGTTACAGAAAAGCCATAACACCTAGGTTTATAGCTGATAAGATTAATATCTGCATAATGTCATTGCTGCCATCAAACAATTGACATGCCAGTAAAATGTAGACTACTCGCTAACAGTTTTTTGATGCTAATACTCACTCTGTGAGCAGTGATTGACACCTGTGTAAAGTAGTGAAGGAAAATTACACTAGCCCACTATCCAGGCCTTGCTGTGTATTCAGTCTTAAACTGTCACTGGCCTCTTGCTCTGGTAGTACTTTTTTGGTACGATTCCAAGTCCAATATCTCATAAACTGTCAGGGATAGGAATGTATGCCGTATACCTTGCAAAGGCTGGGGATATCAAATCTGTTTTCCAATGCTACATAACGCAACACCGATCATGAGAGAGAGGATCTTGAAATTGCATTATTCTGATTACTATCTTGCATCCCTACTTCAAATCAGACATGGCTGTTCCAGCTGCTATCTTGAGGAAACGCAACTTGAGCATTGATCTCTAACTCTAGTCATTCAGGAAATACTGGTTGCTAACACTGACAGATTTGAAGGGAGAGGAGCAAGATGATGATCAGAGTCGTATGGCATTTAAGTTTAGCTCTTCTAATGATGTGCAAGGGCTGTAAGCACTTTACTGGTCTGGATAGATGCTTTTTATAGCCAATAAAGTCTTCCAAGAATAGGTGTGGGACCACTGATTAGAGAAATCATTTTAATATTAATACCTAGGTGGAAACTAAATGACTTGTGGGGACTATGTATTTTGATTTTAAATGTTACACAGGGAAGCCTTGTGATACCAACACTGGTAGAATAGCAAAATAGCTTTGCGTGTAACTGAAATTTCCAGTGCTGTCAGGGCTTTGAAATGTAGTGAATAAAAATATTCAACCACCACTTTTTTATCAAGCAGAAATTGTTTCTTTTATAAGTGCTCTCCACTCTTCACTCTGAAGAAAGATGTGTATTTCCAGGCTTGATCAAAATAAGGTATTTTTTTATATATATAATTGATTAATCAAATTAGGTTGAAAATGAAAAAAATGAAGGAGCAACACTAAAAAGAGAAAACCAGAACTTGATGGAATTGTGTGATAATCTTGAGAAAACAAAGCAGAAAATTTTACATGATCTTCAAGTAAAAGAATCACAAGTTAATTATTAAGCAGGACAACTAACTTCAAGCAAGAAACAAATTGAAAGACTAGATCGGAAACTTAAAAGGTGAGACCTTACTGTTCTCCTTTAACTTAAGTGTGGCTGTTATTCCATGTAAGTATCATTTTGCTTAGACATGTAAATGACTCTCAAATTACTGTCTTTGTCCACTTTCTTACTTTAACTATACTCCATATTTAAATAGACGTTTGAGTTTGTGGCCAAAATTTTCAAACCTGGGCGCCTAAAACAAGGTTCCTGAGTCTCACATTGTTATACTTATTCTGATGCTCTGGGAGTGTGGCAAGATGAACCCCCAAAGTCTCATGGCCAAGCACCCTATTCTCAGAGTTTGTTTTTTTTCTTGAAGTCTATGGATTTTGCTGTGTCAGTTTGTGACCGGGTTACTTCTTATTTGGTGTATCTTTTGATGTAAACATTCCAATACACCTCCGAGAGCGTCATCCTGTCCTGGTTCCCATTTAACCAGTTGTCTTTAGGGCTGCCAGCCTTCACCTCAGGGTTGTCAATTGGCCCTTCCTCAATCATGGCTACGCGTTGATGGTTCTTTGGCATCAACAAATCTCGAAGTGTCTTCGCTTCTCCTTTCTTGACCATCTGGTTAACAATGGCCTTCACACCTTATCTTTTCCTGATGCACACATTCCTTACTCACACAAACATATTGAGAATACAAACAGTAGTATTTTATATCCAGCAAAAAGGCACTGCAAATTAAACCTTGCTAAGTTTTACAATCAGTAACCAAGACAATTTACACTGAGACCCAGGCGTTCAGTGTTCCTCTGATCTACTTAACATACACACAATACAGAATCCTGTCTCTTACTAACTAAATCTGAAAACAAAGAGCTAAAGAGGGCCCACTTTGTAACGCATATGGGAAAACAGAATCTCATAGTCCCAGAGGGTCATTTCTTTCTGCTATTCAAAAAGGGTGGCTAGCAGGATGAAATCAAATCATGCATTAATTCTTCTAGTGCTCTATAAAATCCTGCTCCTACAACGGTGAGGCTTCTAAATAAAGTGGTTTGATTATCTGATGTGATGCGCACCTGAAACTCCCACTAAGCCCAGTGGAATTCATAGGTACTCAGCACATGTGAATATTTGGCCCTTTCTTTGTTGAGCAAAAAAGTTGTGTTTCAAACCTGTTAGCTTGACAGGATTGAAAAAAATACAGACTCTGCCTCTCAAGATAAGGCCTTTTATATAAGGCCCTTGCTTACACTTACATTTTGCCAAGACAACTTTCATTTTTTTTATAGCAGAGCTTGGTGTATGTCCACTTTTAATGGTCTCTAGTCCAACAAAGCCTTCTGCTTTTTACGGCATTAATTAGTTCTCTTTTCAGAGTCACTGCCAGTAGAGTTCTCATGGATGCACATGTACCAGTACCAGTATAAACAGTCCCCTAGCTGCAATCCCACAATGCAACTTTCCCTTCCAGAGGGACTGTCTGGTAGCCAGGGGTGGCTCCAGGCACCAGCACGCCAAGTGCGTGCCTGGGGCGGCAAGCCACGGGGGGGTGCTCTGCCGGTCGCCGCGAGGGCGGCAAGTAGGTTGCCATCGGCAGCATGCCTGTGGAGGGTCTGCTGGTCCCACGGCTTCGGCGGACCTCCCGCAGGCATGCCGCCGAATCCGCGGGACCTCCCGCAGGCAAGCCGCCTAAGGCAGCCTGCCTGCCGTGCTTGGGGCGGCAAAATACCTAGAGCCGCCCCTGCTCGTAGCACTCTTGAACTCCACTGTCCAGGGTGCAGCGACCTGGCAGCTGTCCTTACTTCACTTTTATATGCCAGCATGTTTCTTCACAGCAGCATCTGTTCCTGTTCCCTGCTACATTTTCACTGAATGTAGATTCCTAGCATAGGCGCCAACTTATATGGGCTCCCTGGGGCTTTAGCCCCAGGAATATTCCCAAGCAGGGGCTCTGCTCCACCAATGTTTTCTCCCTTGCTTGGAGCGCCCCCCGCCGCCGCCGCCGCCAGGGCTGGAGCTTCCCCCCTCCCCGCCCGGCAGGGGCGGCTCTAGGCACCAGCAAAACAAACTGGTGCCTGGGGCAGCAAAAGGCTGGGGCCCCAGCTCATCCTGCCGCTGCGAGCCGAGGAGCGGCCCGTCCCCTGCAGCCGGGGCAGGGCCGTGCTACCGGCTCCGCTTGGGGGAGAGGGATGGCCCCTTACCGGTAGCGCGGCCCCGCCTGGCTGCAGAAGACAGGCCGCTCCTCCTCCACTTGTTCGCGCCCGGGTCCTAAACAGCGCGGCAGCAGCTTGGCTGGGGGGGCGGGGCTGAGCTCCGCCCCGCTCAGAGCCGCGTGGTGAGGGGGCGGGGCTGGGAGCTCCAGGCCAAGCGGAGGCAGCTGAGCTCAGCCTGGAGCTCCCAGCCCCGCCCCCTCCCCACGCGGCTCTGAGCGGGGAAGAGCTCAGCCCCCTCCGGAGCCACGCGGCTGCCTCGCTGGGCAGGGCCGCTTCTCGAGGCGCGCAGTGAGCCGGGGGTGAGCAGCCGGGGCCGGGGGGGGTGGCTAAGGGGCAGGGAGTCCCGGGGAGACTCAGGGGGCACAGGTTCTGTGGGGGGAGGGGCGGTCAGGGGCCAGGGAAGGGGGGTTGGATTGGGTGGGTCTCAGGGAGGTGGTTGTCAGGCACCCCCCGACCCCATTACCCCCCAGGCCCAGCCCTGACCCCCAGCTCCAAGCCCAGCCCCACTGAGATGGGCACCCCCCAAACCCATCCTCCCCACCCAGCCCTGTCCCCCAGCTCCAAGCCCAGCCCCTCTGAGGTGGGCACCCCCCCAAACCTATCCTCCCCACCCAGCCCTGTCCCCCAGCTCCAAGCCCAGCCCCTCTGAGGTGGGAACCCCCCCCAAACCCATCCTCCCCACCCAGCCCTGACCCCCAGCTCCAAGCCCAGCCCCTCGGACCTGGGCACACCCCCGGCCCCATCCCCCTCACAGCCCTGACCCCCAGCTCTGATCCCAGCCCATCTGAGCCGGACATCCCCCTGACCCCATTCCCCCCACAGTCCTGAGCCCCAGCTCCGAGCCCAGCCCCTCTGAGCCGGACACCCCCCTGTACCCATTCCTCCCACAGCCCTGACCCCCAGCTCTGAGCCCAGCCCCTCTGAGCTGGACACCCCCCTGACCCTATTCCCCCCACAGCCCTGACCCCCAGCTCCGAGCCCAGCCCCTCTGATCTGGACACCCCCCTCACCCCATTCCCCCCACAGCCCTGACCTCCAGCTCTGAGCCCAGCCCCTCTGAGCTGGGCACCCCCGACACCCGCCCCCACAGCCCTGACCCCCAGCTCTGAGCCCAGCTGCTCTGAGGTGGGCACCCCCGACCCCATCCCCCACAGCCCTGACCCCCAGCTCTGAGCCCAGCTGCTCTGAGGGGGGCACTCCCCGACACCATCTCCCTCACCCCAGACCCCCAGCTCCGAGCCCAGCCCCCGTTAAGCCGGGCACCCCCAGACCCCCAGCTCTGAGGCGAGCCCCTCTGAGCCAGACAACCTCCGACCCCATCTCCCCACAGTCCTGAGCCCAGCCCCTGTGAGCCGGGCACCCCCCAGAGCCCAGCTCCCCACCCAGCCCTGGGCAACAGCAGCACCACCTCCAGGCAGTGACAGCCCATTGGCACCAACCATCACCCAGCAACAGCCCATTATGTAATTGCAAATGTAGACAGGCCAGTAAAGCATTTAATGTTTTTAAATAATGTATTTGGTGTATTTTCAAATTATTACAAATTAATTTTCACTAGTTATTTTTTACATTTCCAAATACATGTTACTATAGTATTGCAACTTTTTTTTATGGAAGGGGCCCCCAAAATTGCTTTGCCCCAGGCCCCCTGAATCCTCTGGGCGGCCCTACCCAGTGTGTGTGAGGAGCTGGGGAGGGGCGGAAACGGGGTCCCCTGGAGCCGAGCCCGGGCTGCGATGGCGGCGAGGGGCTCCTGGAGTGTGTGAGGAGGTGAGTGGCCGGCTGGGTTCGTCGGTGCTGAGCAGGTAGCCCCGCAGCCGGAGATCCTCGCCTTCCCTCCCGCCGGGGCTGGGCCAGGGCACCATGAGGCTGAAGAGCAGCAGGTCCGGGGGGCTCTCCAGGTCCTCGGCCGCCAGCATGTCGGGGGTGAGGGCGGTGAGCGCGAACTGATCCACCTTGGCCACCAGCAGTGCTGCGAAGCCCAGGGAGGGGGCCGTGTTCTTTGCGCCACCCCGTATCCGCGCCGCCACCTGGAAGTACTCCCGCTCCGCGCCGCCCAGCAGCTCCACCCGCATGGGGACAGAGTCGCAGCTGGGCCAGGGCTCGGCTGCAGTGTGCTGGTAGCGGATCCCACATTTGGGGGGGAGCCCAGTGCTGGGGCAACAGGGGGTGTGAGTGGGGGGCACTGGTGGGCGGGGGGGGGCTCATGTCTGGGGGCGGGGGAGGGCAGCCAAAAAATGTTTTGCTTGGGGTGGCAAAAAACCTAGAGCCGGCCCTGCCGCCCGGCCCCAGAGCTTCCCTGCCTGAACACAGACCTCTCTCTCCCTTGCCTCTGCTGCTGCCGGCTGCTGCCTAAGGGATTGCAAGCTGCTGTTGCTTGCTGGAGCACCGGCCGGGGGAGGGGAGCGGAGTGGAGGGGGCTGTGCCATGTTTGGCAGCCCTCCCCTCCCCCTACCTGGAGGAGAGGCAAAGGGGACTTCCGGCCAGGACTCGGAGACTGACCTCACTCACCTGAGCAGCTGCTGGGGCTTCTGTGAGTGTTTGACCCTATGATTCCCGCCCCCAGCCCCAGCCCCCAACTCCTGCCCAACGCTGGGGAAGGGGCAGCCCCATGCCATCCCCTCCCACCGTCCCCTAGTGAAGCTACGGTGAGGGGCAGCAGGCTGCAGCCTGCAGCAGGGGTCAGGGAGGCAGGAAGCCATATGTGAAGGCAGTGCCCCTCCCCTCCAGCACCCACCCACCACAGGGCAGATGCGGGAGGGGATTCATAGACCTACCTGAGCAGCTGGGGCTTGGGTGAATTTTATGACACCCTGCTCCCCTGCCCCATAGCCATCACCGTGCAGACCCCACTTCTGCCCCATGCTGGGCAAGGGGCAGCCCCATCCACAGTGAAGTTATGGTGAGGGGCAGCAACATGGAAGGCCACCTGTGATGGCAACCCCCACCCCCTAGTACCCATCATAGAGGAGGTGAGTGAGCTTTCTGGACCAGAGAGGGGGCCTAGGAACATGTGCAGTGACTGTGGTGCAGAGTGAGTGTGCTCTGAGGGGCAGGGGGGGAGAGGAGGGGTCCCTCCCCTGGAGCTTGCTGCTGCCAGTGGTGGTGATGGGGAGTCCTCTCTGGCCCTAGCCCTGGGGCAGCCTGTCTGCACCCCAAGTTCCTCATCCTCAGCCCTGCCTCACCCCAAAGCCTGCACCCCCAGCACCGAGCACACTCCTGCACAGTGAACCCCTCATCCCCAGCCCCACCCCAGAACCCTCACCTGAGGGGAAAAACGTGCAACTTAAATTTGGTGGTCAGTTTGGAGTATCATTGTATTTAGCACAATATTTGATTATTTTACACCCTTCAAAGTATGTAACTGGTCGTATACAGGTGTTTTCTCTGAATACTGTCTGTGTGCCTCAGTTTCCCCAATGCATTTCTTAAGGCTCTAGATGGTGGGATAAGGGGGTGTGATTGTTGTAAAGCCCTAGAGGGCCAGTGTGATGCCGTCTGCACAGAGAATGGCCGACACCCTGTCTCCAGGCAACTGATGGCCTGGGCCACCCCCCTGCAAGGTGCCAACTGAAGGTGTTGGAGAACAAAGAGATCAGGTGGCCTCCTAATGCCTGGAAAAGAGACAAAGGCCAGAGGAGGGAGTGTCAGTGCCTGTGCGGACTTCTGGGAAGCGAATGGTGTGGAAGGGGATGCTGGGATGCTTTGGAACAACTCCATACAAAGCCAGTCAGGACTCTGGGGGAGCCTCCTCTCTGAGCATACTGTCTCCAGGGCAAGAAGCTTACACCTTCCTGGGTCTGACCTCGGAGTATTCAGCATGCCCTTCCACACCATGCACTTTCCGCAGCGAGTGTGCCCAGGCAGGTCCTGGGGCAACCAGAGGTCCGTGCACCCCAACTCCGCAGTCAGATGTGACTCTCAGCCAGACAGTAAAACAGAAGGTTTATTAGATGACAGGGATACAGTCTAAAACAGAGCTTGTAGGTACAGAAAACAGGACCCCTCAGTCAGGTCCATCTTGGGGGGGGTGGGGAGCCCAGACCCAAGTTCTGGGCCTCTCCCGATTTCCCCAGCCAGCTCCAAACTGACACTCCCTCATCTGGCCTCTGTGTCTCTTCCGGACAAGGAGGCCACCTGATCTCTTTGTCCCCAACACCGTCAGTTGGCACTTTGCAGGGGAAACTGAGGCACCCACACAGTATTCAGAGAAAACATTAAGAACATTCCCACTTTGTCACAACAGGTGCAACAAAATTTAATACTGTATATTGAAGCAGGCAAGTGCTGCTTCTGACTTTCCACTTTTAATTATGGTAGGCGAAAGTGATTTATATCCCTTTAAATAAATTATTGTCTGCTGATAGGCCCTAACTTTTGGCAAATGCATATGTGTGTGCTTACGTTGTCAGTTCTTGCCAGACAGTGAGGTGGTGTTTCCCATATATCCACCACATACCCTCCGACTATGGCTGCAAACAGTCAGCCATTACTCCACATTCCCCAGCTTGTCAGTCGTACGTAATAGACACTCTGGTTTGGGTTTTTACATTCTCAACCCTCCCAAATTGATCTGCCCCTCACCTAGTTTCTATCAGGCACTGGACCCAAATCCAGATCTAGTGCCCACATTATAATCAGTGTACTAAAAACTTCTCTTGAAAACATGATTTTACTGCATCAATAGCAGAGGCTGAGAACAGAAGCAAGTAAACACACGTCAGTTGGTGCTCCATCCGTTAGTATTTTGAGGTACAGACAGAGCAGCCTGTTAATTTTTACACACAAAGCTTTCTGGTTTGTGGGCACAATTTCACAGAACTTATTTTCAGTGAGTAGTATGTAAGACTTGCCCAAACATTATGTTGAAGATACGCTTTGCTCAGCCCACCGTGATATGGCACATCCCCATGCCCCTTTGCCAGGACCTCTGAGGGGGATTCTTGCAGAAAGCAGCATGGCTGCATACTGCAATGGGCAGACTTAAACAGCTCTTTCTTTGCCACTTTGGGACCATCAAGGAGCATGACTTCCTGAAACAAGTGCAGTTGTCTTTATGAAATACTATCCTTTTTCTATATCCGAAAGAAGCCCACCTCCTCCCCAAGGCACTGGGTTAAGAAACCCTGATCTACTCTCCATGTAAGGTCTAGCACTCATTATGGTTTAGTAATTTGGAGGCAATCCACATAGTTATGCTGTACAGGGTGGGAAAATCCGAGTAGCTGCAACAGTTATGTCAGGGAAGGCTGCCTCCCTTCCTCTCCACCTAACAGTTCTGTGTTTATCACTAACCTTGAGAGTGGGGCTCTCCTCAAGATTCTCCCTAACACCTGCACAACTGTCTGGTCACTGTCAGAGCCAAGAGGACGCACACAGAGAAGGACATGCTCTGTGAGATTCTGCAGGTCTAAAAGTGAAATGCAAGGGCAATAAGGCAGCGGTGTGAACAGCTGCTGAAGGAGTAGAGGGAGGACAAAGATGCAAAAAGAAATGCTGATGATGATCCAGCTGCTCAAATGAATTGTTGATCAATTATTGATTAAGAATCTCACTGCATTAGTTCACCCACTCCAAAGCATGGATAAATATGGG
The DNA here is from genome assembly GCF_020497125.1 of Mauremys mutica. Lineage (NCBI taxonomy): Eukaryota > Metazoa > Chordata > Testudines > Geoemydidae > Mauremys > Mauremys mutica. Next base: position 165,809,129 of record NC_059074.1, on the reverse strand, counting down.
GTGTTGGCAGGGATCATAGACACCTCATCCCCTTGTGCCGGTTCCCGCTGTACTCTATTCCCATAGAAAACATGTCAGGGAAAGAAGAACTTTGATACACGTACAGTCATCTGTGATGCGCTGACATCCAGTCTGCATGTTGTACTTGTACCTAGTCAAGGTATATAGCTAGTAAAGTCAATTATCAGTTATCTTTTTTTTTGGTATGTCTAGCATGCCGTGGTGGTAATAAAGTACATACTTGAAAGTTAGTGCAACTTTATTGTGACTTTTTGGTATTGCAGTGCTAGAAAGTAATATAACCAGAAAGGCTTCTATACCTCTAAACAAAGTCAATGCATGTATATTACAGAAGTGCTAGCCTTTATTGAGTCTAGAAATACACCACCTGTACTATGACAGCGTTTCTAAGACCATCAGTAATCTTCCACAATTCAACAACAAATGCCTGAAAAGTCATGAATGTCACAAATTCCACACCTGTTCTATTAATAGCTTCATAGAAACAGGGTTAGGCTATTACCTACTGTTGAAGTAAGCTTTTAAAACTTCCTTTACCTGAACCGCGTTAGCAATGCAACTGTTAGCTAGCCTATTTTAGATCCAGCCCGTTCACCTCACTCATCCATCCTGGCAAGAGGGTCTCTCAGAGAGTGCTGCATGCTGTGCAGTGCATAAGAACTGAGAATGTTTTACTTGTTGATATGGAGCTTTGGCATGAGACCCCCTCCACCTATCCTGTTGTCTTCCAACTCTGCCCACTTCACATTCCTTCTTCAGCAGCATAGATAAGAGTCAGATCTTTCCTTGTTTCTGTCTAGCTTGATAGTATATGGTTTCTTAAGCCAGAGAATTAAGGGTAGGCAGTTTCCATAAATTATGATTGGCACAGAAATGTCATTAATTCCAGTTGGATGGAGTGGGGTGTCTACTTTCAATATGTCAAAAAGCAGAGTGTTTCTAAAGCCGGGGTTGTCCGGAATTTCTCTGAACCAGCCAGTGTTTGTCGGTAGCGTGTCCCTTATGATCTACCAAGGCCTGCATACATTTTGACGGTACCTTTTTTTAATATGCTCAGAACCTGGGAAGGGTGGGCACAGAATGGGGATATTCCCCACCTATTACCCCAGCACATTTAGAGAAACCCAGCTTATTGAACCCACTTATTCTTTTTTTTTGCACAACGAACTAGCCTAACTACCCCGTACAGCAGGGTGTGCTTTATTGTCTTGCATACCTCAGTGATAACTGTCCTTACCATTGATCTTTTTTTGTAACACCAAATTGATTACCCCACTAATTGGTAGCAAACTGGTGTTGTAAGATTCCATAGGGCAATCACCACTTGTTTCCCCACTGTAAGGGCAGCTCTCACCTTGCTGTTCCTGTGCTGGGGGAGCGGGCCGAGCTGACCATGCAACTCTAGGAATGAACTTCTGCATCTAAAAGTTCTAGAACCACGGACTGTCCCACCACTCATTAGACAGGCTCAAAACTGCCACTCCACCAAATGTGGTTGTTCCATGAATAGCCTCTGCATTTATTTTCCAGTTATCCTCAGTTGACTCTTTGAATGCTGAGTCTTTGGAAATATAGCACTAGAATGCCTAGCCAGAGTGCAGCACATTTTTGCCAATACAACTCAACGCTATGCAGACGACATGCCAGCAGAAGTGGCAGAGTGTAAAATGCACTTGACCAAAATAGTTTTGGTAGTGTCACCATGACAACAGAATTTTTACCACTGCCACTTTCTCGTGCAACTTTTTAGAGAGACAGGCTTGAAAGTCTTCACCTAACATGCTATATTATATTAATGAGCGTGATAAAGTTAAGGAGTTTGGAGGTTATATGACCCTTAGGGGGATTGTTGTACATATAGCAGTAGCTTCATAAAATGGAATATTAATAAAACAATTTAATTATGAACATTTGGAGAATCTGCCTATGTACAGTTTACAAATGGTTTGATATCGGGGACCCTGTGTCAGATTGCAAACTCCATTTTGAATGTGGGTCTTTTAGCCTCTGTTTTTTTACCTCCATCTTGGACTAAAATTCCAAGTGGTGAGGGCCTGGGGCTATCAATGATAGGCTGTGAAACTTTGATGATCATTTAAATGGCGCTCCCTGGGACAAAGCAAGGGCTACTATCCAGGCTAAACTAGCTTTTCACCATCTAAATTCTAGGAAAAGCAGCAAAGAGTCTTGTGGCACCTTATAGACTAACAGACGTTTTGGAGCATGAGCTTTCCTGGGTGAATATCCACTTCGTCGGATGCCCCCACGAAAGCTCATGCTCCAAAACGTCTGTTAGTCTATAAGGTGCCACAAGACTCTTTGCTGCTTTTATAGATCCAGATAACATGGCTACCCCTCTGATACTTAAATTCTAGGAGTGATGGTAACTAAGCAACAGAATCTGTGGTCAGGTACTTTCATTAGCTGATGAGGCTGATTGGGAGTCACCTGACAAAGAAGTGGGAGATAATAAAAGAGGGTTTCTAAGGAATCCTGGGGAGGGAGGCAAGGAGAGAAAAAAATGCAAATACTCCATGATTCAGGGGAGAAACCATGTGCATGAGGGCAGAGAGAGGAAGAATCCTGAACTAGAGGACTCTGACCTAAGTCCAAAGAATGCTCTAGGAGTGGTGAGGAAATTGAGGCAGGGAATTGTGTAGAGGGTTTTATTACTTTTTTGTTCAGCTCTGTATACTTATTGTGCTTGCTAACAGAGAGTGTTTTTTGGGAACCCTTGTAAAATCTGTGTGTCTGTGTTCAACTACTACATATCACTGAAGAGGTGAACTGTGTACCTGGAGTGCCCACAATCTAGAAGCTCTGGGAAAAGGGTGTGTTTAAGTCTGTGGGGTCAGTGCTGGCCTGGGGGCTTAAGACAATTAGGTTGTGTGGTCCTGTAACTGGGAAGTGGCACTAGGAGCCTGGGCCCTGGAAGTGTACCAGCGAATCCACGGGAAAAGGCAGTTGCTGCAGCCTTGTCAGGCCAAGGGAAGCTTAAGAGCACAAATCAAGCATATTGGGACCCAAAGGCAGCAGTCTTGTGAATGTCCAGCAGAGGGAGCCTTATCAGAGCTGTGACTGATTTTAAGAGGGGATAATCGTTGTAATTGCTTTTAATCTGTATCCTTTTTGTGTATAATTCTTTTAGTTATGAGTCTTCTGAAATATTAAACCTTCAGTGTATTTATAAAATATAAGCTAATTGTCTCTTTCATAGAAGAAAGAATTTAAACAACCAAGTATGACTAGAAGTGAAAGTACAGATTCCAATATTTGAAGGTATCGTATTGTCATCTAGATATACTTTTAGTGATGTATCTTTATTATGCCTATTTTTATATTCCTTGAGTAACCAAAATTGCCATTCAATGTGCATTTGGTGTTCTTAAAAATGTAGGATTGGGCCCTATTTGTTTCTGTAACTAATTCCTTGCTCTTCTAATTCTCTTTTAAACAGGTACAAATCTGAACTTGAGAGAAGTCAGCAAACATTGATTACAGGAGACTCAGAGGTGAAAGTAAGCGGGTACAGGCGGGTACGGAGGACCGGTAAGAAAAGGTGCAGTAACTACCGGCAAGAAAATGGAGCATTCTCTCCCTCTCTGACTCCTCCTCCTGGCTCCAGCAATATTGAGGGTCCGAGCCGGGCTCCACAAATGTTCAGGGCCGGATCTCCCCCCGGCCCCACCTGCTGCCCCTCCACACCTCCCCTGAGTGTGCCTCGGTGCCCCTTTGCTGCCCCCATGCACCTCCCTGGCTCCCCGAGCAGAGTGTTTGTCTCTCCCTGTCCCCTGCAGCTCCATGCTGCCTGCCTGCATTAACTGCTGCCACAGGGTCCTAGTGCCTCCCTCCGCTACTGCCAGGGCAGGCTGCCCTTCCCCCTATGACCCTTTCATTTTCCAGTGGGACCCTCCACCAGTACAGCCGTCCCCCTGCCTGCAGTCACTGCTCTTGCCCCATGCTGGGCAAGGGGCAGCCCCAGTAAGGCTACAGTGAGGGGCAGCAGCAGGGGAGGAGGCGCACATGTGATAGCAACCCCCCCGGCATGGCACCCACCACAGGAGAGGCGAGGGGGATTCCTGAGAGGGGCCCTAGGAGCACATGCAGTGATGGGGGTGGGGTGAGTGTGCTGCCTGGGGGGGAGAAGGGGGTCCCTACCCCAGAGCTCACTGCTGCCAACAGTGAGAGGGCTGGGGGGAGTCCTTCTCTCTGGCTCCAGTCTCAGGGCAGCCTGCCTGCACCCCAAAGTCATCCCCAGCCAGAGCCCTCATCCTCCCCACACCCCAACCCTCTGTCCTAGCCCTGAGCCTGTCCAACATCCAAACCCCTCATCTCCAGTCCCAGCCAGAGCCCTCATTCCCCTGCATCCTAACCCTCTGCCTCAGCCCTGAGTCCCCTCCCACACCCAAACCCCTCATCCCCAGCCACATCCCAAATCCACCCCAGCCTCACCCCACAGCCCTCACCCCTGCACCCCCTCCCTCCACACCCCCTCTTATCCCCAAACTCCCTCCCAGTACCTGCACCCCCTCCCTCCACACTCCCTCCCATTCCCAAACTCCCTCCCAGAGCCTGCACCCTGCACCCCTCCTGCACCCCAGTCCCCTGCCCCAGCCCAGGGCCTGCACCCCAGACCTCCTCCCCTCCCCAAACTCCCTCCCAGAGTCTTGGGCAGGTGGGGGATGGAGTTTGGGGGGGGCAGAGTTTAGGCAGGGGCAGGTTCTGGGCACCATCAAGATTTCTACAAACCTACCACCCCTGCCGGCAAGAGCTGGTGCAACATACCAGGGTAGACCAGCTTCCTGAGGGAACAATTTAAAGGGCTGGAGCCCAGGGCCCTTTAAATTGCTACCAGAGCCCTGGGAAGCAGCTGCGGGGCTCGAATGGCAATTTAAAGGGTCCAGGGCTCCTGCAACCGCTACCACCCTGGGCCCTTTAAATCGCTGCTGGAGCCCCACTGCCACTACTCCAGGGCTCCAGGTACAATTTAAAGGGCCCCCAGAGCCTGCCGGAGCCCTGGGGTAGCAGCGGCAGGGCTCTGGTGGCTATTGAAAGGGTTCGGAGCTCCCGCTGCCTCTACACCCTGGGCCCTTTAAATAGCCACCGGAGCCCTGCTGCTGCTGCCCCAGGGCTCCGGAGATGATTTAAAGGGCCCTAGAGGATGGTGGCAGCCGGAGCCCTGGGCCCTGCTGCTGGAGCCCTGGGGCTCTGTTGGCAATTTAAAGGGCTGGGGCTCTGCTGCGGTAGCAGCAGCTAGAGCCCCGGGCCCTTTAAATTGCCCCATTTAAATTGCCCCCGAACCCCAGGCTCCCAGCTACCTCTGCAGCTGGGAGCTCAGGGCGTGATTTAAAGGGCTTGGGGCTTCCAGCTGCTGCTACCACAGCCCTAGCCCTGGGCCCTTTAAATCCTGATTTAAAGGGCTTAGGGATTTAAAGGCTCTGCCTCTTCCAATGGAGGCCACGCCTCTCCTCAGGATTCCAGAGTACCGGCAAGTCCTTTAAGTTACTTTCACCCCTGAGGAGACTTATCACTCAGTAGTACACTGCAGAAGAACTTTACTGTTCCTTTAACACCAAATCAAAATCACAATGGTAATTTCCCCCCCCCCCCTTGTCTAATAGGCAATTGAATAGAATGTAACTTCCTTTGAAAGTACATGTCATTCCAAAAGCATAAAAGAAAACAAAAGGTGAATGAAGAAAACAGCTGACCGTGTGTTTGGTTTATAATCTGTTAATGTCTATAATTTTCCAATATTTGAAAATTAATTCCCATGAGTGACTATGTAGGAATTTAAGTGAGCATACTTTGTGAGTCCAAGACTATGCTTTGTGTTGATTCAGGGGCAGGGCCGGTGCAAGAATGTTTCGCGCCCTAGGCGAACTTCCACCTTGCACCCTCCCACGTCCCTGAGCCCCCGCCCTGAGGTGCCCCCCGACGGCAGCTCCCCACCCCCATCCTGAGGCACCCCCCTCCCCTCCAGCTCACCCCTGCTCCGCCTCCACCCCGAGCACACCGTGGCTGCTTCACTTCTCCCGCCTCCCAGGCTTGCAGTGCCAATCAGCTTAGGCACCGCAAGCCTGGTCGCTGGAGAAGTGAAGCAGCCACGGTGTGCTCGGGGAGTAGGCGGGGGCAAGGGTGAGCTGGGGCAGGGAGTTCCCCTGCGTGCCGCCTCCTCCCCCTTACTTGCTGCAGGCGGCCCTCCCTGCGCTCCCCTGCCCCAGCTCCCTCCGCCTAAATACTGGTGGTGACAGGGGCGGCCGAAGATCCGGTGGTCATTGCCGAAGAAAATGCCGCCCCCCCAAATCCTAGCACCCTAGGCGACTGCCTAGGTCACCTAAATGGTTGCACTGGCCCTGTTCAGGGGAGGGTACAAATGCAGATACTAATATGGACATAACATACGTACATCCTAACTAATTATGTTCTATAACAAAATATTCAGGTGAAGTTTTCATTCAAAATAATTGAAATTCAGTTTTGCTGGCTGCCAAATCGGGGGCTTGAGGCATTTAGTAGTAAGTGCTCAGCGTCGGAAATGCTTACCAGCGACAAAGTACCATCACACAGTTTGCTTGAGTTTAGGATTGTGAAATTCAGAATCTACAATACAAAACAAAACACACAAATTTCATGGACACTACTGCCATTTGACTTGCATTTGGCTACCTGACTAACTGAAGTTGGAGATCAGTCCTTGTTCTCATTTGAAAGCTGAGATTTCAGATGCTTTCGGAAGATGCAAAGCATTCTGGCTATGGTGTTCCTTGAGAAAGTGGCTGCTACAGTTATGAAGGAAGTGGAGAGAAGCAAGATAGGAATCTGAGTGATGTGACTTTAGGCTGAGATTTTCAAATGTGTGGTGAGTCCCATTAGCAAGAAGTTAGGTGTCCGACTCCCACTGATTTTTCTTTTGAAGCTCCTTTGAATCTCAATGCCTGATATTTCAGTCATGCTACAAATGAATGTTAATGCCAGGGGAACGATGGGGAAAAATTCTTCATTCAGGAGATATTACAATATACATTTGTACCCCTGGTAATGGTCCCTCAGTCTAGTGGTTGCATTTTTATTGTGGCACTGAGTTCCAGATCTCAGTTTTCAGTCCCTGAACTATTCAGTTTTGTTGGTCTTAGAAGAACTTCCCTTGAGTCATTGTCTTAATATATCACTAGAGATTAATGAGGGCTGTTGCTTTTATCACCCTTGTCTAATATTAGGCATAAGAAATGGAATAGGAAAGATTATGTATGAAATGAGGCAGATTATTAGCAAATATTTACTGTCAATTTGTAGATTCTAAGTTTGAAGAACTCCAAGAAAAATACAATAAAGAAGTCGAAGAAAGAAAATAGCTGAGAAATATCCAGATTAAAGTATGGGGCTAGAGTATCTCAGCATTAGAATCTCATTTAATGTGTGACATGGAGAAAGGTGCAGTTCTTCAAAATTAGCCATATGATTTTTCAGGGAAAATGGTAAAATTAAATGTGCTCATTGTTCATGCCATTGAGATTAAAGTGTAGATTTAAGAAGAGTAAGCAGGGGGTATGGTTAATTTCCTGACAGCATTTTTTAAAAGTTAGTACTAATTAGAATACACAAAAAGGACTTTTTAAACATATTGTTTTCATGTAAATAATCACATGGCTGAGAATTTCTCAATACTTACAGTTATAACGAGGGCTAGAATTTATGTGGAATGCAGGGCTGCCCAGAGGATTCCGGGGGCCTGGGGTCTTCGGCGGTGGGGGGGCCCCCGCTTCAGCGGTAATTTGGCGGCGGGGGGCCCCTTCTGTTCTGGGACCCGCCACCGAAGTGTTATCATCACACAGTTTACCCCCATTATCCATCCATAACCACTTTTCTGCCCTTGGTGCAGTGTGTTGGATGTCCTGTAATTCAAAAAAGTTTGGGTTTTGTTGAGAGGCTGTGTTGCAGCCAGGGCCAGCTCTAGACACCAGCGCGCCAAGCACGCGCGTGGGGTGGCATTTTCCCAGGAGGGCGGCAGGCAGGTCCGGCGGACCTTCTGCAGCCATGCCTGCGGGAGGTCCACCGGAGCTGCCGGACCAGCGGACCTCCCGCAGGCATGACTGCAGACGGTTCCCTGGTCCCGCAGCTCGGGTGGACCTCCTGCAGGCATGCCTGCGGAAGCTCCACTGGAGCCGCGGGACCAGCGCACCCTCTGCAGGCACGTCCCCCGGAGCCGCGGGACCGGCGCCCGGCAGCGCGCCCCCTGCGGCATGCCGCTCTGCTTGGGGTGGCTGGATTACTAGAGCCGCCCCTGGTTGCCGCAATCAATTGGGTCTCTTTAACTTCCACTGCTGCTTGTTTAGCTAGTTCATCTACCCTTTGGTTCCCCTTGCTATGAAGGTCTGTCCCTTTTGTATGGGCACTCACTTTTATCACTGCTACTTCGGTAGGTTTCTGCATGGCTGCATGAAGTTTCTCCACTATCCCCCCATTTTGTATTGGGGATCCTGTACTCATCAGGAATCCCCGATTTACCCACAAGTTAATATAATATAATCATGTACAACCCCAAACGCATATCTAGGATCAGTATATATGTTTACAGCATGACCTTCCGCAGCTTCACATGCTGCAACTAATGCCTGTAGTTCTGCTACTTGTGTTGATGCCCCAGGTAAACTGCCAGATGCCACCAGCTGCCCATCTTGAGTATAAATGGCCCATCCTGTGTGTCACTTGCCATCCTCATAGAACCACCATCCATGTATAGGCAAGGGGCACCAAGTATTTCAGTTTCTTTTACCAATGGAAGGTCCATGGGCTTTTCCTCAAGGCAACAATGATGCCAGTGTCCCTCATCTGGGCTAGGCATGAGGGTGGCAGGGTTTAGCGATGATGCTTGTTGCAGATGTACCGAAGGCATTAGCAAGCTCGTTTTCCATCGAGTCCATCTTGCCACATGGACTGCCAAAGATTTCTTTCCTGATAAAATAGCAAGGACAGCATGAGGCATGACAATAATTACATCCTGTGCACCAATAAGTGGTGAAGCCTGACTTAGGGCCATAGAAGCGCCCTCCTCCACCTGGAGGCATGGTGACATTACTTGAGCAACAGCATCTAGTTTAATATGCTACTGGGCACTGTTTGTCCCCATGTTTTTGTGTTAATACTGCTGTCATATGTCCCTCACTGACATGTATGTACAATGTAAAAGGCATTAATGGATTAGGAAGTCCCAACCCTGGGGCAGCACTTAGCCTCTGTTCCGATGTGGTAAATGTCTGTTCACATTCAAGTGTCTATTCAGTTGCATCATGTGGTCCACCAGCACCCTTCAGGAGATTATTAAGGGGCTGGACAATCCTTGAATAATTTGGGATTTGAATTTGGCAGAAATTAAATAGCTCCAAACACTTTCCTAACTCCCCTGACCATAATTGGTCGTGGGCATGCATTAATAGCCTCAATGCGGTCAACAGTTAAACGCTTGTATCCCTTGGATATTAGATACCCCAGATAGGATACTTCCTCCTTTGCGATCTGAGCCTTTCTAGCATTACATTTTACCCCACTGTCTGCCAAGTTCTGCAGGATCACTTCTAAGTCTTTCATGTGCATTTGGCGATCTGGTGAGGAGACAAGAAGATCATCAACATATTGTACAACACAAGAAGTTATGTCTGGCAGCTTTGCCAGCACATCAGCTAACGCTCTATGAAACAAAGTAGGTGAGTTATGAAAACCCTGGCTTAGGCGAGTAAAGGTATATTGCTTTCTTTTAATAGTAAATGCAAACCAAAATTGACCGTCTGGATGCACAGGAACAGACCAAAAGCCATTGCTAATTTCCAAGGCTGAAAATACTATGTGATCATTAAACGCATGTAAGCCTCCCTCTACCATCCACTCCTGTACCTTTTCCCAGAAGGGTAGGTTTGGGTTATTCAACTGCAAAGATGGCAATTCTTTTAACATGCTCCACAAGTCAGATGGACTCGTATGAGTGTGCTCTAGGCGACTAACAGTACCAGGGTCCCCTTCCCCTTGATTAGGATTAGGGACAGTGTGCATTCTCACCGGAGCCATGAAACTAGACTGAAATCCCCATGTTACACATATACGGTCCAAAGGTGCTGAGGGACAAGATTTCTTTCCCTGCACATCTGCTTCTTTATACTTTTTTGCTTCTGCTTGCAGTTTTTCTACCTTTGCGTCTAACTCTCCCATGCTTCCTTTTAGCATATCACACTTTCTAACCAGCTATTCATAATCAACAATTAAACACATACCAGTCATTTAATCCTTCTTTATTCCAGTCATACAGCCAAAATATCTCCACAAGAAAACTAATAAACTTTCTGCTACAATATTTATAAAAGCACTAATTATACACTCTTCATATTGTGGATCACTGTATCCCTTCATCTTTCCCTCTTTTTTAACCTAAATATCCTCCAATCTCCAAATTTTTAAATACAATTCTGTATACAGACTAATAACAATTTATTCAAATCAAACACCCCAGACTGAAATGCCCAATCAGCAGATTAATCCTTTTTCCAATGTATTTGATCTGCACAATTACAATGTCCAATTAGGATAGTGTGATCAGATGTCCCGATTTTATAGGGACAGTCCCAATTTTTGAGTTTTTTTCTTATATAGGCTCCTATTACCCTCTCCCCACCCCCCGATCCCGATTTTTCACACTTGCTGTCTGGTCACCCTAAATTAGGAGATCTGGGCCAGCCAACACATTAGCTAGAGGTACTTATTGCTATACCTGCCCCTACACTAACTGTTGGTCCTTATAGCCTCTTTGATGTCCCACTTCAACAACACTTACTCAGAGGAACTTGCAGCTTAACCAGCCCCCACACTAAGTACAATGTCTTACGACTGCAACAAACCCCCTGAATCCCCCAACACCAAGACTTGCTTACTACAAAACGTATGAGAGTCACCAGTCAGGTCAGAGACACATACCCAAATAAAAAATGAACAAACTTACCCTCTAATTTGATTGTAGGTCATGGTCCCGAAGGATATTTCTCACCCTGCTCGCTGCGCCAAGAAACTGTTGGGATTTTGTGGTTTCCAATGAGTCAGATGCCGGGCAGAATCAAGGGTCTTCGATTTGATTCAATTCAATTCGACAAGGCTTTATTCAATGCACACAAAGGGAGAGCCCCTGGTACAAAAATCAGGCAGAGTCCCTCCAGCAAGGAGCCTCTTCCATTGTTATTTTATAGCACATCGCAGTTACATAACACAAACCTCTAACCAATCATATTTAACCTTTCTATAAATGCTTATACTTCACTCCACATGTTGAGCTCACCTCACCCCCCCAACCCCGGCCTTCTCTAAAATGTTCCTAGGGTGGTGAGCCACAGCATGCTTCCCTATGCAGAAGCACCCTGCAAACCACATTTTATCCAAAATGAACACAACATACCCTTCACTACTTTAATCCAATTCAGCCAAAATCATTGGCAAGTGGTCTTCGGAAAAGATCATTTTTTAAATGGCAGTGCTGTTCTGCAGGGCAGTTGTCTCAATTCAAACACTCACCCTTTGCTTACTGTTAGTTTAAATGGGAAGAGTTTTCATTCAAGCTTTAGTTTATATGCACGGTCACATCATAAAGTTAATTGCAAACCTAAGATGAAGTTTCAGCTTTGGAAGCATGAAGGGTTTTCTTCGGGGAGGAGGGGGGGGAGAAGTGAGGGAATGGGGAGGGAGGGAGGAGATGGGGTGGGGAGAAGGGTCAGTGACCGAAAAAAGGAAAATTCTCAACTGCTATTGGCTGCCATCTGTTTGTTTGCAGATAGAGTACCAGTGGAATAGGTCCTCATAAAAGAATGATCCGATCATTTATTTCACATGCTGAAATTGATGATTACTGTTCTTCATGTGCAAAATTTCATTGAAGTTTGTGCAAAAAGAAACTATAGATTCTGAGCCTCCCCAAACACACACACGTGTATCATGAGAAAAGGAAATTCTTAGCATATTGATTTTCAGTTTAAAATTTCAGTCTAACCTACTTTAACCAATGAAAATTGTTCTGATCTTGCTGTTCAAAATAGTTCAGTATTTTTTCTTCTGTTGAATCAATGTGCTGATTCACTGTAAATTGAAAGTTACATTGAATTTATCTCCTGTGCCTAAACACTTCTAGTTTTTTTTTAGTTTTTCCTGCTCACTTATTGAAACTTAGCACACACTTGTACTATAGCCAAGTGTAATCTGTTATCAGTTTGGAATGGGATACCTTTGTTGTGGGTGGTCACTACGTGATCAAAGATTGTAAGCAATTTTGGGGCAGAGACCATGACTTCCTCGTATGTATGTCGTTTTTTTTTAACACTGCCTACTAAAGTGGGGTTTCAATCCTGATTGCGGGGGCGCGATTGCTATTGTAGTACAAATAATAAATATTCCCATTGCATCACTGTGATTTATGATTAAACTTTTTATAGCATGAAATGTTGGAGCAAAAAATGGAGGACCTACTAAATCATCAGAGACAAATTGTGGAAAATAATTGTCGCTCCTTACAAAAGAAAATAAAAGAGAAGGAAAAGGTAAGATGAGACTCATTTTTTCACAAGTTTAAAGTTGCCTCCAGACTGCTATTACCAGAGTGAACAAGTTGTTCACTGAGTATTTGTCCATGTAGATCCCACTCAAGGTGCATATGTGCTTCAGGCACGCAAGACTGGATTCTTCTTCTTTGAGTGTTTGCTCATGTCGATTCCATATTTGATGCGTGCAAACCCACGTGCGTGCTGTCAGAAAGTTTTCCCCTTAATGGTATCTCTAGGGCTGGCTTTGGCAACCTCTGGAGCCCTGTGCTTTCACACTGGTACATTGGGTCCTGCTGGCCCCATGCCCTCTCAGTTCCTTCTTTCCACCAGTGATGGTTGTTGGAACGCTCCTTGTTTTCACAAGTCCGATAGTGGTTTGGACTCTGAGGTTTTCTTGTATCTTGTTACTGTTACTCGTCATGTTAGCATTTAGGAGCGGTCCCTGAGGTTTAAGCCATGTGCTGGGTACAGCAAACCTATGCTTATTAGTGACCTGAAAAAACGGTTACTTACCTTTGTAACTGTTGTTGTTCTTCGAGTGATTGCTCCTATGCATTTCAGTTAGGTGTGCGCGCTGCGCGTGCACGGCTCTTCGGAACATTTTTACCCTAGCAACTCCGGTGGGCCGGCTGGGCGCCCCCTGGAGTGGCGCTGCTATAGCGCTGGATATATACCCCAGCCGGCCCGTCCGCTCCTCAGTTCCTTCTTCCCGCCCGTGACGGCCGTTGGAACAGTGGAGTGCTCCTTTGACCTCCACATCCCTAGCTTATCTCTGTTTCTCGTTGTGTATTTAGTGTATATAGTTAGTTAAAATAGTTAAGTTAGTTTATTAAGTAGATTAAGGGGATTTAGGGGGGCTTAGCCCCTCTTCTCCCGACCGGTGCGGGCTTATGCCCAAGATACCGGGGTTTAAGCCCTGTGCGGCTTGCCAGCGGCACATGCCGATTGGGGACCCTCACGACTCCTGCCTGCGTTGTTTAGGGAGAGGCCCATCGCGCAGATAAGTGCCCAATTTGCAGATCGTTCAAACCTAGAACGAAAAAGGAGCGGGACATTAGATTGAAGCAGCTCCTAATGGAGTCGGCGCTTACCCCTGCGGTGTCGACACCAGCAGCTCCGCAGTCGTCTTCGGCACGAAGCGCATCAGCGGTTCCCGACCGGTCCGGCACCGAGACTCTTAAAAAAACAAGGCCTCGGCACCGTTCCCTCTCGCCATCGGGGAAACGAAAGCCACAGCAGAAGCCTATCAAGGCACCTGCGTCGGGACCGCTCACCCAGCCACCACCGGCACCTCCGGCACCAACTGTGGTGGTGCACAGACCGTGCACGGTTCTGTCGACTCCGGCGCCGTAAGGGCCGTTGAGTCCGGTACCGCCCTGCTCCCCGGTGCCAACCGCGGTCGAGCTGCCTCTCCCGTCGACGCCCGAGACTTTCTCGACGGCAAGAGAGCTCATCGAGCTCACAGAGGCACCGAGCATCCGGCCCCCGGCACCGCCGGTGCGGGCTGTACAGTCAGTGGGAAAGCCGGCTATGATGAGGCCACCTTCCCCTGACAGACGGGATAGACGGCGTTCCAGGTCCCGGTCCCGATCCCGGAGACGGTCGCCGTCACGCTGATCCAGATCCCGGCACCGATCACCATCTCGGTACCGCTCCCTGTCTCGACACCGGTCGCAGTCCCGGTACCGCTCCGCATCGTGGTACCGGTCGCACTCCCGGAGACGTTCCCGGTCACCAGACCGTCGGTACCGAAGGAGGTCCGGTTCCCGGTACCATTCCCGGCACCGCGACTCGCAAAGCTGCTCTCACCGACATCGGTCGAGATCGCGGTCGACCTCCTGGCACCGGCACGGTCGATGGTCCTGCTCTCGCTCCCGGCACCGCGACGACCAGCACCGATCCCCGGCACCGTCCAGGGACAGACCGGCGGCATCGACGGTGCAGTCCTTGAGCGCCTCTGCCCCCCCATGGCCTTCTCGCCAACCCTCGGTCGCCTCTCAGGCGGACAGCGGTGGAGATCTCCGGGCCGACCCCCAAGGGCAAGACCAAGGTCCGCAGCAGTGGGGCTTTTGGACCCCCTGGGCCTACCACGAGGCTCAAGGGCTCCCCCCCCCGTGCCCCAGGGGCTCCGAATGCAGGGTGCCGGAAGCAACGCTCAACAGGCCTCCTCCATCATCACAGGGTGAGGCTCTACCACCACCTGTAGCGGTAGAGCATCCTGTGGCCGAGGCGGCTTCCCACCCCCTGGAAGAACCACCTCCAGAGGCCGTGGTCCAGGGTCTGTCCTCATCTTCCTCGCCGGATGAGGCGGTGGCGGGGGCATCTACAGTGGACCCCCCCTCCGATTGACTTGCGGGCCCACCAGGACCTTCTTCGCCGGGTGGCGCAGGCTATTGATCTCCCCGTGGCAGAGGTCGCTGAGGATGACGACCTGGTGACCAGGGTGCTTGGAGCTGAGGCCCCGCTGCGGGTGGCCCTACCCTTTATCCGCACCATACAAAAGAATGCCACTACCATCTGGCAGTCACCGGCGTCCGTCCCTCCCACCGCTCGCGGAGTGGAACGCAAGTACTCGGTTCCTCCCAGCGGTTACGAGTACCTATATACGCACCCGATTCCGGACTCCCTCGTGGTGCAGTCCGTAAATGACCGGGAGAGACATGGGCAACCCGCTCCAGCGCCAAAATCTAAAGACGCACGGTGCATGGATCTGTTGGGCCGGAAGGTCTATTCGGCAGGTGGTCTCCAGCTCCGGATTGCCAACCAGCTGGCGCTCCTTGGTCGCTACACCTATGACATTTTGGTGTCCCTGTCCAAGTTCTCGGAGCTGATCCCAACAGCCTCCCGACAGGAGTTCTCGGCCCTCCTTGAAGAGGGCAAGAAAGCCTCCCGGTCCTCCATCCAGACTGCTCTGGACTCGGCGGACTCAGGAGCCAGAACTCTGGCCTCGGGAGTGACAATGAGACGCATCTCCTGGTTGCAGTCCTCCACCTTGCCGCCCGAGGTGCAGTACACCCTGCAAGACCTCCCCTTTGACACTCAGTGTCTCTTTTCTGAGAAAACGGACTCAAGGATTCAGACCCTCAAAGATGGTCGAATCGCCATCCACACCCTGGGTATGCACACACCGGCTACCCAACGGAGGTCGTTCCGGCAACAGCCATACCGACCATTTACTCAGGCCAGGTCACGGCCTTATAATAGCCGCAGAGGCAGCCTAAACTGCCGTAGACCGTCGGGCAACAGGCATAACCAGGCCCAGGCGCCCTCCAAGGCCCCTCAAGGGCCTAAGCAGACATTTTGATGGGATGCCCAAGGATGGCCCATCAGACTCTTTACCGGATCCTTCCCCGTTATTTTGCAACCGCCTTTCCCACTTCCTCCCGTCGTGGTCCCAAATAACAACGGACAACTGGGTACTTCGTACGGTCCAGTATGGTTACCGCCTTCAGTTTGTTTCGCCCCCTCCCTCCCACCCACCTTCCCCGTCCCCCTTCAGGGACCCCTCTCACGAGCAATTCCTCTTGCAAGAGGTCGAGGCTCTGTTGAGCTTGGGTGCCATAGAGGAGGTGCCGAACGACATGCGAGGCAGGGGATTTTATTCCCGATATTTTCTCATCCCCAAGGCGAAAGGAGGTCTCCGACCTATACTAGACCTCCGAGAGCTCAACAGGTACCTGCTCAAGCTCAAGTTTCGCATGGTCACCCTGGGGACCATCATTCCCTCCCTGGATCCGGGAGACTGGTTTGCCGCCCTCGATATGAAGGACGCGTACTTCCATATCGCGATTTACCCTCCCCATCGACGCTACCTGCGGTTCGTAGTCAACAAGGCGCACTACCAGTTTGCGGTACTACCCTTCGGCCTTTCCACCGCGCCGAGGGTCTTCACCAAGTGCATGGCAGTGGTTGCCGCCGCCCTCCGCCGTCGTCGCATGCACGTCTACCCGTATCTCGACGACTGGCTGGTTCGCAGGCCATCCCGACAGCTAGTGGCAGGTCAAATGGCCGAGATCCTAGCCCTGTTTTGGTACCTGGGCCTTCTCATAAACGCCGAGAAGTCCACTTTAACTCCATCACAAAGGGTGGAGTTCATCGGAGTGGTCCTGGACTCCAGTTTGGCCAGGGCCTGCCTCCCTCGACCTCAGCACCAGACGATGGTCTCCATCATCCAGGACCTGCACGCTTTTCCCACGACAACGGTTCGGTCCTGCCTACGCCTCCTGGGCCACATGGCGTCCTGCACGTTCGTGACCACGTACACGAGGCTGCGCCTTCGCCCATTTCAAACTTGGCTGGCGTCGGTGTACCATCCGCACCGCGACCCTCTGGACATAGTAGTCACGGTCACGAAGCCAATCCTCGGTTCGCTCAGCTGGTGGCTGGACCCAGAGGTCGTGTGTGCAGGAGTCCCGTTCCGCCCTCCTCGCCCATCCGTCACCCTGACCACGGATGCCTCGGCGTTGGGATGGGGGGCTCACCTTGGCGACCTACACACCCAGGGTCTCTGGTCGCCCCGAGAGCTCTCCCTCCATATCAACGTCAGGGAGCTGCGAGCGATCCGCTTGGAGTGTCACACCTTCCGCGCCCATCTGCAAGGGCGCTGTGTGGCGGTGTTCACGGACAACACGACGGCGATGTTCTATGTCAACAAGCAGGGCGGATCCCGCTCCTCCCTGCTTTGCACGGAAGCGATGCTCCTGTGGGACTTCTGTGTAACCCACTCGATTCACCTGGCAGCGTCCTTTCTTCCAGGAGTGCAGAACACGCTGGCCGACCATCTCAGCAGGTCGTTCTTCGCCCGCGAGTGGTCCCTTCGTCCGGATGTGGTGCTCACAATTTTCCGAAGGTGGGGGTTTCCCCAGATAGTCCTGTTTGCCTCCAAGGAGAACAGGAAGTGCCACCGGTTTTGTTCTTACCAGGGTCGCTCCCGAGGCTCCCTGTTGGACGCATTCCTCTGCTCCTGGACGGATCACCTCCTCTACGCCTTCCCTCTGTTCCCGCTCATACACCGGGTGCTACTCAAGCTTCGGAGGGACAGGGCCCGCCTCATTCTCGTCACTCCGGCCTGACCACGGCAGCACTGGTACACTCTGCTGCTCGAACTCTCTGTTCGGGATCCCATTCTCCTTCCGTTATGGCCGGACCTCATCACGCAGGACTTCGGCAGACTCCGCCACCCAGACCTACAGTCCCTCCATCTTACAGCTTGGTACCTGCGTGGTTGACCCACACGGAGCGGGACTGTTCGGCGGCGGTGCAGCAAGTCCTGATGGAAAGCAGGAAGCCTTCCACTCGCTCAACCTACCTCGCGAAATGGAAGCGTTTCGTGCTCTGGTGCGATCACAGAGGCCTTAATCCCTTCCTGGTCCCTATTCCTACGATCCTGGACTACCTCTGGTCCCTTAAGGAACAAGGACTCGCGGTATCCTCCTTGAAGGTACACCTGGCGGCCGTGTCCGCCTTTCGTCCATCCATAGGGGGTCAGTCCATCTTTTCCAACCAGATGGTTTCCCGCTTCCTTAAGGGCCTCGACCGCTTGTACCCGCCAATACGACGTCCTACCCCATCCTGGGATTTGAACCTAGTTCTGGCCAAGCTTATGGGAGCACCCTTGAAGCCCCTGGCCACGTGCTCCCTGCTCTATCTCTCGTGGAAAACGGCCTTTCTCGTCGCTATAACGTCAGCAAGACGAGTTTCCGAGCTCCGTGCCCTAATGGTTGGTCCACTGTATACCGTCTTCCACAGAGACAAGGTGCAGCTTCGACCACACCCAGCCTTCCTCCCTAAGGTGGTGTCGACCTTCCACTTCAACCAGGACATTTTCCTTCCGGTCTTCTTCCTGAAGCCGCACGCCTCACCTCGTGAGCAACAGCTTCACACCCTGGACGTCCGCAGGGCCCTTGCTTTTTATATAGAGCAGACAAAGCCCTTCCGGCGTTCACCCCAGCTGTTCGTAGCGGTTGCTGATCATATGAAGGGCGAGCCGGTCTCCTCCCAAAGGATTTCCTCCTGGGTGACTGCATGTATCCGGACATACTACGAGCTTGCTCGCGTGCCAGCACGCCGCCTCACCGCTCACTCTATGAGAGTGCAAGCCTCATCTGCCGCCTTTCTGGCCCATGTACCCATCCAGGACATCTGTAGAGCGGCCACCTGGTCTTCTGTCCACACCTTCGCTTCCCACTACGCATTGGTGCA
The DNA here is from genome assembly GCF_020497125.1 of Mauremys mutica. NCBI lineage: Eukaryota > Metazoa > Chordata > Testudines > Geoemydidae > Mauremys > Mauremys mutica. Next base: position 165,790,338 of record NC_059074.1, on the reverse strand, counting down.
ACAATCCAGAGACGATGCAGTCTTCGGCTCCGCAGTCTTACACTCTGCCACGTCTCACTCCGACCCCACCGCCTAGGTAAGGCTTGGGAATCACCTAACTGGAATGCATAGGAGCAATCACTCGAAGAAGAAAAGACGGTTACTCACCGTTGTAACTGTTGTTCTTCGAGATGTGTTGCTCCTATCCATTCCAGACCCGCCCTCCTTCCCCACTGTCGGAGTAGCCGGCAAGAAGGAACTGAGGAGCGGACGGGCCGGCTGAGGTATATATCCAGCGCTATAGCGGCGCCACTCCAGGGGGCGCCCAGACGGCCTGCCGGAATTGCTAGGGTAAAAATGTTCCGAAGAGCCGTGCACGCGCGGCGCACACACCTAACTGGAATGGATAGGAGCAACACATCTCGAAGAACAACAGTTACAACGGTGAGTAACCGTCTTTTCTTCGAGATGTGTTGCTCATATCCATTCCAGTTAGGTGTGCGCGCGCCGCATGCACGTTCGTCGGAACATTTTTACCCTAGCAACACTCAGTGGGTCGGCTGAGCGCCCCCTGGAGTGGCGCCATTACGGTGCCGGATATATACCCCTGCCGACCCACCCGACCCTCAGTTCCTTCTTGCCGGCTACTCCGACAGTGGGGAAGGAGGGTGGGAGTGGAATGGATATGAGCAACACATCTCGAAGAACAACAGTTACAAAGGTAAGTAACCGTTTTTCTTCTTCGAGTGCTTGCTCATATCCATTCCAGTTAGGTGATTCCCAAGCCTTACCTAGGCGGTGGGGTCGGAGAGAGACATGGCGAAATGTAGGACCGCCGAGCCAAAGGCTGCATCATCTCTAGATTGCTGGACGAGAGCATAGTGAGAAGCGAAGGTATAAAACGATGACCAGGTTGCCGCACGACATATTTCTTGTATTGGGACGTGGGCCAGAAAGGCGGCTGACGAAGCCTGGGCTCTGGTAGAGTGGGCGGTGAGATGACCCAAGTGGACATGAGCTAAGTCATAGCAGGTGCGTATGCACGCTGTCAGCCACGAGGAGATCCTCTGCAAAGAAATAGGAAGACCCCCTCATGCGGTTGGCAACTGCAACGAACAGTTGGGGGGACTTGCGGAACGGTCTTGTCCGATCTATATAAAAAGCCAGTGCCCTACGAACATCGAGAGAGTGAAGCTGTTGCTCGCGTGAGGATGCATGCGGTTTCGGGAAGAAAACCGGGAGGAAGATGTCTGGATTGTTGTGGAAAGCCGATATCACTTTTGGGAGGACACTGGATGCGGACATAGCTGCACCTTGTCCTTGTGAAAGACGGTATAGGGCGGGTCCACCGTGAGCGCTCGCAGCTCAGAGACCCGCCTAGCCGATGTGATGGCTACCAAAAAGACTGTCTTCCAGGACAGGTACAGCAGCGAGCAGGTGGCCAACGGCTCAAAGGGAGGAGACATGAGCCTGTTGAGGACTAGATTGAGGTCCCAGGTTGGAGTCGGGTGGCGCACGTGAGGGTAGAGACGCTCAAGGCCCTTCCTGAATCTAGCGGTCAATGGATGAGAGAAAACTGTGTGTCCACCCTCGCCCAGGTGGAAAGCGGATATGGCCGCTAGGTGTACCTTCAGTGAGGATAACGCTAAGCCTTGCTGTTTGAGGGACCAAAGGTAGTCGAGGACAACTGGGATAGGTAGCTCCGAAGGGCAAGCGTTGCGCGCCTGAGCCCAGCAACTAAAGCGCTTCCACTTGGCTAGGTAGGTAGAGCGAGTGGAAGGCTTCCTGCTGCTCAAAAGGACATGTTGCACAGGAGCCGAGCAGTGCAATTCCGATTCATCTAGCCACGCAGGAGCCATGCCATGAGATGGAGGGCCGTCAGGTCTGGGTGACGGAGATTGCCGTGATCTTGGGTTATGAGATCCGGATAAAGCGGCAGAGGAATCGGACTGCCTATGGAGAAATGGAGCAGCGTGGTGTACCAGTGCTGTCTGGGCCACGCTGGTGCAATCAAGATGAGACGCGCTCTGTCTTGGCGGAGCTACATCAGAACTCTGTGGACTAGGGGGAACGGGGGAAATGCGTATAGCAGATGACGATTCCACAGCAGGAGGAATGCATCCGACAGGGACCCCGGTGACAGGTTTTGAAAGGAGCAAAAGTCCTGGCATTTCCAGTTCTCTCGAGAGGTGAACAGGTCTATCTGGGGAAACCCCCACTGTTGGAAAATTGCATGAGCAACGTCCGGTCTCAGCGACCATTCGTGACACAGAAAAGACCTGCTCAGGCGATCTGCTAAGGTGTTCTTCACGCCTGGGAGGAAAAACGCCACTAGATCTATTGAGTGGGCTACGCAGAATTCCCATAGTTGCATCGTCTCCTGACAGAGTGGGGAAGAGCGAGTTCCCCCTTGCTTGTTGATATAATACATGGCCGTTGTGTTGTCTGTAAAGACTGAGACACAACGGCCGCAGAGTTGATTCCTGAACACCTGGCACGTGAGGCGCACTGCGCGTAGCTCCCTGACGTTGATGTGCAGCTTCAACTCCTGTGATGACTAGAGGCCCTGCATACGAAGGTGGCCGAGGTGAGCCCCCCATCCGAGGGACGAGACGTCCGTTGTCAGGGAAAGTGACGGCTGAGGTGGATGGAATGGCACCCCCGCACACACTTGGGATGGGGCCAGCCACCAGTCCAGGGAGCGAAGGGTGCTCTTTGGAACGGTGAGCAGGATGTCTAGAGGATCCCTGTTCAGGCGATACACGGAGTTGAGCCACATCTGGAGGGGGCGAAGGCAGAGCCTGGCGTGCTTGGTTACGTAGGTACAAGCCGCCATGTGACCCAGGAGGCGGAGGCAAGTACGGGCCGAGGTCATGCGGGAGGTCTGAAGCCCTTGAATGATCTGTGTGAGAGCCTGGAAGCGAAGCTGAGGAAGGTAGGCCCTGGCTAGAGAGGAGTCCAGAGTAGCCCCTATGAAATCTAGCCTCTGGGTGGGCGTAAAGATGGACTTTTCCACATTGAGCACCAGGTCCGGATGCGTGAAAAAGTCTTTGATCACGGCTACATGCTGCTGCACTTGGGTCCGCGAATCCCCCCTGATGAGCCAGTTGTCTAGGTAGGGAAAAACGCAGATGCCGCGCCGACGGAGGTGGGCAGCGACGACGGCCATGCACTTCGTAAATACCCTTGGGGCCGTGGATAGGCCAAAGGGGAGGACCGCAAACTGGAAGTGAAGGTGATTGAGTGTAAACCGTAGAAAGTGCCTGTGCGGTGGAAAGATGGCGATGTGAAAATAAGCGTCTTTCATATCGAGGGCGGCATACCAATCTCCAAGGTAGGAATGATGGTCCCCAAGGAGACCATGCGGAACTTCAACTTTAGCATGTATTTGTTGAGGTCTCGCAGGTCTAGGATGGGCCTGAGGCCCCCTTTGGACTTGGGGATCAAGAAGTAGCGGGAATAAAACCCTCCGCCTCTTTCCATCTCCGGAACCTCCTCTATCGCTCCCATCGCGAGGAGCGTCTGCACCTCGTGTAAGAGGAGTTGCTCGTGAGAGGGGTGCCTGAAGAGGGACCGGGAAGGAGGGTGGGAAGGAGGGGGTGAAATGAATTGGAGGTGGTATCCACGTTCCACTGTGCGGAGGACCCAGGCATCGGAGCTCAGCCGTTTCCATGCCGGGAGGAAGTAGGAAAGGCGGTTGGAAAAAGGAGGGAAAGGATCCTGAGCCGGAACTGGTAGGCCGTTCCCGGGTGCATCTTCAAAATGATGACTTTGGCCCCGCCGGTGGCTTAGAAGGAGCACGGCTCTGGGACGGCTGGGGTCCAGACTGCTGCCTACGTCCCCCTCAACCGCGTCGCCGACCGGAGTCTTGCCTGTATCTGGGCATATAGTAAGGCCGGTTCAGCTGGGGGCGGAACGGACATTGCTGGGTCACCAGGGTGTGCATCCCTAGGGTGCGCATAATGACCCTGTTATCCTTCAGGCTTTGGAGCCTGGGGTCCGTTTTTTCGGAGAACAACCCCTTGCCGTTGAAGGGCAGGTCCTGGATTGTATATTGCAATTCAGGGTGGAGATTTGAACTTTGCAGCCAGGAGATGCGGCGCATGGTGATGCCAGAGGCCAGAGTTCGGGCTCCTGAATCGGCCGCATCCAAAGAGGCTTGCAATGATGTATGAGCCACCTTTTTACCTTCCTATAGGAAGGCCGCGAACTCCTGGCGCGAGTCTTGAGGAAGCAGTTCCTTGAATTTCTCCACCTCTGACCAGGTGTCGTGGCAGTAACGGCTCAATAAGGCCTGCTGGTTAGCCACTCGCAGTTGTAAGGCACCCGCAGAGTAGACCTTGTGGCCGAGCAAGTCCATTCGTCTTGCGTCTCTAGACTTAGGAGCCGGGGCTTGCTGCCCGTGATGCTCTCTGTCGTTGACGGATTGGACAACTAGCGACGAGGGGGGAGGGTGGACGTACAAGTACTCATACCCCTTAGAGGGGACCATATATTTGCGTTCCACCCCTTTGGCTGTGGGAGGGATGGAGGCGGGTGATTGCCAAAGGTTGTCAGCATTCGCCTGAATAGTCTTGATGAATGGCAGAGCCACTCTAGTTGGAACGTCTGCCAACAAAATGGTGACCACAGGGTCGTCCACCTCTGGCACTTCCTTTGCTTGGAGGTCCATGTGCAATGCCACCCTCCGAAGGAGGTCCTGATGGGCCCTCAAATCTATCGGAGGGGGCCCTGAAGAGGAGGACCCCGCTGCTGCTTCATCCGGGGAGGAGGAAGAAGAGACCCGCCGGGATGATGGTGTCCTGCCCAGCCTCTGGGTCCTGGGACGGCTCCTGGTCAAGAGGCTCCGGTGAAGGCTGGAGGGGTGGTGGCAGTACCTCCATCTCAGCTGGGGGGCGGCTTACAGTAGCCTCTGGGACACGTGGCTCTGATGGAACTGCATGGGTGGAAGGCAGAGGAGTGCCTTGGGCCTGATGGTAAGCCCAAGGAGTCCAAAAACCCCATTGTCGCGAGTCTTGGTCTGTGTATCGGGCCTCCTGGAAGACTCCCGAGGGCACCTGAGGGTCATGCTCGTCCACATAATAGCTGTCAGCCTGTGATGATACCGACGCATGCCTGGAGGGCCATGGAGGAGCAGAGAAGCCCTGCGCCGAGGTGCCGACTGATCTCGTTCCCCTGCGTTCTGGTGACTGGTGCCGGGAGGCAGCGCAGCAGCGAAAGCGAGATCGGGACCTACGACCAGCGCAGTGCCGGGAGGTCGACCAGGATCTCCACTCTCGGTGTCGAGAATGGCTCCAAGAGGCACGGTGTCCGTATCAGCACCAGGATCTGGATCGGTGCCGCGAGTGTCGAGTTGGGGAGCGAGAGAACGACCGGTGCCGCGAGTCTGACTGGCGCCGCGTGGCAGAGCGGTGCCGGGACTGCAAGCGGCGTTGTGATCGACGCCGGGAATGAGATCTGCGGCAGGACCGGGAACGTCCATGTGACCTGGAGCAGGAGCGGTGCCGGTCCGACTCGGTGCCAGGAGGCAGTTTGAGCAATGACGGCTTGCCAATAGAATGGAGTGCCCGCACTGGCGGTGCCGGGGGCGGAGGCACTGCCGAGTCCATCAAGGCAATAAGGATCTTTGCGCTGCGAAGGCCGCTGGAGTCGATGGCATTGGGATCTCTACCACGGCGGGTGCCGGGGAGGACACAGGTTCCGGACTCGACGGCCTCTGTGGGACCGGAGTCGACGGTACCGGCAGAATGGTCGGTGCCGGAGCAGTTGGCGCCGCGGCAGGTTTCGGTGCCAGGCGGTCCGGTTGGGGCACACTCTGCTGCCTCGAAGCAGGCGGTGCCGAGGCGGCAGCGGCCTTCGCTTTTTTCGCCTTTGGCGAGAGGGAGCGTCTCAGGGCCGATTTTGGTGCTGACGGTGCTCGCGGTTTGTGCAGAGAAGAGTGGCCCGGTGCCGAGGAGGTGCTGCGAGAGTCCGATGGAACGGCGGATGGTGCCGAAGCCGGAGGGGTTAAGGCTGCCTCCATGAGGAGCTGTTTGAGCCTGATGTCTCACTCCCTCTTGGTGCACGGCTTGAAAGCCTTGCAAATTGGGCACTTAGTAGATAAGTGCGACTCTCCCAGGCACTTTAAACAGGAGCTATGTGGCTCTCCTGTAGGCATAGGCCTGTGGCAGGCCGAGCACGGCTTGAAACCCGGGGAGCCGGGCATGCGCTCCGGTCCAGGGCGCGGGAGGGGGGCTAATTCCCGAACCCGCTAACTAATACAACTCTAAAAACTACTGATAACTAATAAAAAACAAGAAAAACTGGAAAGAAGATAACTAACTATGTACAATTTCACAAGAGAATAACTATGAGGAAGCTAGGGAAGCGGAGGTCAGCTAAGCTGCACTCCACTGTTCCACCAACCGACACGGGCGGTAAGAAGGAACTGAGGGTCGGGTGGGTCAGCTGGGGTATATATCCGGCACCGTAATGGCGCCACTCCAGGGGGCGCTCAGCCGACCCACTGAGTGTTGCTAGGGTAAAAAACTTCCGACGAACGTGCACGCGGCGCGCGCACACCTAACTGGAATGGATATGAGCAAGCACTCGAAGAAGAACATGAGCTGCCTTAAGTGCCTCAGAGAGGCGCATATTAAAGAGAAGTGCAGGATCTGCAACAACTTCAGACCTCGCACTCTTAAAGACAGGGATATCCGATTAAAAACCATGTTGATGGAGGCTGCTCTGCACCCCGCATTGGAACCATGCCGCTCCAACTCTGAGCACCTCGGCATCGGTGCAGAGTGCCTCTCTGACACAGGGATCCTCTTGGTGCCGCTCCCCTTCTCCAATGCCTAAGAAGAGGCATATGAAGTCACAGTTGGAACGAGGTCATTCTCTGGCACCACACACAGCTACCCGGGAGTCCCCACACGAGCCGAGACCTGCACAGGGCTCCTTGATTTCCCCAAGAGACACATCTGGCAGCAGTCACACCACCTAGGGGACAGAGCCCAAATTGGGAACCACCACCTACTTTTGGGAGCTGTTGGGGCCCACAACATTTCATGGCACCTTCAACGTTGGAGGCATTCCGAGCAGCAAGAGACTTGATGTCTCTCCCTGTGCCACCCATGCCTGGGGACCTAGGCCCATCTTTGGCAGGCCTCTCAAAGGCGGTTTCCTCTAAAGGGAAATCCTTGATGAGGCTACCTTCTGGGCCTCTGACGTGGTATCGCTCCCCAGCATCATGTCATCGCTCGCCACTTCGCTGGCCTCCACCTTCCCGGCTCTAGTCCTAGGTATCGTGAAGTGCATCTCCAGCTCTGAGACACCGGTCACCTTCCCCATGGTGCCGCTCCCTGGTGCAAGGGTGATCCCCAACAAGCCATGGCTACCAGCACGAGGCCACCTCAGCTACCCCCTATGGAGGAATCTTCCACGGGGTCTGAGAGTGAGCCCTCCCCACCCCAGAGGCATCATCAGCACTCGTCTTATGGGCTGGAGCCCTCAGCAGGCCCGCCATCGGGTCCCTGGCCATCCACCCAATGGCCACCCCAGTGGCTGTATTGGACCCTTTGGGGGTTTCCTCCCATGCCATGCTCATATTCTCTCCAGGCACCCTGGGTAGTTTCTGAGGACCAGACCGTGGCTATGGTGAGGATGAATCAGCTGCAACACCTCTGGCTGCCTCCTTCCCTCACAAGGCGGTGGCTGGACCTGCCAACCTTTTGCTACATAACGATTTCTGTGCCCACCAGAAGCTGCTTGAAAGAGTGGTGTCCAACTTGGGGCTGGAGATTGTGGTGCTCAAGGAGACGACTGACAACCTCTTCAACATCTTGGCTACAGCAACTACACTTCCCCAAGTGAGGGACCTTCCTGGAACCAAAGTATTGTATTCGTGGACCTAATAATCTCCCTCCTGTCCCTATTAGAGCCTTTATCACCTCTCTATCAAGACAGGATTTTTGGTGGCTGTTATCGCCGCTCAAAGGATAGGCTAGATGTAGACGTTAATGGCAGGACCTCTTTTACTATATTTCACAAAGACAAGATGACTGTTCTTTGATCTTGCCCTAGGTTCTTATTCAGAGTGGCCTCAGGCTTTTGTTTGCATCAGTGCATACACCCTCAGTGTTTTCCCCCAAACCTCATTTGACTCCTGGAGAGGCAAAACTTCATATGAGTGGTGTATTTAGGGCACTTTTCTACCACCTCCATAGAACAAAGCCTTTCCATAACTGGCCTAGAACTTTTTTTGTAATATTTGAGACAGGTCTAGAGGGCTCGTTATTTCAGTCCAGGGACTCTTGAAATGGATATTTGACTGCATAAAGATCTTCTGTGAACTAAATAAATTAGCTCCACCTTCTCATATTAAAGCAAACTATATTAGGCCTCAAGAGACACAGGCATGCTTGAGGAATGTTCCTATGTCAGAAATTTGCTAGGGAGCCACTTGGAGCTCATTGCATACTTTTATTCAGCACTACTCGCTAGTTGCAACTACTAGATCTGATGCCCAGTTTGTTAGGGCAGTCCTGCAGTCTTCATGTAAATTAGACTCTTGACATCCCCCTCCATAGGGAGATAACTGCTAGTCACCTAAAGTGAGATCCATGTTAACAGATACTGGGAGACAAAACCCCAATTACTTACCTTCCAGTAATTCTGGTTCTTCTGTCTGTTCTGCTCACATGAAGCCCCCGACCACTACTCTTTCTCTACTATTGTGAAATCCATTAGTTTTGGGATTCTGTATTGGCAAAGAAACTGAGAAGTGGCTAGGCCTGCTTTGCCCGCAGGTGTTATGTGTGTGGAGGGGGGGTGCATGTGTGTGCGCATGCATATTAAGATACCTTCTGATGCTACACCTGTGCACTGTCAACCCAAAAGAACCCAATCTCATGCACACGGGGCACATGCATGCACACCTAGAGCAGGATCCATGTACACAAAACATCTCAAAAGAAACCAGTTAGTGTAAGGAAAATAACTTTTTTGTAACATGATATTCTGATTTTGCTACTAAGGGGCAAATGTTAGTAGCTCGTATGCAAATTGAGGGAAAGTTAGCGGAAAAATATTTTAAGTATGCATGCACACCTAGAGCAGGATCCATGTACACAAAACATCTCAAAAGAAACCAGTTAGTGTAAGGAAAATAACTTTTTTGTAATATGATATTCTGATTTTGCTACTAAGGGGCAAATGTTAGTAGCTCGTATGCAAATTGAGGGAAAGTTAGCGGAAAAATATTTTAAGTATCTCCACTCTGACCTTCCCCCTTTCATTTTTTTCTCCTTTGTCACACTCTCTCTTGCTACTTTTATTTGGATTTTTTCTTTTATTTTAGTTTGGCAGCTGAATGGATCTGTATTTGTTAGTGAAACAATTTACTGGCCTACCATGAATTAAGTTGACTAAAGCCATGTTCCCTAGCTGTTGATAATAGTAGTCTGGTGGTTATAACTTGGTAAGAGGAAGTGAATCCGTATTTCTTCAAGGTAGGCTGGGCAGGCAGGCTACCAATTTGTTCACCTCTAATTTATAGTTCGATGACAAAAATAAAATCAGAAAAAAGTTTGAACATTTTGCTAATAATTTGCTCACTTATTCCTGAGTTTGACCCTCCCCGCCTGCATTCTTCTGCTCCTGGCAGGCCAAGCCAGGGTAGGAGTAGGTCTTTGGAAAGGGTATGAGGGCAGAGAGGCTGGGTATAATAAGGGGGTGGGGAGACATAAAGGTTTCGGGAAATGGATCACTGGGATCCAAGAGGGTGGGCACTTCATAGGATGGGTCTCTGGCTGGCAATGAGAGTGGGAACAGGCTGTGGGGGTGCTTGAGGACATGGGATGGAGCAGGTGTCTTGCTGGAGGATAGGAAGGTGCTTAGGAGAAAGCAGAGGGGAAGCACTAGCACTTCACTACCTTCTCCAGCTGACAAACCTGCTATGATTTGTTAGAGGGGAGTCCTGCAGCTGCTGCCAAGAGAAGTTTGGCAGAGAGGTTTGTTGCCAGGAGACGCCACTAGTGCTTTCCCTCCCTATCTTCCTCTGCTTTCTGCTCCCACACTGAGCCCTCTCTTTTCCTTACCAACTCCAACACCCCCTACTAAAAGTCCCGTGCCCCTCATAGCCCTATTCCCCCATATAAATCCCCTCTCAAATTCATGTAGAGCCCCAACCATAAGGACCGTAGGGCTGGGAAGAAGCCTCAAAAACGAATTATACCGAGATGGATATATACTTTGCATCTCCTAAAGATTGCAGGAGATGGGCTAGATTCCTAAGGATCTTGGGAGGTGTGCATTAGTGAAGTTCTGCTCCCCCAGACCTGAGGCGGGAGGAGTCAACGCCCCTCTACCAAACTTCTGTTGCTGCCCAGTCTTGTGTTAAGTCAAATTGAAAATAACTAAGGCATTTTCCTCATGAAAAACATTTTGACAGCAATAAGCTAAACATGTAATCATAGCAAAGAAGGGAATTCCCCCCACCCCAAAGGATCATGCTTATTGGGGATTAGTCTGGTTGCTTAGTTGTAATGCTCAATGTTGTTATGGAGATCTACTTTTGAATCGATATATAAGCTTCATTCCATTATTTGCTAGTATTTTTTTGATCCACCTTTATTGGTGTAGCAGATGAAGTAGGCTACTCTGATTGGCCAAAGTGAGTCATGGCCATTAGTGGCCATAACAGAATTTATGCTTTACTTAAAAATGGTTTTTAAACTCTTTTTGCTTCTGTCAGAGAGCGCTTTAGTGTAATTAGTAACTTTTTACAGAAGTGATTTACAGTCCCTCCCCCGCGTTTTCCAGTGTTAATAGTTATAGTAACTGGACAAGAAACATGTAACAGGAGTGTGTTTCTCTCTCCTACCACCCCCTCCCCCCAATCTTCTACATTTCTAGGAAGTGTTTCGTCAGCTACATGACTTACTGACAGGGGATCTGCAGTGCGACCAGATAAACCAGGACTTGCAGCAAGCCAACGATGCTCTACGAGCAGAACTCGACAAAGTAGGATTTTTAATATCTGAACTATTCAAATGGATGTGGTGATGCTGAGTTTTTATTTTATGTAAAATTTAACTGTCCTCTTTATTGTGTTTAAAGATCTATACATGACTAATATTTAAGTGCAACTAAATATATCACAGGTCAGAGCAAGCTGCAGTATGTTCCTGTCACAGGGTGAGCTGGTCCATTAAAAGACTGGGGCACAGCTGCACCTTTTGTCAGGTTTAGCCCATCTCCCTGTATGATGGGAATAAATACACGGGTTATGTGACAGAAGCATGCATCTAAACCAGGCCTGCTGGCAGGTAAAAGGGCAGCCTGTGGTCATTCAAGAGAGAGACACCCCCGCCCCAAAAGTTCAGAGAGAGACTCTCTCTCGTTAGTGCCCAGGCAGAGAGCCTGTGAAGAGGACAGGTGACAATTTTCCAGAACTCCAAGGCAGAAGCCTTTTGCAGGAAGAGATTTACAAGGAACTGGAAACTGTGCAGGGATAAGCCTCCATTGATGAACCTGCAGGATGCAGAAGTCCCAGCTAGGAGAGGGGTGGGACTACAAGGATGGGCATGCTCTGATCAAGACCTGGAAAAACTTGAGGCATTATAAGCGGAAAGGAATAATTGAGGCTGGTAAGGGTATGTTTGAGTCTTGTGTTACGATAATAAACCAACCTGGAAGAGAGCACTACTGTGATATCTGGTTTGATGCAAGATTGAAAGTAAACTGAGGTAGCAGATGGGCCCAAAGGCAATCTGGGGGTAATGCCCTACAACCGTTCCCTTTAGCCTTGTTCTGATATGAGCACTGCTTCTTTTCTCTCCACACTCTCTAATAGAAAACTGCTTTCTTATTTATGATAGACATGGTCTACACTGACTTCATACAGAGGTTCTAAATTTGTCCACCATAGCTGTCCGCCATAGCTATGTGTCATCCTAGCTGTGTGAGCACATTAATCAAACCTTTTCTACAGAGGTGGTTAGTATTTTCTCGACACATACTCTTCTTTCCAGGTTTACTCTTGAAACACTCGATTCATACTCAAACTTGGACATCTATACGTTTTTATCCAGAAAAGCCTACTCCTTTCTAGAATGGAACTAGGTTATTTCATTCTCATTTTTTACTTCCTTTTTAATTTGGAGTACTATGGAGCTATTATGACTGATATAAAACAGGTTAAAAAGGTTGAAAACCAGTTAGAATTTGGTGGTGGTACAGTTATGATCTTGTTAACTTCCTGGTTTAGATAGCTACATAAAAGGGGTTGGCAACCTTTCAGAAGTGGTGTGCCGAGTCTTCATTTATTCACTCTAATTGAAGGTTTCGCGTGCCAGTAATACAATTTAACGTTTTTAGAAGGTCTCTTTCTATAAGTCTATAATATATAACTAAACTATTGTTGTATGTAAAGTAAAAAAGGTTTTTAAAATGTTTAAGAAGCTTCATTTAAAATTAAATTAAAATGCAGAGGCCTCTGGACCAGTGGCCAGGACCCAGGCAGTGTGAGTGCCACTGAAAATCAGCTCATGTGCCGCCTGCGGCACGCATGCCATAGGTTGCCTATCCCTGCGATATAAAGTCAGGTGATAAATTTAAGATAGAGGCTAGCACGACACTAATTTCCCTTACACCTGAAGAATGTGGTTATGGAGACAGAGGTGCAAGCTGAATGTCTTTGTTGGTCCATAAATATGGGGAATTGAGTCTAGTTTGGTATTGATCCTTTCTGTTTGTTGGCTGTTCAATGGCATATTTGGTGATAGCTGATCGTCAGTCCAACACCTAAATGTTACCTCTCAAATGAGCAGCTGAGGACTGAGTGGGAATGGGGAAGGATCTTCTAAACCCAATAGGTGCTCGCTTTGACAAAATATGTTATGTTAAAAAAAATGGAGAGCAAGTGTTAAATCTGCTGCCCTTATGATTGAGCTTAAAAGAAAGCACTGGTTAGGATTCCCAATGATTACCAGACTGTACTATGACTATTGCTTAAATTATGAATATATTTATACATTACAACTATATACTTGAAAATGTGCCTGAAAATATTTGTCATAACCTTGCCCAGTCTTGAGTTAAAGATTTGTGTTACCTTAACTTGTTCTGGTTTTGGTATGATACAGAATCTAGAACCCAGGACTGGACAGTGAAAGGAGGATGGATTTTTCAGATATTTGGGCTATTTTTAATTGCACTTTTTTAAAGCCATCATGCTGAGTTTCAAGGTTTAGGGCCAAATTCTGCTCTTAGTTATACAACACAGAAGTCAACAGTTACTCCAAACTTCTCTTTCTGTAGGAGGAAGCGGAACGTAGCTTATTCTTTTGGCTTTGTTTTCTAAGGTATCTCTGGAGCTCATCATTTAAAGGGACATCAGGAATTTTTAATTTTTTAAAATAGATTCAATATAACTACAAATAAAATGTGATGTGTTTTCCTCATAGGCAATAGCAGTGAAACACCGTTTGGAAAAGGACTCCAGTGAGCTTAACACAGAAGCTGTGCAGAGCAGAGCAGGCTTTACTAGCAAACCAGTCAAAGGAACTGGAATAATTAATAATTTAAACTGGAAATCAGTAAGAACTGGTGCCTTTTATGCCTTACTGACTCCCAGGGGAACTCTGCAAGCTCTATGTTGGAGAATAGTGTATTTCCACCAGAAGTTGTGTTTCAATACTGTCTTATTCTGGCTGTCCTTTTTTGGAGCATCTTAAAAGACTGTGACAAAGTTCCTCCTCTGCCTTGGTGGGTCCTGCACTTATTGGCGGATTTGCTCACCTTAGAGATTCACAGCAGCCCTCAGTTTGGCCAGTTTTATGTCTCAAACCTGCCATTCATTCAGCTAACCACATCACTTGCCAGCATGGGGAAAAGGAAGGAGAACAATCCCCACAGTCTCTGCTGACCCACCTAGTAGGCCAGGGGGACAGGCCAGGGATCTTCACCTCTGGTGGGACCCACAGTCCAAATCAACTCCTCTTATATCCAGTAGGAGGGAGGGGAATGAGGGGAACCCAGGCCCGCCCTCTACTCTGGGTTTCAGCCCAGGGCCCTGTGGATCGCAGCTGTCTACAGTGTTACGTGTAACACCTGTGTGACAGCTACAACTCCCTGGGCTACTTCCCCATAGCCTCCTCCCAACATCTTCTTTACCCTCACTACAGGACCTTCCTCGTGATGCCAGATAGCGTTTGTACTCCTCAGTTCTCCAGCCGCAGGCCCTCTCACTCTCAGCACCTTGCGCACCCTTCACTGACTGAAGTGGGGTCCTTTTTAAACCAGGTGTGCTAATTAGCCTGCCTGCCTTCATTGGTTCCAGCAAATTCCTGATTTTTCTGGAACTGCCCCTGTTATCTTAGCCAGGGAAAAGGGACTTGCTTAATCTGGGGCTAATATATTTGCCTTCTCTCACTCTCCTGTAGCGGGTCCCTGCCCCATGGTCCCAACCGGCCTCCCTGCCCCTTCACCATAAGCCGTCTGCATGACTTAAAGCCGGTTCATTTCCAGACTGCGCCAAGGAAACATCTATACGCGCTCGTGCTCCACACTCTGCACTTCCTCACCTTCGCATCCCACCCTGACACAAAGTGGAGGGACCTCCTGCCACCTCTAGAGGGTGAGGAGCCCCGGTGGGCCAGACTATACTCCACCCTGCTCCCAAGGCCCGCCGGGGATGTCAGTTGGTGGCTTCTTCATGGGGCTCTGAGCGTGTAATTGGTGCAGTTCACCCCCATCCTGGACACCTGCCCTTTCTGCTGCGTGAGGGAGACTCTGGTGCACATTTACCTGGAGTACGCCAAGCTGCAGCCTCTATTCTGTCTCCTCACAGATATCCTGTTGCGTTTCTGGCTGCACTTTTCCCCTCATTCCTTATTTATGCACTGCCTATCGGTGGCCTCACAAAGTCACGGGACCTCCTGGTCAACCTCCTCCTGGCCCTGGCTAAAATGGCCATCAATAAAACCAGGGAGAGGAGGTTGGCCGATGGAGTCTCCTGTAACTGTGGGGCCTCTTTCCGGTCCTCCATCCATTCACGCAACCGGGCAGAAATCCTCTGGGAGGCGTCCACTGACTCCCTTCATGCC
The DNA here is from genome assembly GCF_020497125.1 of Mauremys mutica. Taxonomy (NCBI): domain Eukaryota; kingdom Metazoa; phylum Chordata; order Testudines; family Geoemydidae; genus Mauremys; species Mauremys mutica. Next base: position 165,775,270 of record NC_059074.1, on the reverse strand, counting down.
TTCAAGGAGCAGTGGGCGCTGTCCAGGGTTCTCTGCTCAGTGTCCCCATCAGGTTCCCTTCGTTTGAGCCTTTGACAGCATGTCTGTCCCTGTTATTTCATTAGTTGTCCCCTGAAACCACTTGGTTTCCAGGTTTTGTTGATCCCCCCCTTAAAGCTGGGGGGATCTTTTAGCAGTGGGCTCCCCACTTCCTGGATCCCAATAGGATCACTCTCCTGTAGCCCTCTGGCCCGACTCTGTCACAAGACCTATAGCTGTGATACAAGATAAGGCCCCGATCTTGCAGTTTTTGCAATTGATTCCATGTGGACTGACCCCAGGCCAAAAATTGGTTGTATGTTCAGAGTTTAAAAAAATGATTTTGCACCAGCATACTACAGATAGAGTTACAGTTCATATGGAATTATTTGTTTAATCTAATTATGTAGTATGGTTCAAGAGACTCTTTGTTTAGTCATAAAAAATAGAATATATTAAATATCTGAGTTCATTTGGAACTTCTAGAATCAGTAGCTGCTTCCTAAGTATAAGTGTGTTTTGCCTAATTCTAAGATTTCATGGAGGAGTGGGTACTTTTTTGGTCACACAATCAATTTAAAGCAAGAAAAAATCCCCCAAATGATTTGTACATTTTAACTTTTTCAAGCACTATAGACCAGCATTATTAACAAAATTCTAACTATGAAGCCAGATCCTGTTCTGGCATATATCAGCATAGCTCCATTGAAATCAGTAAAGTTATTCCAATTTACACAAAAAGGATCTTGCTGTAACTTTGGATTTTTAAAAAACCTTGATTGTAGATTAAAAGATTTTTCCTTTTCTTTGGAGTTAGAAGGAAAATGAAAGGAAAGAGAACTCAAAATAGTCATAGAAGCAACATCAGTGACTGGGTTTTTTTAAGTTCTTCAATTGTGCCAATTGCTGTTGTATCTGAATGCTTTCCAGAGTTAAGAATAATTAAGGTGACTAGCATCTGTTGTTTGAGGTTTCTATTTCTCCCATATCCCCCAGAGCAGTGGTTTTCAACCTGTGGTGCACAGACCTCTGGGAGTTTGCCAGACTGTCTAAGGGGTTCTCGAAAGGTTGTCGTTACAACGGAAAAGTGGTTTTCAAGCCGTGGCCTGTGGGGTCCACAGACCATGTCTAAGATTTCCAAAGAGGTCTGCACCTCCATTTGAAATTTTCTAGGGTCTGCAAATGGAGAAGAGGTTGAAAATCACTGTCCCAGAGGGCAAAGTGTGGAGGGGGGGGCGGGCACGAGTGTAAATATGAAAAATGGTGATGTTAGTTGTCATTCTAAGTTTTTGCAGGAGTGAATTTCATAGTATTGGGCCAGCTCCTGAAAAAGCCCTGTCTGCTGCATCTGCTAGTTTTACTTCTGATGTGTAGACAGTTGATCCTGAGGAACACAACTACTGAAGTCTGAGAGAGTAAGATGGTATATTGGGCCCATTTCCTTTACAGCTTTGAAAATAAAGACCGAGATTTGATTCAGTGTTCTGTTGGGGAATCAGCGGAGTGAGTGAAACATAGGACTGATGTACTCAAGTGAACCTGTATTACTGAGGAGGTGTGCTGCTGTGTTCTGTAACTCTTGCAGATTTTGCAGGGCAGAAGCATTCAAGTCTAAATACATTGGATTGCGATGATTCAAGCAAGAGTTAATGATGGCCTATGTGATTAAGGCCAAATTGTAAATACAAATGATGGGATGTAGCTTTACCAGATTAAGGTAGGAGACTGCATTTCTTGTATATGGTTTTGTGAACGTCCTGCATCAGAGCATGGGATTTTTTTTTGCAGCTATGTTAGGTTGTTGGTTCCAGATTTTTGTTGAATGCTTCTTAATCAGAGCCACTTGTGCTGAGTCACAGCAAGAGGGCTGGGCGTTTCAGCCATTTAAACCCCTTGAATTTTGTTGATATTTTGAACACAGGAAGCTGAGAATTCATACAGCTTTGAAACATTTGTAATACATCAGCATTGTCTGAAAATGTTGTCTCTTGACACCTGTGTCTTTTAGAATGATTGATAGAAGAGGGGGTGTGTGTGTGTGTGTGTGTGTGTGTGTTTGTTTCGGTATAGCAGTTGGATAGTTTGGACTAGGAGGTTGTGAGACAAAAGGAAACTAACTAGAAGCATCAACGGTTTTAGTTATGTTCTTTGGGTGACTTGTTTAAATAGATGAAAATACAGACTTGCTGTGTCGGCAAGGTTTTAATTTGTTTTCCATCCAGACCCTCCCTTTTCTTGAATTTGGCTTCTGTGCACTGGTGCCCATCTGGTCGTAGTAAGTAGATGAATAAATGATGGCTTGCTTCCAGTAGAGTCCCACCAGTGCCATGCCATCTGTTACCCAGCAATGCAGGAGCTGGGTGGAAGGAGTTAGTTTCTTAGAAATAACTTTTATTTCAGTTCCCAGGTAGGACATAGTTGTATGGGGTATTTTAACTTTTTTTAAAATATTTGGAAAATAAGATGCTTAGAAAATGTACTATCCCAAGCTCCCAGGTATTACTGACTAATAATACTTTACATCTAATGCTATCTTGCTACCAAGAGCAACTTCATATATTTGACTCATCCACACTGAGAGATGGGTGGTCTGAGAACAGGAGCTAGAACTGGAAAGTTCTCCTGTGTTCTGATACTGACTCCCCTCTGTGGCTTTGGGCAAGTCACTTAACTTCACTGACACTCAGTTTTTGTGGGCTGGATTCTATCCTGTGTCAAGATCTGCTATGGGCAGGCACCAGGGAACTGGTTGCACCTCCCTGGTTCCATATCCTGAGCCACCTAAGTACTGCTGTGATCTGTGCCAGCTGGGAGACGTCCCAAAAGGATTGTCTGCCCTCTGAGGACTGCCAAGAGTGCAGTTTGTGTTCCTAACTCATGCATATGTTTAGAAACCAAGGCTCAACTTTCCAGAGTCTTCATGGGACTCAGATGGGTAGTATTCCACATCACACTACTCTCAGTTTATTGACTTAATCAACTGTTTTGTTGTAGGAAATGGAGGGAAAAAAAGGTCTTTGCTTCCAGTCTGATCAACAATTGCAAAAAATCCAGCAGCTGGAAGCAGAACTAAAAACAGCCAGAGACTTGCTGAAGGAGAGCCAGAAATACGCTGAAGAGATGAAAAGTGAGCTACACATTTCTACCTATTTAAATCCTGTTACAAACTATTACTTCAGTGTGGAGGTTCTTTAAACCTCATTATCAATGGTGATTTGAAGAATACCCAAGGAAAAAAAGTTCTCACTGTGTGATATAGTTAAATTAACTTTCAGCTAATACACGCAATTCTCTTTCCAAACTGAGATGGAACTTCTTTATACAAATATATAGTACTAACTCATAAAATTATATGGTTTTAAAGCAATTTAAAATGAGGAATAAATATGTCCCAAAGAGAACTATATGGTCAGCACATTAAATACTACAATGTGCTCCTGTGTTTTAAAATCCCAAGCAAACAAATATACCTCAAACTATTATCCTTTAGCTTGTATATGGACTCCATCAAGCTTAAACGTGGTGAAATGTTACCTGCCGAGCCCTAATTTGACTTTTCCCTACATTTGTCTATTTGGTTGGGAAAATGCAATTTGCAGATTGAGGTTTAAGAGAACAGGTAATTCTGCTAAATAGCCATTGTAAAGAAGGAGACTGCTCCCGCTTATCCCTGTAGAAGTCTAACCTTACTTAATGAGATTTCAAAATTAAATGTATGGACCCAGTCCTGCTCCCATTTTAATCAGTATTTTGCACTCTCCAATCCATGAGGCTATCCAAATAAGTGCTTTGTGTTTTGATCTTATTCTTGGCAAGTGGCAGCACTTTCGGCTAGCTAATAAAATGTAACGCCTTCTAAGTCCATTTTCTTGCTTTCGCTATCTTCTAGCTGTGGTTCTTAAGGTGTCAAATGGTAGCATTATCTCCATTTTCTGGAGGGAATAATTATGAACAAAAAATAAGTCAGAAGATGTTTGTGCTGTAGCTGTGCACTGCAACCAACAATACCTTGTCTTAATTGAAACATAACTGAATGTGGGTGCCCAGAGTCCTAGGCTGTCACCCTTAACCCCCGGACAGTTCTTCCTCTCTAACAAGTCTCTGATTATCCTCTCACCCCTGCTGTGCCTCCTTCTGGTCATCCAGGGGCTGAGCTCATTTCTAGCTGGAGCATCCTCTGCTGGTCACTATCCCTCTCCTCACTGGCCCCCAGGTCCCTCCCAGACCCCGGTGCCCTCCCCCATCAGGCTCCTGCTCCCAGCAGAAATCCACTATCTGGGTCTCCCCACCCCAGGGAATCCCCACCCCCTATTCTCCACCTTGTCTCAGTGGCTACTGCCAGTACCATCTAGCCCCCTTTCACTGAGGCTGACTGCAGTCTGTAATGGCCACTCGTCATTGGCCGGAGGATTTGGACCTGCTGCCTTTCCCTGCAACTCAGTACCTCTGTAGGCCTTGGACAAGGCTCTGCGGCCTGGGGAGTTGCCATTCTGGAGCTCCCCAGCTCCTCTGGCCTTTCCCTAGCCCTGCTTCACTCTAGTACCCTTAGCTTCCCCAGCAGCTAGGTCCCTCTCCCTTCAGAGCTAGAGGGAGACTGACTGAGTGCCTGGCTCACAGCCCTTTTATAAGGGCCAGCTGTGGCCTGATTGGGGCCTGGCCCAGCTGTAGCTGCCTCCCCAATCAGCCCAGGCTTGCTGCTTTCCCCAGCCACAGCCCTCTGCAGGGCTGTTCCAACCCCTTCAGGGCTAGAGCGGGCAACCGGCCCGCTACACCTCCCCCCCCTCTTTGAATTACCACCCTAAATAATCCTTCTCCACTCTAGGTGTTGATATATTTCAAATAACTGTTGATTGCTATCATTTCCCTTCCCCTCTGTCTGCTCCTCTTTCTCACCAAGTTCTGGGTCTTGGAGACATTGAATTTTCTTTCTCCTGTAGGAAGGGAATGCGTAGTCTTGTTTTATATGGTAAGTTGGTGTTATTCAATAGAATTCTCTTTGCAATACAGGAAATCTCTTGTATTGTCTGTGTCTCTTAATTTTACTCCATACATCAGTTCATCAAACACCTTGATCATTTTTATATATGCTGGATTTTGAAGAGAAGAAAACGGACAGATAGGGCACCAACATTCTTTATCTAGCCATTGGTACTGCTACCTGTCAACCATGAGTTTCAGAGTACAAGCCATCGGACTCAGTGAAGATGGGCTGTAGAAACAGTTACAATTGTGGAGCATAGAGCGATTTGACTAGCAGTATGTTCTTTCTGCAAAACTGAATTCTGGCAATGCTAAAATTGTCTCAGCTATCCAATGTCATGGTTTGGGAATAAAGGCAGTTTTAGAACACATAAGTAATTATATTCTGAAATACTAAGAAAATGTATTGCTAGGTGAAAAATTGAAAATTGTCAATATTGCCATTTTATAGTGTTATCCATAAAAGCTAATATTGCATATTTGACATAGTTTGCTTTCACAAATAAAGCACTTAATTTTTTTTATTACTATAGATAAGAGTTTATCTCAGGAAATAGAATTAAAAAAGAAACAAGCTGAGATTACCCATCTCCAAAAGCTATCTGCAGCTGAGTTGGCTTGTTTAAAAAAGGAAATGGTGAACATCAAGGCTCAGCAAAAGAAACTGAAAGAGCAACTTAACATCTCACTTCACGAAAATGAGCAACTGAGCAAGGTAATAAAAAGAAAGAATGAATTAGTAGCACGTTACTTAGTTCATGACAGGGAAAATGGAAACTATTTTAAATGATTTGTCCTATACCTTAGTTGAAATGGTACAATACGGAAACTAACAAAGCCATGTTATTTTCAGTTTCTGTTATCAATGCCAGATAAGAGCAATATCAATATCCTTTGCTGACAGTTAATAAGGCATTTAGCTTTTAAGAGCCCAAATATTAAATTGTGTCCTTTTTAATATCTATTCTCTATTCTAATATAACATTTGCTATAACTTCTCCATTAGTAGCATGGAAATGTGATTAAAATCTGTTATCTTATCAACTTCTGGTCATCAAAGATACAGGAGGTCTTTAGCGGGACACCTGAAAACATGATAAAATGTGCACGTTTTGTCTATTCTGTGGCCCAGGTTTTCTCCTCATTGGTAACAAAGAGGTGATTCCTCTCCCCTGTAGAACTGGGAGGTGGACCAGTGTTGTTGCTGAAGGCCCCCGGACTAAGCTCCACCCTTCACCTCAGGCCACCAGAAAGTGTGTCCACCAACAGAACAAGTTGGCGGTTCAGTTTCTCCCAACAACTTTGTTTTCTAATTAATTATTGTTCATTTTTCTGCCATATTGATTTCATTTCAACTTCTTGCTCGTCTTTCTCTTTCCCTTTCCTCAAGTAAGTTCTGTAGATCCGCAAACACAGCACCTCTCAGTAACTCCCTTTGACCGCTATTGCAGTGCTAGAAAAGCCCTGCAAGATCAACCAAGTAGTTAAGGGGGCAGCTTTTTAGGAGTCTTAGAGGGTAACCTATGTCTTGCTGCTACAAGCCACCAACCCTTGCTCTGTGAGGGCACGGGGCTTTGTTGGACCAGCGCACTAGTGCCATGCATGTGTCCATAAACACACCCATTTGAAGCCCTGACTTCATTGTGAGAAGGCTTGATCAGGAGCATGAGGATTCTCAAGGAGATGAGAACCAGACATAGTCGGCTCAGGAATAATACTTGGAAACTCCGTATGCTCTGGGTCCCAAAAAGGCAAAAGGAATTGTCCCCTTTGTAAGGAAGTAATACGTACAATTAATGAGCAGGTTGTATACACATCAGACTTTAAATTTTTTCTCTTGCCTTCCCACTCTTAGGGCTGGTCTACACTATGGGGGGGGGGGAGTGTCGATCTAAGATACGCAACTTCAGCTACGTGAATAGTGTAGCTGAAGTCGAAGTATCTTAGATCGATTTACCTTGGGTCCTCATGGCACGGGATCGATGTCCGCGGCTCCCCCGTCGACTCCGCTACCGCCGCTCGCTCTGGTGGAGTTCCGGAATTGATGGAGAGCGCGTTCGGGGATCGATATATCGCGTCTAGATGAGCCGCGATATATCGATCCCCGATAAATCGATCGCTACACGCCGATAGGGCGAGTAGTCTGGACGTACCCTTAGGATGTGTTTGCTGTGGTTTTCTCCTATATACGGGTCTCCTGGAGTGCTCTGTATCAGACTCACTGCCTCCCTTCTCTCCCACCCGAGTATATCTGGGTGTGCAGAGAGATGTGTTACTTCTGTGAAGCCCATTCTCAGGTGGCAGGGTAATGTAATTTGTTCATCTCTGCTTTTCAGCCTGGGACCCTCTTTCAAGCAGGGAAGGGGACCCAAATTTTAGGTCACAATGGAGTGTCCGTTTATCAGGTCAGGGACCCAGGCTTTACCAAGGAAAGGAGTTTGGAGTCTCCTCCCCCTCTCCATAGGCTTGCTCAGCATTGAAGGATTAAAGAGCATTTTAGCCAGTGTGTGCCCAGAAGAGAGGCACATAAGAATTCCATTCATTTCCTGTTAAATCTAGATGTTAAACTAAAATGTTATATAAAAAGATCAGGAAAATGTGTAAGTTTGGGGAACTTAAGTGCAGCAGTAGTCCTATCTGAGAGAGACATGCCCATGCCTCCAGAAGGGGGTTCCTTCCAAAAGATTCCATTGACCAAAAGAGTGAGGACACTACAGCAAATTTCAAAACTCCAACTGTGGCCATTTCTTAGACTTAGTAAGGAAAATCTAGTTGCTGGCAAGCAAGTGGGCCATCGTCTCTAGGGTATGATCCTCAATTTGAGTGTGAGAGTTCTCTGGATTACATTCTTGTAAAATCCTTGAAGTGTTGTGTAAGATATTCTTTCATGGCAATTTTTTCTCTATCTTGATGTGATTTGTAGCAAAGCATTCTTACTCTCTGGCTATAAGGAAACTGTTTACACTCATGAACGTGAAAACAATCATCCATACCCCGTGCATCCACTTTCACAAGTGCAAGGCTATTTGGGGAACCAGTGAAATTACTAGCTGAGACAACAGAAGCCTGAACCCTCCTTGTCAAAGCCGGCATAGTAATCCATTGGTCACTGCCAACACCAAAGGTATTCATGAAGGGAATGTTTGCCTAGCAGAGGGGAGAGTATGAAGCAGAAGCTCACATGGAAGACCTAAATCTTTTTCTTCCCAAACAATTAAATCTTCAGCATCACAAAGACAAAATGAGCATTTGTGTGTGAAGAGTTTACAATTCCTATACAAGACTCTTCGTTTTGACCTATCCTCTGTGTTGAGAGGTTTAAATGGCTGGTAGTATCACAGCAAGGGTGAGGTCTCAAGTTACACAACCCTGTCCATTTACAGACAACATCACTGTTAGTGCCCTGACCAGAGAAACAGATCCATTCCCAACTTGCTGGCTGCTAGAAAGGATTCCAACCCCCCTGGAGTTCAAAATCAGAATATTCTGAATCCAGTGCAGGACATTGTTCAACCAGGTTAAAATAGGCATGGCTTTGACTCTAAATTTACCACTATGGTAAAGATTTACAAAGACCCAAAACTTCATCTCATCAATTGTATCCTGGCAGCAGTCACCCTGTAGCTAGTTTTCCCCAGTGACCAGGTTTGCTGATGCCAGGCATTGGTAATGTCCTCTGAGTGGGATTTCACAATGTGTCTCCAGAAATTCCATTTGTGGACACGTCATTCTCAGATCCTGTCCAAATGTCTCTTTTGGGGCAGGTAAGTACAAGGAACATACTTTAAGCCAACCCAGTTTTCACTTTGGCTCTTGTATGATTGCTACAGGAACACACCTCACTTGGTGAAGAGCATACCTGGAAGACAAGATGCCCCCAGGGTTATGGTGGGTCACTCAGAAAAAAGAGCATCTAGCTTTCCGAACCGCACACCTTGTGCTGTACCGTTTTTCAGTGGTCCATTGAGTCTCCTGTATGTCATCTGACGGTGGCCAGTAGCAGTTGCTTCAGAGGAAGGTTCAAGAAACCTGTAGAGGGCAGTTATGGAATAAAAGACGGCTACTCACCGTTGTAACTGTTGTTCTTTGAGATGTGTTGCTCATATCCATTCCATGTAGGTGTGCGCGCAATCACACGAAGAAGAACTAACCCACAAGGGAAATTTCTTCCTATCTCCTGTTAGAGGTTGGCTTGTGCTCTGAAGTATGAATGTTTATATCCCTTTCAACATAAGTGAGTAACCAGAGGTCAGAACTTCTCTCAGAGGCCATGGAAGTAATGTCAGATGTCGAGAAGAATCCGCTGCTTTACAAGACAGTTTGCATAAAGGGAAGAGGAAAGAGCTGAAATCATCCTTCTAGTTCGTCACTAGCCAGAAGTTCTGGGAATTTTTGGACATGATTGATTGATAGCTAAGGAATCTCCACTATACCAGCAGAAAAAAACAGATCTCCTGAAGCATGGGCCCCTATTTCATCTGTACCTGAGCTGCCTACAATTTGACAGCCTGGATATCAAAAGGAAAGTGTAGTTCAGCAGAGATTATCCTTTAGCCCAGTGATTCTCAAACTTTTGTACTGTTGACCCCTTTCACATAGCAAGCCTCTGAGTGTGCCACCCCCCTCCTTATAAATTAAAAACACTTTTTTAGCCTGACTGATACATTTTGGTATCCAGGCAGAATTCAATCAGGAACTTTCATTCATTGTTCTGGTAAAGTTTCACTTATGGTGCAAAGGAAACAATACCTTACTTGCCAGGGTCTGTACTTCAAAATTAGACCGTGTTTAAACATGTCTTTTCACACTGCCCCTAAGGTTGACTGTAACTGACTGATGTGATATTAAACATAACAGGGCAGTGTCTACACTGCATGTTGTAACGTCGTGTTAACGAACACATTAATTAATATCTTATGAAACTTCCCACTGCAGACATGCCCCTATTGTCTTTAAACTGCTTCTACTACCTCATTATGTCACACTTGACTTGGGAGAGCATATCAGTTCTGATGTATGCAGAATTTCCATCTAAATTATTAATGAAGTGATTCTTCTTATGACAGACAGCACTGTTCTTGCTAATAATTTAGATAGGCGTGTGAACAATTCCACGTGCCACTGCAAAGAGAAATTCTGATAATGACTATATGAAGTTTTATTTGTAACACGCATAGGTTGTGTAGCCTGATTTGGGGTGGGTTAATAGGGTTGGTGGATTTTATCCACTTAATTTAATTTTATTTGATAATTATTTTTCTAGTTAATTAGTAATATTAATAATAATTAATATATATTAATAATATGGGTACGGCTCGCCAATATGTGTGATCAGAAGATAAAGTTCGTCTTGAATCAGGCTTCACAGAATTTATACAAGGAGCTTCGGGGTATATGACAGGAACTTACACTGAGACAGAAATAGTCATAAAGACCTTTTATTAAAATCAATGAAACAATAAGCAAATGTAAAAATGTTAAAAACAGTTCGAGATTACAAAGTTACAAAATATCACAGTTCTTTAAGACATATATTTATGATAATATACTCACTCTGTGCAGTAGCACTTTGGGTGTTGTTAACACTTATGATAAAGGAAATGATAAGACTGGGTATGAGTTTAACCCTCTATATAAACTAGATGCTTTTTGAAAGGTAAAACAGAAATTAGATTCCTTTATACTTACAGCTTTGAAAAGAAATAATACCACAGCCTATCAATAGTTAACAGCCTTTATAGGTGGGGGTAGCATCGATGCGGAGATGATAAGATGAGACGATGGGAGACAGGAACAGAAAGTAGATGGGTGTATCGCCTGCCTAATGGTGAATTGTCACACCTTTTTATAGAGCATTTATTCGGAAATCCTCCCTCCTATGCCCAAATTTCGTCTTTCCCCCACAGAAATGTTAGGGTACACATGCCTCATAGGCTAACATATGTGTGCGTATGAGTGACAGATATGTACGCATTTGTGGTGTACTTGTTAGATTTGTGGGCAAAAATCCCCACTTTCCACCCTTTACTGATATTGGCCTAGCCAAAGGTCTCCAGACTTTTGCGTAGGTAATTTGTCTATTATTACTTTTCTGAGTAAGGGTCCTCAAAGGTTACCTTTAACGTCACCGGATGTCTGACCTAAATGTCTATCTTGCATTTCAGCTATTGCAAATCTATAATTCTATAAAGCCTACATACTTAAATTTATCAAAAAGACATTTTATACAGACCAACAGATTAATCCTCAGGGCTACACGCCCCCCTTTGACGGGGTGGTTTGCAACAAGAAACCCCGTCATCTAGGATTTAATATCTGTGGGGACCTTTTTAGTTTCATGCTTGGGCAAATTTTGGTATGTATCTGGAATGGGCACCATATATACATAGTCATGTTCATCCCCAGGTGGTGCTTGTCTATGCATTTGTTTGGGAGTTTGTCTAGGTGTCTTTCTAGGTCTCTGCCTAGTTTTTGGCTTGGGTTTGTTGCGTTTATACAGCATATAACCTAAAATAAGGAAATTAATTCCAATCCCAATTCCTTGGATAATCACCCATTCTTTTAATCTGAAATTTTCTCTGAAAGTTATTGCAGGTTCATTACCTTCATTCATTAATTGGGTAATAACTTGTTGGGCTTTGTCCATATTATTAGTAATTTGAATGAGGTGAGTCTCCTTACGAGTCATTAATGATTTTAGTTGTAACCCTAGTGGTGGAATATAGGCCAGAAAAGTGGGTGTACTTTGAATAGTTAAATTCTGATAATCAGGGTTAGACTGAATAATGGTAATGTTCTCAAAAGTAGGGATAGGGGAAATAGCTTGATTTCCTATTACAGTGGGTTGTTTTGGGGTAAAACAGAAGTCTGGCTCTGTGACAGGACACTCCAAGGGACCATACTGGTACCTCTTTTGGTTGGTAACCACGCAAAATTGGTTCCTTCCAGCATAGGTCACCCTCTCCATAGGAGTCTTCCATGTGGTCAGCCTCACCAGGCATGATGATGATGAATTCTGTGCTTTCTCTCCCTGTAGTCCACACAAAACAGTGTCTGATTCAAACACATTACATCTACAGATATACTGAGGTCCTTTTTCAGAACAACAGGCCATCTGTGGTACTTTCCAAGTCTGAGTTGGAGTGTGATAGACTACCAGGAGAGGTGCATTAATACGTTCCCTGTAGATGTCATCTTCGAGGTGACCTATAGAATGGATAGCAGCCAATTGCCTGTACACATCCTTGTCTGGGTCAAACACTGGTAACGAGACCGTGAATGAAACATACAAAGACCGTGTCATTATACAATCTTTTGCAAGAGAACAACTGTCTCGATTGGGGTGAGGTGTCACAGATCCTATTTCTCTCATAGCACCCACTGACAAATGCTGGCATGCATCCAAACAAGTGGATCTTTCCTTTTCCAGCTTTTGAAAACATTTAGGACAATACCAACTTAACAGTTGCTCATCTTTTTCCAACCACTAGAGGGTAGTGCAGTTACTTCCACCAATTGATATTCAAAAGTAACATCTTCCCCCCGATTCCCTTAACTTGTTGAATCGGGTTGTAGATAAATTCTGGATTAAGTATAATAGTTCGTTCCTTCTTTGTTGGTACGTTCTGTTGCTTGGGCTCAGACAACTGAGTACGATTAGGTTGTCTGGTTTCCTGGGGTTGCAATAGTTCAGTTTCAGACTTAAGATTTTGGCTTAGTCCTACCCTTAGAGCAACAATAAGGGTGTAATAAGTCAGAAATATCAATGTCAATTTCATGGTCGCAAACTGCTTGGCTCCAGTTGTTGCGATTTCATCTGATGCTGTTCACTTAAGTCCTGAGGAGGAAGTTGCTCCTGCGACCTGGACGATCGATACAGCTTTAACTGGTTAGCATGATAAATCTTGTCTCTATTATGCTTTCCTCCTGTTATTCTGATCTTATATACTGCTGAACTGAGTTTATCAATGATTTGGAAAGGTCCAATCCATCGATTACACAACCCATGTTCTGGTGCCTTATATGACAATAACATTACTTGGTCTCCTACCTCCCAAGTATTCTCTCTCTGGTTTTTGTCAAAGTAAACCTTTGCCTTACGTCTGGATTTTCCCAATTTGGCAGCTACCTGCAAGTGAATGTGATTTAAATGTTTTTGCAGATTTTGCAGGTAGGTATCCATTTTTATTCCCTCTAATTGAGTGCCACTAGCTTGCCAAATTAAATGTTCTGGTAATCTCATTGTTCGGCCTGTCATCACTTCAAAAGGTGTTTTATCAGTAGATGCAGCCGGTGTTGCCCTCAATGCCATTAAAATTAAAGGCATGAGGGTGTCCCAGTTACGTCCATTGGCAGCAACCAGTTTCCTCAACATCACTTTTATAGTCCGATTGGTTCGTTCCACCATCCCAGATGACTGTGGTCTATATGGGATGTGTAGTCTCTGCGGGACTCCCATTAATTTAAGACAGTCCCTAAAGAACTGTCCTGTGAAATGTGATCCCTGGTCCGATTCTACCTTTGCAGGGATCCCCCAGCGAGAGAAGACTTGTTCTACTAAGACTCTGGCAGTGGCTTTTGCAGTATTGGCTTTAAGAGGAAATGCCTCTATCCATTTTGAGAAAGGATCGATAATCACCAATAGATATTGATTACCTCTTTGAGTCCTTGGCAAAGGACCTACAAAGTCAATCTGCAAAGCCATCCACGGACCTTCATACACTTGGGATCTTAGTGGCACATTTCTTTTGGATGGAGTAGGATTAGCTTGGGCACATGCCAGACAATTTTCACAATATTGTTGTACATCCATCCTAAGAAGTGGCCACCATTCTACAGATGCAAGATGTTGGACAGTTTTGTCCACTCCCTGATGTCCTCCTGTAGGAGTGTCATGGACCATGTACATCATTTGCCTCCGTAGGTGAGCCGGAACTACCCACACAGGGAAAGGACCTCCTGTATACATGAAAATTCCATCTACTACCTGTAATTGCTGTTCATGTCGTTTGTACAAAGGGTCTATTGTTAATGATCCCTCTTTTGGAAAGCTCTAAGATTACTCTCATTATGTCCTTATCCAATTTTTGCATATCTTTTAGATTTGGTATATTGGGTTGTACCAATTTAGTTGCAGCTATAGGACATTTAGGATTAGGGGTAATAACAGAATACTCCTGATCCTTACCTTCCCAAAATTCTCCTGATCGGGCTCCTTCGCGGGCCAATTTATCAGCTTTCTCATTTTCCATAGCATAAGGGTCCAATTTCCAGTGAGCTTTCACTTTTTTTACTTTAATTGGCCGCTCTGAAACTGTAACTATTACTGTTAACCAATGGATATATTTCATCAGTGATGCATATCTAATTAGGTGTGCCATCAGAAGATGTAAAACCATTTGTTTCCCAATATGGTAAAAATTCTGTGAGAGAATTGCATACCCATGCAGAGTCTGAAAACAGACAGATATCTTGGTATTTGGTGGTGATGGAGAACTGCACACCAGTACTCCAATACACAAGCCACTGCAGCTAATTCTGCATATTGAGCCAAATGTGGAGTGCATGAATATGCCTTTTCCCAAGGCTCTCCTTTCCCCTCAGGGGGAACTGCATAGATTCCGAACCCAGTATAGGGTTTGCCTTGATGGTAATAACTAGAACCATCAACAAAGAAATTATACCTATTAATGGAATTTGTCTCCTGGATTAAAGGTTGAAAGAGCTTTTGTTTTTCCTCCCCCCTTAAATCCAATTGATCAAAGTTGGGACACTTCTGTGACTCTCCTTGATACAACAGAGCGGTTGGTAACAAGGATGGTGTCCTAATAGGTTTGACTGCAATATCTTTCCCTTGCAGTAGTAATGCCCAGTGGGCTAGGCGAGCATTTGAGACTTGCCCATCGTTTACCCTATTGGACAGTAAAAACTGAAGAGGAGTGTGCGATGAGTGTAATATGATTGGGCTGAGGCCAATTAGAAAAGAAAAGTGTTGTATGGCCCAACTGGTTGCCAATAGGTACTTTTCACAATTGTCATATTTGAGTTCAATTGATGACATTAAACGTGAGGTATAGGCCACAGGTCTGATTTTCCCATGCCTTTCTTGTGAGGCCACAGTCGCCAACACATTAACACTCACCGCTACCTCCAGATGATAGGGTATTTCAGGATTTGGAGTGATCAACACCGGAGCCTTGATAATGGCCTGTTTTAGTTGGGATACTACCTCCGTGTGTTGCTCAGACCATTCCCACTGTACACCTTTCTTTAGTAGTTGGTACAAAGGACCTGCAATAGAAGCAAAATTAGGGATGAAATCCCTGTGGTACCTAGTTAAACCTAGAAAAGCTCTAAAAGCTGTAGGTTCCTGTGGTAAATGCAATGTTTGGATTGCATCCACCTTCTGTTGCGCTGGGGTTCTACCCCACTTTGTCAGGGTGAGGCCCAAGAAAGAGACACAATTAGCCATTACCTGGGCCTTGGCTGGATTGCACTTTAACCCTGCTTCTTTTAGAATTTGCAGGAGCTCGTCAAGTCTTTCTAAATGCTCCTTTTTTGTCTGTGTTGCTAAACACAGGTCATCTACATATTGAAATAGAACATTTGGTTTAGAAAATTGTGACAGTATCCATCTCATTTGTGCATGGAATAAAGCTGGAGAGTTTTTATATCCCTGGGGCAAACGTGTCCAAGAATATTGCACTCCCTGAAAACTAAATGCAAAACGGTACTGTGAAATGTGTGCCAATGGCAATGTCCAAAAGCTGTTACTGATGTCTAATACAGTAAACCATACAGCCTCTGGATCAAAGGATTTGATTAGATCTGGCATTTTGGCCACTGTGGGGGCACAAGTTGGTGTGACCTGGTTTAGGTGTCTGTAATCTATTCTGAGACGCCATGAACCATCTGGTTTCTTGACAGGCCAAATAGGTGAATTTGCAGTGGAAGTACATTTGCGTAGTACTCCCTGTGTCAGCAAAGACTTAATAGTCTTTTCTATGTACGGATTTGCTTGTTCTGGGTAAGGATACTGTTTTTGGGCTGAAATTTCTCCTCCTTCTACAACAATAGTGACTGCCATGCATCCACAATCATGTTTGTGTTTAGCAAAGGTATCTGCATGTTTGTACAGTAATGCCTGTAACTCAGGTTGGTCTGCATGTTTAGCCACTATTTTGTCCAAATCATACCCTTCAGGTTCAGAGTCCTCCACTGGAGATACCATGCCACACTCAGGTATGACTACTGGAGAGTCATCCTTTGTCTGTTCTACTGAAAGACACAATAATTGGTTACACAAATCAAGAACACATCCCTGTTTGTATAAGAAATCAGTTCCCAATAGACAATTCTTTGGGTCTGCTAATTTCATCAATGCAAAGGTATTTGTACTTCAAGGGGTGTAGAAAGCGTGGTAACAACCTGATTACTTGCAAAAGTTGCAAGTGTCTTGGTACATCCTGATGATAGAGGAGAGGATCTAGGATCCTCGACATAGAGAATACTAATAGCTGCTCCAGTATCTATAATAAGATTCCTGTCGAGGCCCTCTATCACTGCAGATATTGTGGGTCTTCCACTTGTATCCCTGCCTAAAGGGGTTATGACTACACTTGGGGTTGTTTGTAGTCATGCAGCATATGCTGACAGATAATCTAGGGGTTCTTCCTCTATTTCCTCAGAGGCAGCCAATTCTGGAGGAGTGGCTGTCCACTGGGGAAAAGGGGATGGATCAACAGAGGCCACTGGACGGTTCAAGGTTGCTGGGCCTTGGCCTTCCATCATCAGCTCATTCACACGGGCATGAAGTTCTCGGATATCCCGTCGTTGAGCTTCAAGCGTCTGTTGCACTGTCCTAAACATTCTTACAACTGAGTCCTCAGTTTTGTGCAAAGGCGGTGATTTAGGTCTCTGCAGACGTGAATTGTTCTGTGCAGCATCTGAAAAGAAAGGAACACGATCCCGGGCTCCTGCATAGGATCCAAACGCATAACCCTGTCGAGGGGCCTGGCCACTCGAAGGTCCAGGGTTATTACGTGGGTTAGGGTTATTTTGCCAGCGTTGATACTTAGGGAATTTAGGAGCTCCTCGTCCTAACCCTGGTTGAGGTCGAGGTCCCTCAATCCTCACCGTAGGATTAGTTTGTGGTTCCTGAAGTACTGCAACCGGGGCTCCACGCCGACTTAATTTAGAGCCTCCCTGTGCATATGCTTTAGCCAATAAGGCTAATGTTCTTTTTAAAGAAATATCATCAGTTATGTGCATATTAACCATTTCTCTTAACTGGGGAAGAGAGTTATTAACCAGCAAACTGATGTATGGCAGTCCATCTGTTTCCTCTTTTATATGACTCTGCCAAGCTGCACTTAACCGCAGATAAAACTGATGTGGAGTTTCATTAGGTTTCTGCTTTAAGTTAGATAGAATTGCTACTCCAGCTTGCCCTGGGTGCTGATTATGTTCCAACAGGGCTACTGTTTCTTCAAAAGTTTTCTCTCCTATCCTAAATTTAAGTGGCAAAGTACTCCACAATGCTCGATTCACTGTGAGTTGTAAGATTTTAACCCAATCTTCCCTTGGTAAGCCAAACACTTTTGCTGTCTCTTGCACACGTTGTGCATGCATTGCAACTGAAGAATCCTCCATCATTCCTACTTGCTTAGCTACTAGGTCTAAGGTCTTAATATCTGTAACAACTGCTACAGGACAATCAGAATTAGAACCTGAAGGTACTGTGTCAGCCTGAGTTAATTCTCTTGTTTTACTTCTAGTTACTGGTCCAGTAGATTTTTCTACCTCTGTCGGTTCCACCATACCAATAGGGATGGGAATCAATTCTTTAGCCTCCTCTACTATATTTTCTCCCTTTTCTAATTCTTTAATCTTTTCCAACATCTGACCACGGTGTACTCTATAGGCTACCAGCATTTGCTGAACTTCTCTGAGTAACTCCATCTTTTTATCCAATTTCTTTCCCAATGAACTACAAGCCACAAGCAGGCATTCAACAGCTATTCCCTTCACCACTTTAGCTCTTTTCTTTTTCTGCTCTGTTTCTTCCTCAAATACATTGCTCACAAAACCCCACGGGTTTCTCTGATCAGAAATCATTCTACTATTTCTCAGTTGTTCCAAACCTCCTCCATGTTCCTGAATATATTTCCTGGCAAAGTTTTCTAAAGCCAAACAACTGGCAACTCCAACAGCCTCTACTCCTGCCCCTTCTTCACTTTTAACACTCTTAATACGAAATAGAGAATTCACCTCTATCTATTTCTAGTATATTCACTAGAATCAGTACTCTGTTGATTTATTCTGATACAAAAGGCGTCCCTTCACAGAAACAACAGGAAATAACACCCTTTAACCGGTTTAACGCTTTATATCATAAAGTCCCAAGTAATAGAGGGATTGGGAGTTAAGTTCCCTCTCTTCTCTCGATGGCTTATAGCAAATCGAGAGGTCTTTCCCCTCTGTCGGGAACTGCCAAATATCGGGGGAATACTGAGGCAGACGGATCAGAGCTGGTCAGAAAAGGTTATGGTTACTTCTTTAGAGGAGAACGGTCCATACTGGGGAGAGTATGTGCGCGCACGCTTATCTAAATAATCGTGTTGTCATAGGAGTGACTTGGAAGCATTGTAAAAACGTGGACATCATTGGCCAAATTCAGCCCTCGTATAGGTTGCAAGAGAGGGATTCTAGATGTCGCAAAACAGAATTGTCTCCCTCTGGCCGGCTCTATGTAGAACAATAGAAGAGACATCGTTTTCAGATGGAAATGATTTTCCAGTTAATGGTGTCCCTTTAAAGGAAAAAGAGAACATTTGCTTGGGGAAAACTCTTTTTGCCATTTTAGTAGAGTTGCTGTTGCACAGATCCACACCCTTGCCTGAGTTCAACTATAAAATTCTAGGAACGCAAGATAGTCCTAATAATTCCCCCATTCTGTTATTCAGTGAGTAAATGCCATTTTACTTTCTTAAATTATTACCAGTTGTCATCTCCATCTTGAATTGAGCAAGATCAGATTGATTGGAACAATAAAGTAATTTAATCAACTGTGGTTAATGGCAGCTATTTATTTTGTATTGCAGGTAGATGATACTCAGCAGTGCCAAGCAGAAACAGCTATTGAACCTATGGAATCTACTTCAAGATCTCCTCTTTGCATGAAGAAGCAACACACACAAGCTGTTGCTGAGAACTCAAGGGAGAATCTCAACTCACACCAAGGAAGATGTTCCTTGAGCACACAAAAACTACCTGATCAAAATGAACAAGACAAAAACTGTATGGTACAGTAAACCTGAGTAGTATAAGTAGTATACCATGAAACAAACCCTAACCGCACCCCTTCACCCCTTAAACTCTGCCCCTTCACCCCTTAAACCCCACCCACCTGTCACCAAATGTCCCGCTCCGGGAGGTATTACTCCCGGGGTCAAGATGCCACATGACCGGAAGCAAGTTGTGTCACGTGACCATCCTCTACCAATCAGGAAGGGTTTCTGCCGCTGGGGACCACCCTGAGAGGAGATTTGACCAATCAAGGCAAGTTCCGGGGTGGAGTGACCCATCTGGATGTGGGTCATGTGACCCCTCTAAGAACTCCACCAACTTCCCTCTACCAATCAGGATGGGGTTCACCCTGATAGGACCGCCCTCAGAGGAGAATTGACCAATCAGAGTGAGTTCTGGGGTGGGGTGACCTGTTCGGAAGTGGGTCGTGTGACCCCTCTAAGAACCCCTCCCAATGCCCTCTGCCAGTCAGAGAGCAGCACCATTACCCCATAAGTCCCAGCTCCGGGCAGAGGAGGCCATCTCTTACCAAGGACACGTGTTTTAGAAGTTGTGGAAAGGCTACTGAGAGGAAACGTGGACTCCTTTACCACCCCCATGAGAACTTCGGACTTTGTTTTAACCCCGAGCACCTTTAGACTTGTGTGGAGAAAGCGCTACCTCAATGACAGTTCCAAGGAGGACCCTTTGACTCAACCGTTGATGGATACGTTGGAATCTGACCCCGAAACCCTTGTTAGGCACCCTGATGAGAGTGACGGCCTCTCATTATTCACCTTCCTAGAGGTGGAAAGTGATCATGGCTTGGGGGAGTCACAGGCAGACAAGGTGAGCGGAAAAGATGTCGCTCAGGTAAATGAATGATTAAAAAGCGATGGTCGAGGATAGGGTGTAATGGGGCTAAGAACCAGGGATTGCATAAATTAAAAACAAGCAATGGGGTTCTTACACTGTTTGTTTTCTGAAAACCTCTCAACAGCTTGACGATGCTGTGACAGTACCTCCCATAAGGCTTTTGACAGTACCTCCCATAAAGCTTTATGGAATTAGAAGCTGCTATAATTCAATTGTATATTACTAAGTGAACTCTACTGTACAAATTTATATTATAACTTTTGTTTGGATTTTTAGTTGCACTGAACTTTTAATTTCTGAAGATTTGGTTGACGTTTCTGTAGCGCTGTGTTGAGAATGGATGCTGATAGACACCCTCGTATTGCCCTACGATGGACACCACAAGGAAGAAGGAGGAGAGGTAGACCATTGGGGACGTGGCGAAGGACCATTGAAGAGGAAATGAAAGGTATGGGAATGAAGTGGGATGAAATCTGCTGTCTCGCTCAAGAACAAAATGAATGGAGGAGAGTGGTTGGCACCTTATGCTCCACAGAGAGTGAATAATAATAATAAGAAGAAGAACTTTTAATGGCAGGTGAGATGCCATTAGTGAGAGTATAATGCTTAGACAGAAGAATGAATTTTCCTATTAGCAACTAAATTTTTTTTTTATTTTATAGCTAGACAATCTGAAGGCTTTAGTTCAACTGAAGAAGCAAAATGGATTCGCTCACAGTAAACTGAAGACATGGATGAAATCCTGTAAGCAGCTGGGGAAGGAAAAAGCAATGTTGCCGAAACAAATTGCTGACCATAATGCTCTATTAAAGGAGCACAAGCCAAGTATGGGGTAGTTGAAGAAGGAAATGCTATACTAGAATGATTGTAAGGCTGCAAATCATTCATGGAAGTCACGGTTTCTGTGACCGCTGTGAATTTTGCAGTGCTGGTGCTGATCCCAGGATCCCAGCAGCTGGGGAAGCCCAGGAGCCAGCCACGCTGGCCGTTGCTCAGTCAGCCCCAGGCACGGTCCCTGGAGCAGCAGTCTGGGACTAGTGGTGGTGGGGCCCTGAGCCACCCCATCTCCCCCCTGCACCAGCATTGCCCTGCTCTCTCTCTCCACTCCCCGGCAGTCTTCAGGAGCATCCCCTCTCCCAGGCGGTAAGATTTAGTCCCAGGTATTTTCAGTAAAAGTCATGGAGGGGTCACGGGGCCCTGACTTTTTGTTTATTGCCCGTGACCTGTCCATGACTTTTACTAAAAATACCTATGACTAAAACATAGCCTTAATCATGATCCTGTTTCTAACCTTAATGCATTTATTTAGAACACATGTTTTCAAAACAACCATTATTACATTTGATTCAGATGAGGGGCCAGATCCTCATAAATCAGTATAGCTTCTGAAGCTCTAGTATAGTTGACTGTGGTTGCACAAGCACACGTCTTATGTACTTAATTAACAAATGAATGATTGAGATCATTGCATTCTAAACGCATCTTTCCAGAGTCTCCTTAAAGTTATTTGTACAGGTAATGACTCTTTCCTTTGGTCAGGTGCTGATGAGGTTGCACATTCACTGACCCAGGACAACGAGCCAGAGTATGAGCCAGACGGACTCCCAGAGCTGGACAGAAAAGGTAATTGTTACTTCTTTAGAGGAGAACGGTCCACACTGGGGAGAGTATGTGCGCGCACGCTTA
Source organism: Mauremys mutica (assembly GCF_020497125.1). Classification (NCBI taxonomy): domain Eukaryota; kingdom Metazoa; phylum Chordata; order Testudines; family Geoemydidae; genus Mauremys; species Mauremys mutica. Next base: position 165,753,424 of record NC_059074.1, on the reverse strand, counting down.
TCTAAATAATCGTGTTGTCATAGGAGTGACTTGGAAGCATTATAAAAACTTGGACATGATGATACTCAGCAGTGCCAAGCAGAAACAGCTATTGAACCTATGGAATCTACTTCAAGATCTCCTCTTTGCATGAAGAAGCAACAGACACAAGCTGTTGCTGAGAACTCAAGGGAGAATCTCAACACACACCAAGGCAGATGTTCCTTGAGCACACAAAAACTACCTGATCAAAATGAACAAGGCAAAAACTGCATGGTACAGTAAACCTGAGTAGTATAAGTAGTATACCATGAAACAAACCCTAACCGCACCCCTTGACCCTTTAAACTCTGCCCCTTCACCCCTTAAACTACACCCACTTGTCACCAAAAGTCCCGCTCCGGGGGGTATTACTCCCGGGGTCAAGATGCCACATGACCGGAAGCAAGTTGTGTCATATGACCATCCTCTACCAATCAGGAAGGGTTTCAGCCGCTGGGGACCACCCCGAGAGGAGATTTGACCAATCAAGGCAAGTTCCGGGGTGGAGTGACCCATCTGGATGTGGGTCATGTGACCCCTCTAAGAACTCCGCCTACTTCCCTCTACCAATCAGGATGGGGTTCACCCTGATAGGACCGCCCTCAGAGGAGATTTGACTAATCAGAGTGAGTTCTGGGGTAGGGTGACCTGTTCGGAAGTGGGTCGTGTGACCCCTCTAAGAACCCCTCCCAATGCCCTCTGCCAATCAGAGAGCAGCACTATTACCCCATAAGTCCCAGCTCCGGGCAGAGGAGGCCATCTCTTACCAAGGACACGTGTTTTAGAAGTTGCGGAAAGGCTACTGAGAGGAAACGTGGACTCCTTTACCACCCCCATGAGAACTTCGGACTTTGTTTTAACCCCGAACACCTTTAGACTTGTGTGGAGAAAGCGCTACCTCAATGACAGTTCCAAGGAGGACCCTTTGACTCAACCGTTGATGGATACGTTGGAATCTGACCCCGAAACCCTTGTTAGGCACCCTGATGAGAGTGACGGCCTCTCACTATTCACCTTCCTAGAGGTGGAAAGTGATCATGGCTTGGGGGAGTCACAGGCAGACAAGGTAAGCGGAAAAGATGTCACTCAGGTAAATGAATGATTAAAAAGCGATGGTCGAGGATAGGGTGTAATGGGGCTAAGAACCAGGGATTGCATAAATTAAAAACAAGCAATGGGGTTCTTACACTGTTTGTTTTCTGAAAACCTCTCAACAGTTTGACGATGCTGTGACAGTACCTCCCATAAGGCTTTTGACAGTACCTCCCATAAAGCTTTATGGAAATAATGCTAAGAACGTGTTTTATGGAAATATGCTTAGAATGTGTTTTATGCCACATATGCCATGTAACACATCTCCATAAAGGTTATGATCTACTGAATATATTAATCCTATTTGTATGCATGTATCATCTTTGTATTCAAAGTTATGAATGTTGGCTGTGTACTGGCTTGATTTCTAAAAAACCTTAGCAGAGCATTTGGTAAGCTTCTGGGGAAAGGAATGTTGAAATTAAGTACCTAATCAAGAAACACTGAAAGGACAATGGATCTTGGAATGCTCCAATCCACATAAGAAGTCTACTTGAGGAAGTCCAAGCTAGCATGTAAACAATGGATGCTCCCTGTAAAAACTGTGAGTCATGCATGGACATGTGACTTGCCCAAGTGACTTCAAAACTCCATCTTGGAGCTGGACTTGGCACAGGAGTGAGGAGGGGGTCTCCACCCACAAGAGAAAGTCTATTTAAACCCATGGGAGAGCCATCCATTTTGCCTTCAGCTGGCTAAAGAGAGAGCCTCCACCCCCACCCCAGGATACCTGAAAGAAATTGGAACAAAGGACAGTGGCTGCAGGGAGTGTGAGTGATTGCTGGACCCAGGCTAAAAGGAGATTAGTCTGTAAAAGGGAGCATTCTGGAACTGGTGAGGATCTTATCTGTATTCAGTTTGATTAGCTATAGATTTGCACATTTTCTTTTATTTTTCTTGGTGACTTACTTTGTTCTGTCTTTTACTACATGGATCCACTTAAATCCTACTTTCTGTCTTTAATAAAATCACTATTTACTTATTAATTAACTCAGAGTATGTATTAATACCTGGGGGAGCAAACAACTGTGCCTATGTCTCTATCAGTGTTATAGAGGGCGAACAATTGATGAGTTTACCCTGTATAAGCTTTATACAGGGTAAAAGGGATTTATTTGGGTTTAGACCCCATTGGGAGTTGGGCATCTGAGTTTAAAGATAGGAACACTTCTGTTAGCTGCTTTCAGGTAAACCTGCAGCTTTGGGCAAGTAATTCAGACCCTGGGTCTGTGTTGGAGCAGACAGGAGAGTCTGGCTCAGCAAGACAGGGTGCTGGCAGGGAAAGTAGGGCTTGAAGTAGTTTGGGCACATCAGGTGGCAGCTCCCAGGAGGTTTCTGTGATCCAACCTGTCACAGTGGCGTAGTCAGCAGAATCTGTGCACATCTGATTGCTTTGAGGTACTGGTAGTGTTGGGAACAGAAAGTGGGGTGCCCAAGGGGTCCAGAGCCCCCCAATGAAAGGTGGTGTTCTTGCTGCACCTGGCAGGCATGGTGGCAGTGCACCCTCTCCTTGCCAAAGGCTCAACCACATGCCTGAATTAAAAGCCTTCCCCAAAGAGGCAGAGCCCCTACCAGAGGCTACAGAGAGCTGGGAAAATGCAATAGACACTAAAGGAGTCAAACTGAGTGAACGAAGCCTGTCCACCGTAGATTTGCTGTTAACCTTGTGTCTTTTGCTAATTCACCTATGGGATAAAACAAAGGAATTCGTACTAGTATTAAACCCTTTAAAGATGTGGGACATACCTGCTTTGTGGAAGAAACTGTTGTACATGCTAGGGATGGTGACAGGAGAGCCCCACAAGCATGTTACTTTTCAGCCTACGCCTGTAAACAGTCTGGAAGCTTGGAACAGCAGCAAAAGCATAACAGCCCCATGCTGCTGTGTAGAAGGGGAAACTGAGGCACACTGCCTCATGGCATTGGTAGCTAAATGCCAAAACACCTCCACTGTAACAGATATCGCTGTCTGCGTTCTGTTAACAATACTACACCCCAACCTGTTTTCCGGCATCTGGGGACCAGGAACCCCAAAACTGGCTAGGACCCTTAGGTATGACATCATATGGTTAAAAGGTACTGAAAAGGAGTGTGACCAAAGACAAACAGGGATTTTACATGTACTGCCTCCGCCATGGACAGTGTCCAAGTCTCTGGCAGTAAGCTCAGGGTGAGGGTGTGACGGTACCTCCCATAAGGCTTTATGGAAATATGCTTAGAATGTGTTTTATGCTACGTATGCCATGTAACATATCTCCATAAAGGTTATGATCTACTGAATGTATTAATCCTATTCGTATGCATGTATCATTTTTGTATTCAAAGTTCATGAATGTTGGCTGTGTACCGGCTTGATTTCTAAATAACCTTAGTAGAGCAAAAAGAACAGGAGTACTTGTGGCACCTTAAAGACTAACAAATTTATTTTAGCATGAGCTTTCGTGAGCTGCAGCTTACTTCTTCGGTCATGCATCCGAAGAAGTGAGCTGCAGCTCACGAAAGCTCATGCTAAAATAAATTTGTTAGTCTTTAAGGTGCCACAAGTACTCCTGTTCTTTTTGCAGATACAGACTAACAGGGCTGCTACTCTGAAACCTTAGTAGAGCATTTGGTCAGTTCCTGGGGAAAGGAATGTTGAAATTAAGTACCTAATCAAGAAACACTGAAAGGACAATGGATCTTGGAATGCTCCAATCCACATAAGAAGTCTACTTGAGGAAGTCCAAGGTAGCATATAAACAATGGATGCTCCCTGTAAAAACTGTGAGTCATGCATGGACATGTGACTTGCCCAAGTGACTCCAAAACTCCATCTTGGAGCTGGACTTGGCACAGGAGTGAGTAGTGGATCTCCACCCCCAAGAGAAAGTCTATTTAAACCCCTGGGAGAGCCCTCCATTTTGTCTTCAGCTGGCTAAAGAGAGAGCCTCCACCCCCACCCCAGGATACCCGGAAGAAAGGACAGTGACTGCAGGGGGTGTGAGTGATTGCTGGACCCATGCTAAAAGGAGATTAGTCTGTCAAAGGAGCATTGTGGAACTGGTGGGGATCTTATCTGTATTCAGTTTGATTAGATATAGATTTGCGCATTTTAAGCTGTATACAGGGTAAAATGGATTTATTTGGGTTTAGACCCCATTGGGAGTTGGGCATCTGAGTGTTAAAGACAGGAACACTTCTGTTAGCTGCTTTCAGGTAAACCTGCAGCTTGGGGCAAGTAATTCAGACCCTGGGTCTGTGTTGGAGCAGACGGGAGTGTCTGGCTCAGCAAGACAGGGTGCTGGGGTCCTGAGCTGGCAGGGAAAGCAGGGGTAGCAGTAGTCTGGGCACTTCAGGTGGCAGCTCCCAGGGGGTTTCTGTGATCCCACCTGTCACAGATGCCTGTCTAGTGGCCTTTGAGAACTTACACGTTGGTAGCCCTGTGGGAGTAAGTCTATCATGCATCAGCTGTTTTTGCTCATGTCTGAGACACAGATCTCAAGAGGAAAATCTGGAAAAGGACAAAATGGAAGAATGAACCGGCTCAGACTTCCTTATGGTAGGGGTCACCCCACCAAAGCTCCCAACTTCCGGGGGGGTGTAATATAGTTATTTAACAGAGCCGTCTATGGAGACATGTCATGTACCATGTTTTACTCACACAAGTATGGAGCGGGGGACACATTCGTATTGACACATTTAAATAAGTTTTATTAATCGCCTGCTTTAACACAACCTTTTAGAGCTGCCTGTAAAAATGGACGCCATAACCCCTACCATAAGGGAGTCTGAGCTGGTTCCTGTTGTCAGTAGCTACTGGTGTGGTGCTCCCTGCAATGGACATAGCTCAGTCAGTGGTGGGGCTTTCCACTGCACCCTAGGCTGGACAAAGATATGCTCTCCGGTACGTATTCTTATACACAGGTGCAGGACAGATTACTCATCGCTCCTGACGCATTGAGGTGCAGCCCCTTTGCGCATTACTACCTTTCTCCTGGCATAGGTCGTTTCGAACAAATCTGTCCATCATATTATCCTTTCCTATTGTCTATTCATCATATTGTGCTTTTATACTGTCATTAGGCTGGGTCTGCCTGTTCCTTGTTATCTGTGTGGGATGTGTTCGTACCCAGCTGTTCTGGTGCTGTCTTGGCATACCTTCCTAAGAACATAAGAACGGCCGTACCGGGTCAGACAAAAGATCAATCTAGCCCAGTATCTGTCTACCGACAGTGGCCAGTGCCAGGTGCCCCAGAGGGAGTGAACCTAACAGGTAATGATCAAGTGCTCTCTCTCCTGCCATCCATCTCCATCCTCTGACGAACAGAGGCTAGGGACACCATTCCTTACCCCATCCTGGCTAATAGCCAGTAATGGACTTAAGCTCTATGAATTCGTCCAGTTCTCTTTTAAACGCTGTTATAGTCTTAGCCTTCACAACCTCCCCAGGTAAGGAGTTCCACAAGTTGACTGTGCGCTGCGTGAAGAAGAACTTCCTTTTATTTGTTTTAAACCTGCTGCCTATTAATTTCATTTGGTGACCCCCTAGTTCTTGTATTATGGGACTAAGTAAATAACTTTTCCTTATCCACTTTCTCAACATCACTCATGATTTTATATACCTCTATCATATTCCCCCTTAGTCTCCTCTTTTCCAAGCTGAAGAGTCCTAGCCTCTTTAATCTCTCCTCCTATGGGACCCTCTCCAAACCCCTGATCATTTTAGTTGCCCTTTTCTGAACCTTTTCTAGTGCTAGAATATCTTTTTTGAGGTGAGGAGACCACATCTGTACACAGCAGCTGAAACCCTTCCTCTTCTAGCAGCCCTCTTTTTGCCAATTTCTGTGAGCAGGGCCTGCCTCTGGCTCACAGCCTAAATTTGCTTAGCAACATCTTGACCCTTACTTCAGATCAGGCCTCAGGCCTCATCTTACTACAGTTCATTCTTCCATTTGTCCTTCTCCAGATTTTCCTCTTGAGCTCTGTGTCTCAGGCACAAGCAAAAACAGCTGATGCACGATATATTTACTCCCACAGGGCTACCGATGTGTAAGTTCTCAGAGGCCTCTAGAAAGGCATCGTCAAGCTGTTGAGAGATTTTCAGTAAAGAACAGTGTAAGCACCCTACTGCTTGTTGTTAATTTATGCAATCCCTGGTTCCTAGCCCCATTACACCCCATCCTCAACCGTTGTTTCTTAATTATTCATTTAACCGAGCGATGTCTTTTCCATTCACCTTGTCTGCATATTTTAGTAGCTCGTATGCAAATTGAGGGAAAGTTACTTAAAATATTTTTCGCTATCTCCACTCTGACCTTCCCCCTTTCATTTTTTTCTCCTTTGTCACACTCTCTCTTGCTACTTTTATTTGGATTTTTTCTTTTATTTTAGTTTGGCAGCTGAATGGATCTGTATTTGTTAGTGAAACAATTTACTGGCCTACCACGAATTAAGTTGACTAAAGCCATGTTCCCTAGCTGTTGATAATAGTAGTCTGGTGGTTATAACTTGGTAAGAGGAAGTGAATCCGTATTTCTTCAAGGTAGGCTGGGCAGGCAGGCTACCAATTTGTTCACCTCTAATTTATAGTTCGATGATAAAAATAAAATCAGAAAAAAGTTTGAACATTTTGCTAATAATTTGCTCACTTATTCCTGAGTTTGACCCTCCCCGCCTGCATTCTTCTGCTCCTGGCAGGCCAACCCAGGGTAGGAGTGGGTCTTTGGAAAGGGTATGAGGACTCAGAGGTTGGATATAATAAGCGGGGGAGACATAAAGATTTGGGGAAATGGATCACTGGGATCCAAGAGGGTGGGCACTTCATAGGATGGGTCTCTGGCTGGCAATGAGAGTGGGAACAGGCTGTGGGGGTGCTTGAGGACATGGGATGGAGTAGGTGTCTTGCTGGAGGATAGGAGGGTGCTTAGGAGAAAGCAGAGGGGAAGCACTAGCACTTCACTACCTTCTCCAGCTGACAAACCTGCTATGATTTGTTAGAGGGGAGTCCTGCAGCTGCTGCCAAGAGAAGTTTGGCAGAGGGGTTTGTTGCCAGGAGACGCCACTAGTGCTTTCCCTCCCTATCTTCCTCTGCTTTTTGCTCCCCCACTTAGCCCTCTCTTTTCCTTACCAACCCCAACACCCCCGACTAAAAGTCCCGTGCCCCTCATAGCCCTATTCCCCCATATAAATCCCCTCTTAAATTCATGTAGAGCCCCAACCATAAGGACCGTGGGGCTGGGAAGAAGCCTCAAAAACTAATTATACCTGGATGGATATCTACTTTGCATCTCCTAATGTTTGCTGGAGGTGGGCTAGATTCCAAAGGATCTTAGGAGGTGTGCATTAGTGAAGTTCTGCTCCCCCAGACCTGAGGTAGGAGAAGTCAGTGCCCCTCTACCAAACTTCTGTTGCTGCTTAGTCTTCTGTTAAGTCAAACTGAAAATAACTAAGGCATTTTCCTCATGAAAAACATTTTGACAGCAACAAGTTAAACATGTTATCATAGCAAAGAAGGGAATTTTTCCCTTCCAAAGGATCATGATTATTGGGGATTAGTCTGGTTGCTTAGTTATAATGCTCAAAGTTGTCATGGAGATCTACTTTTGAATCGATATATACGCTTCATTCCATTATTTGCTAGTATTTTTTTGATCCACCTGTATTGGTGTAACAGATGAAGAAGGTTACTCTGATTGGCCAAAGTGAGTCATGGCCATTAGTGGCCATAACAGAATTTATGCTTTACCTAAAAATGGTTTTTAAACTCTTTTTGCTTCTGTCAGAGAGCGCTTTAGTGTAATTAGTAACTATTTACAGAGACGATTTACAGTCCCTCCCCCGCATTTTCCAGTGTTAATAGTTATAGTAACTGGACAAGAAACATGTAACAGGAGTGTGTTTCTCTCCTCCCTCTCCCCCCTACCCCCACAATCTTCTAAATTTCTAGGAACTGTTTCATCAGCAACATTCCTTACTGTCCGTGGACCAGCAGTGCAAGCAGATAAAACCCAAATTCAACCTGGACCTGCAGCAAGCCAACAATGATTACGATACTATATGGACAGAACTTGACGAAGTAGGATTTTTAATATCTGAACTTTCAAATGGAAGTGGTGATGCTGAGGTTTTATTTTATGTAAAATTTAACTGTCCTCTTTTTTGTGTTTGAAGATCTATACATGACTAATATTTAAGGGCAACTAAATACGTCGCAGGTCAGAGCAAGCTGCAGTATGTTCCTGTCACAGGGTGAGCTGGTCCATTAAAAGACTGGGGCACAGCTGCACCGTTTGTCAGGTTTAGCCCATCTCCCTGTATGATGGGAATAAATACAAGGGTTATGTGACAGAAGCATGCATCTAAACCAGGCCTGCTGGCAGGTAAAAGGGCAGCCTGTGGTCATTCGAGAGAGCTCCCCCACTCCAAAAGTTCAGAGAGAGACTCTCTCTCCATAGTGCCCAGGCAGAGAGCCTGTAAAGAGAGCAGGTGACAATTTTCCAGAACTCCAAGGCAGAAGCCTTTTGGGGGAAGAGATTGACAAGGAACTGGAAACTGCAGGGATAAGCCTCCATTAATGGACCTGCAGGATGCAGAAGTCCCAGCTAGGAGAGAGGTTGGACAACAGGGATGGGCATGCTCTGATCAAGACGTGGAAAAACTTGAGGCATTATAAATGGAAAGGAATAATTGAGGCTGGTAAGGGTATGTTTGAGTCTTGTGTTATGATAATAAACCAACCTGGAAGAGAGCACTCCTGTAAAATCGCCACATGTGATAGCTGGTTTGATGCAAGATTGAAGGTAAACTAAAGTAGCAGATGAGCTCAAAGGCAGTCTGGGGGTAACGCCCTACAACCGTTCCCTTTAGCCTTGTTCTGATTTGAGCACTGCTTCTTCTCCAACCACACACACTAATAGAAAACTGCTTTTTATTTATAAAAGCAGCAAAGAGTCTTGTGGCCCCTTATAGACAAAAAGACGTATTGGAGCATGAGCTTTTGTGAGTGACGAAGTAGGTATTCACCCACAAAAGCTCATGCTCCAATGCGTCTGTTAGTCTATAAGGGGCCACAAGACTCTTTGCTGCTTTTACCGATCCAGACTAACACGGCTACCCCTCTGATACTTTTTATTTATGATACACACAGTCTACATTGACTTAATACAGAGGTTCTAAATTTGACCACGATAGCTGTCCGGCATAGCTATGTGTCATCCTAGTTGTGTGAGCACATTAGACAAACATTTTCTACAGAGGTGGTTAGTATTTTCTCTATACATACGAAGAATGTAGTTATGGAGACAGAGGTGCAAGCTGAATGTCTTTGTTGGTCCATAAATACGGGGAATTAAGGTGTACAAATACTAATTTTTAAGAACATGTAACCTATTCCTTGAATATATAGTAAGTGGAAAAGGTAGAGTAATTTGTCAATTTCTTGGTATTTGGATTGTGCAGAATTGAGTCCAGTTTGGTATTGATCATTTCTGTTTGTTTGTTGGTTGTTCAATGGCATATTTGGTGATAGCTGATCGTCAGTCCAACACCTAAATGTTACCTCTCAAATGAGCAGTTGGGGACTGAGTGGGAATGGAGAAGGATCTTCTAAACCCAATAGGTGCTCGCTTTGACAAAATATATTATGTTAAAAAAATTAAGAGCAACTGTTAAATCTGCTGCCCTTATGATTGAGCTTGAAAGAAAGCACTGGTTAGAATGCCCAATGACTGTTCTATAACTATTGCTTAAATTATGAATATATTTATACATTACAACTATATACTTGAAAATGAGCCTGAAAATATTGTTCATATCCTTGCCCAGTCTTGAGTTAAAGATTTGTGTTACCTTAACCTGTACTGTTTTTGTATGATACAGAATCTAGAACCTGGGACTGGATAGTGAAAGGAGGACGGATTTTTCAGATATCTGAGCTATTTTTAATTGCACTTTTTTAAAACCGTCATGCAGAGTGCCAAGGTTTAGGACCAAATTCTGCTCTTAGTTATACAACACAGAACACAACAGTTACTCCAAACTTCTCTTTCTGTAGGAGGAAGCAGAACATAGCTTATTCTTTTTGCTTTATTTTCTAACATATCTTTGGAGCTCATCATTTAAAGGGACATTAGGAATTTTTAATTTTTTAAAGTAGATTAAATATGACTACAAATCAAATGTGATGTGTTTTCCTCATAGGCAATATTGGGTTTGTTTAGTTTGGAAAACAGAAGACTGAGAGGGGACATGATAGCAGTTTTCAGGTATCTAAAAGGGTGTCATCAGGAGGAGGGAGAAAACTTGTTTACCTTCCCCTCTAAGGACAGAACAAGAAGCAATGGGCTTAAACTGCAGCAAGGGAGGTTTAAATTGAACATTAGGAAAAAGTTCCTGTCAGGGTGGTTAAATACTGGAATAAATTGCCTAGGGAGGTTGTGGAATCTCCATCTCTGGAGATATTTAAGAGTAGGTTAGATAAATATCTATCAGGGAGGGTCTAGACAGTATTTGGTCCTGCCAGGAGGGAAGGGGACTGGACTCGATGACCTCTCGAAGTCCCTTCCAGTCCTAGACTCTATGAATCTATGAATAGCAGTGCCTATAGGAAAATGACTTGAGGAGAAACTTTGAGGTAAATAAATCACAGGGGCAACTGGAATAATTAATAATTTAAACAGGAAATCAGTAAGAACTGGTTCCAGTTATGCCTTACTGACTCCCAGGGGAACGCTGCAAGCTCTATGTTGGAGAATAGTGTATTTCCACCAGAAGTTGTGTTTCGATACTGTCTTATTCTGGCTGTTCTTTTTTGGACCATCTTAAAAGACTGTGACAAAGTTCCTCCTCTGCCTTGGTGGGTCCTGCACTTATTGGCGGATTTGCTCACCTCTGTGATTCACAGCAGCCCTCAGTTTGGCCACTTTTGTGGCTCAAACCTGCCGTTCACTCAGCTAACCTCATCACTGGCCAGCATGGGGAAAAGGAAGAACAATCTCCACAGTCTCTGCTGACCCACCTAGTGGGTCAGGGGGACTGGCCAGGGATCTTCCCCTCTGGTGGGACCCACAGTCCAAGTCAACTCCTCTTATATGCAGTAGGAGGGAGGGGAATGGGGGGAACCCAGGCCTGCCCTCTACTCTGGGTTTCAGCCCAGGTCCCTCTGGATCGCAGCTGTCTATAGTGTTACGTGTAACACCTGTGTGACAGCTACAACTCCCTGGGCTACTTCCCCATAGTCTCCTCCCAACATCTTCTTTATCCTCACTACAGGATCTTCCTTGTGATGCCAGATAGCGTTCGTACTCCTCAGTCCTCCAGCCGCAGGCCCTCTCACTCTCAGCGCCTTGCGCACCGTTCACTGACTGAAGTGAGGTCCTTTTTAAATCAGGTGTCCTAATTAGCCTGCCTGCCTTCATTGATTCCAGCAAATTCTTGATTTTTCTGGAACTGCCCCTGTTACCTTACCCAGGGAAAAGGGACCTGCTTAATCTGGGACTAATATTTTTGCCTTCTCTCACTCTCCTGTAGTGGGCCCCTGCCCCATGGACCCAACCGGCCTCCCTGCCCCTTCACCATAAGCCGTCTGCACGACTTAAAGCCGGTTCACTTCCAGACCGCGCCAAGGAAACATCTATACGCGCTCGTGCTCCACACTCTGCACTGCCTCACCTTTGCGTCCCACCCTGACACAAAGTGGAGGGACCTCCTGCCACCTCTAGAGGGTGAGGAGCCCCGGTGGGCCAGCCTATGCTCCACCCTGCTCCCAAGGCCCGCCGGGAATGTCAGTTGGTGGCTCCTTCACAGGGCTCTGAGCACGAGCGTGTAATTGGTGCAGTTCACCCCCATCCTGGACACCTGCCCTTTCTGCTGCGTGAGGGAGACTCTGGTGCACGTTTACCTGGAGTACGCCAAGCTGCAGCCTCTATTCTGTCTCCTCACAGATATCCTGTTGCATTTCTGGCTGCACTTTTCCCCTCATTTCCTTATTTATGCACTGCCTATAGGTGGCCCCACAAAGTCACAGGACCTCCTGGTCAACCTCCTCCTGGCCCTGGCTAAAATGGCCATTATAAAACCAGGGAGAGGAGGTTGGCCGATGGAGTCTCCTGTAACTGTGGGGCCTCTTTCTGGTCCTCCATCCATTCATGCAAGCGGGCAGCGTTCCTCTGGGCAGCATCCACTGACTCCCTTGATGCCTTCGAGGAGCAGTGGGCACTGTCCAGGGTTCTCTGCTCGGTGTCCCCATAAGGTTCCCTTCGTTTGAGCCTTTGACAGCACGTCTGTCCCTGTTATTTCATTAGTTGTCCCCTGAAACCACTTATTTTCCAGGTCCTGTAGATCCCCCCCTTAAGGCTGGGGGGATCTTTTAGCAGTGGGCTCCCCACTTCCTGGATCCCAATAGGATCACTCTCCTGTAGCCCTCTGGCCCAACCCTGTCACAAGACCTATAGCTGTGAATCAAGATAAGGCCCCGATCTTGCAGTTTTTGCAATTGATTCCATCTGGACTGACTCCAGGCCAAAAATTGGTTGTATGGTCAGGGTTTAAAAAAATGATTTTGCACCAACATACTACAGATAGGGTTACAGTTCATATGGAATTATTTGTTTAATCTAATTATGTAGTATGGTTCAAGAGACTCTTTGTTTAGTCCTAAAAAATAGAATATATTAAATATCTGAGTTCATTTGGAACTTCTAGAATCAGTAGCTGCTTCCTAAGTATAAGTGTGTTTTGCCTAATTCTAAGATTTCATGGAGGAATGGGTACTTTTTTGGTTACACAATCAATTTAAAGCAAGAGAAAATCCCCCAAATGATTTGTACATTTTAACTTTTTCAAGCACTATAGACCAGCATTATCAACAAAATTCTAACTATGAAGCCAGATCCTGTTCTGGCATATATCAGCATAGCTCCATTGAAATCAGTAAAGTTATTCCAATTTACACAAAAAGGATCTGGCTGTAACTTTTGATTTTTAAAAAACCTTGATTGTAGATTAAAAGATTTTTCCTTTACTTTGGAGTTAGAAGGAAAATGAAAGGGAAGAGAACTCAAAATAGTCATAGAAGCAACATCAGCGACTGGGTTTTTTTAAGTTCTTCAATTGTGCCAATTGCTGTTGTATCTGAATGCTTTCCAGAGTTAAGAACAATTAAGGTGACTAGCATCTGTTATTTGAGGTTTCTATTTCTCCCATATCCCCCAGAGCAGTTGTTTTCAACCTGTGGTACACAGACCTCTGGGAGTTTGCAGACTGTCTAAGGGGTTCTTGAAAGGTTGTCGTTACAACGGAACAGTGGTTTTCAAGCCGTGGCATGTGGGGGTCCACAAACTATGTCTAAGATTTCCAAAGAGGTTTGCACCTCCATTTGAAATTTTCTAAGGTCTGCAAATGGAAAAGAGGTTAAAAAACCACTGTCCCAGAGGACAAAGTGTGGGGGGGGGAGGCCGCGGGCGCGGAGAGTGTAAATATGAAAAATGGTGATGTTAGTTGTCATTCAAAGTTTTTGCAGGAGTGAATTTCATAGTATTGGGCCAGCTCCTGAAAAAGCCCTGTCTGCTGCATCTGCTAGTTTTACTTCTGATGTGTAGACAGTTGTTCCTGAGGAACACAGCTACTGAAGTCTGAGAGAGTAAGATGGTATATTGGGCCCATTTCCTTTACAGCTTTGAAAATAAAGAATGAGATTTGATTCAGTGTTCTGTTGGGGTGTCAGCAGAGTGAGTGAAACATAGGACTGATGTACTCAAGTGAACCTGTGTTACTGAGGAGGTGTGCTGCTGTGTTCTGAAACTCCTGCAGATTTTGCAGGGCAGAAGCATTCAAGTCTAAATACATTGGATTGCGATGATTCAAGCAAGAGTTAATGATGGCCTATGTGGTTGAGGCCAAATTGTAAATACAAATGATGGGATGTAGCCTTACCAGTCTGATCAAAAATCTCAAGAAATCCATCAGCTGCAAGAAGAACTGAAAACAGCTAAACAGTTTCTGAAGGAGACCCAGAATTATGCGGAAGAGATGAAAAGTGAGATACACATTTCTACCTTTTAAAATCCTGTTACAAACTATTACTTCAGTGAGGAGGTTCTTCAAATCTCATTATCAATGGTGATTTGAAGAATACCCAAGAAAAAAAGTTCTCACTGTGTGATATAGTTAAATTAACTTTCAGCTAATACACGCAATTCTCTTTCCAAACTGAGATGGAACTTCTTTATACAAATATATAGTACTAACTCGTAAAATTATATGGTTTTAAAGCAATTTAAAATGAGGAATAAATATGTCCCAAAGAGAACTATATGGTCAGCACATTAAATACTACAATGTGCTCCTGTGTTTTAAAATCCCAAGCAAACAAATATACCTCAAACTATTATCCTTTAGCTTGTATATGGACTCCATCAAGCTTAAACGTGGTGAAATGTTACCTGCCGAGCCCTAATTTGACTTTTCCCTACATTTGTCTATTTGGTTGGGAAAATGCAATTTGCAGATTGAGGTTTAAGAGAACAGGTAATTCTGCTAAATAGCCATTGTAAAGAAGGAGACTGCTCCCACTTATCCCTGTAGAAGTCTAACCTTACTTAATGAGATTTCAAAATTAAATGTATGGACCCAGTCCTGCTCCCATTTTAATCAGTATTTTGCACTCTCCAATCCATGAGGCCATCCAAATAAGTGCTTTGTATTTTGATCTTATTCTTGGCAAGTGGCAGCACTTTCGGCTAGCTAATAAAATGTAATGCCTTCTAAGTCCATTTTCTTGCTTTCGCTATCTTCTAGCTGTGGTTTTTAAGGTGTCAAATGGTAGCATTATCTCCATTTTCTGGAGGGAATAATTATGAACAAAAAATAAGTCAGAAGATGTTTGTGCTGTAGCTCTGCACTGCAACCAACAATACCTTGTCTTAATTGAAACATAACTGAATGTGGGTGCCCAGAGTCCTAGGCTGTCACCCTTAACCCCCGGACAGTTCTTCCTCTCTAATAAGTCTCTGATTATCCTCTCACCCCTGCTGTGCCTCCTTCTGGTCATCCAGGGACTGAGCTCATTTCTAGCTGGAGCATCCTCTGCTGGTCACTATCCTTCTCCTCACTGGCCCCCATGTCCCTCCCAGACCCCAGTGCCCTCCCCGTCAGGCTCCTGCTCCCAGCAGAAATCCACTATCTGGGTCTTCCCACCCCAGGGAATCCCCACCCCCTATTCTCCACCTTGTCTCAGTGGCTACTGCCAGTACCATCTAGCCCCCTTTCACTGAGGCTGACTGCAGTCTGTAATGGCCACTCCTCATTGGCCGGGGGATTTGGACCTGCTGCCTTTCCCTGCAGCTCAGTACCTCTGTAGGCCTTGGACAAGGCCCTGCAGCCTGGGGAGTTGCCAGTCTGGAGCTCCCCAGCTCCTCTGGCCTTTCCCTAGCCCTGCTTCACTCTAGTACCCTTAGCTTCCCCAGCAGCCAGGTCCCTCTCCCTTCAGAGCTAGAGGGAGACCGACTGAGTGCCTGGCTCACAGCCCTTTTATAAGGGCCAGCTGTGGCCTGATTGGGGCCTGGCCCAGCTGTAGCTGCCTCCCCAATCAGCCCAGGCTTGCTGCTTTCCCCAGCCACAGCCCTCTGCAGGGCTGTTCCAACCCCTTCAGGGCTAGAGCAGGCAACCAGCCCACCACACCCCCCTTTGAATCACCACCCTAAATAATCCTTCTCCACCCTAGGTGTTGATGTATTTCAAATAACTGTTGATTGCTATCATTTCCCTTCCCCTCTGTCTGCTCCTCTTTCTCACCAACATCTGGGTCTTGGAGAAATTAAATTTTCCTTGTCCTGTAGGAAGGGAATGTGTAGTCTTGTTTCATATGGTAAGTTGGTGTTATTCAATAGAATTCTCTTTGCAATACAGGAAATCTCTTGTATTGCCCGTGTCTCTTAATTTTACTCCATACATCAGTTCATCAAACACCTTGAACATTTTTATCTATGCTGGATTTTGAAGAGAGGAAAACGGACAAATAGGGCACCAACATTCTTTATCTAGCCATTGGTACTGCTACCTGTCAACCATGAGTTTCAGAATACAAGCCATCGGACCTCAGTGAAGATGGGCTGTAGAAACCGTTACAATTGTGAAGCATAGAGCGATTTGACTAGCAGTATGTTCTTTCTGCAAAACTGAATTCTGGCAATGCTAAAATTGTCTCAGCTATCCAATGTCATGGTTTGGGTATAAAGGCAGTTTTAGAACACATAAGTAATTATATTCTGAAATACTAAGAAAACGTATTGCTAGGTGAAAAATTGAAAATTGTCAATACTGCCATTTTATAGTGTTATCCATAAAAGCTAATATTGCATATTTGACATAGTTTGCTTTCACAAATTAAGCACTTAATTTTTTTTTATTACTATAGATAAGAGTTTGTCTCAGCAAATAGTATTAGAAAAGAAACAAGATGAGATTCGGGATTTAGAGGGGAAAAATCAAGATTTAATCCAGCAACTAAAGAAAATGCAGTCAGACCTGCAATTGAAAGAAGCTGAGATTACCCATCTCCCAAATGAGCAACTGAGCAAGGTAATAAAAAGAAAGAATGAATCAGTAGCACGTTACTTAGTTCATGACAGGGAAAATGGAAACTATTTAAAATGATTTGTCCTATATGACTAGCAGTATGTTCTTTCTGTCTCAGGAAACAGAATTATAAAGTCAACAAGCAGAGATTCGGGATTTAAAAGGCAATAATAAATTGCATGAGGATTCAGTAAAGCAGCTACAACTTGTGCTTGACAAATGGAATTTTGAGAAAAAAGACATGTCTACAATGCTTTCCTTACATGAAAAAGAAATTGAGGACCTTACTGAAGAAAATAGAACCCTTAAGGGCATTAACACGGCTTTAGAACAAGAAAAAGTAGACTTACTAGAAACAATTTTTTCTAACAGTTTAAAGGAAAGAGAGGAAAGCATTTCTGAGTTGTCCAGAAGACATAAGGAGGAAAGACTGACACTCATTGAAAGATATGAAGAAGTTGAAAAAGAACTTGTAGATCTACACAGAAAATACAAATCAATGGAAGAAAAAAATGCCAACACAGAATGCATTTTAAGACAGCAAAAAAGTCACTTTCAGGAGAGTAAAGCAGAATCAGAACGACAAGAGAGAGCATAGGGATGAGCGTAATGAATTCTTCTCTAAACTAGTGTCCTTGGATGGAAAAAATAAAGATTTGATTCAGGAACTTGAAAAAGTGCAGTCAGAATTGCAACTTAAACAATCTGAGACTGCTCATCTGCAAAATACCGGTATATCTGGGTGTGCAGAGACACTTGTTACTTCTGTGAAGCCCTGTCTCAGGTGGTAGGGTAATGTAAATTGTTCATCTCTGCTTTTCAGCCTGGGACCCTCTTTCAACCAGGGAAATTTTAGGTGACAATGGAATTGTCCCTGTCCGTTTATCAGGCCAAGGACCCACACTTTACCAAGGAGAGGAGTCTGGAGTCTCCTCCCCCTCTCCATAGGTTTGCTCAGCGTCGAAGGATTAAAGAGCACTTTAGACAGTGTGTGCCCAGAATAGAGGTACATAAGAATTCCATTCCTTAGGTAGCTGCACCATCAGGGGATTACAGAGGCATCAAGGAGAAATCCCTTCCCATGTTCAAAATGGCTCCTGCTTTACTGAATAAAAAACCCCAAGTGGTACTAATTCTCTTTGGAAGGGTGCAGACAGACACCCTTTCAGGGACTTTGGGCCATCTAGCAGGCTATTCCTACAATCAGCATTTATCTTAGCTGAGAGATCCCCAGAGCAGCATGATTAGCGTGCTACCTCACTTCTGTAAACAATCAGGGGAAGTACCCCATGTACACTACCACATAAAAAAGAAACCCCAAACTCACATGACTCTCTCAACACTGGAAGCCAGTGTCTTGAAAAAAACCTCACTAATAATAAACTATCTAATTTCTCATGCTTTCCTCCTCTGAGATCATTTCCAGTTAAAACTAGATGTTAAACTAAAATGTTATATAAAAATGTAAGGCAAATGTGTAAGTTTGGGGAACCTAAGTGCAGCAGTAGTCCTACCTGAGAGAGACATGGCCATGCCTCCAGAAGGGGGTTCCTTCCAAAAGATTCCATTGACCAAAAGAGTGAGGACATTACAGTCAAATTTCAAAACTCCAACTGTGGCCATTTCTTATACTTAGTACGGAAAATCTAGTTGGTGGCAAGCAAGTGGGCCATAGTCTCTCGGGTATGATCCTCAATTTGAGTGTGAGAGTACTCTGGGTTACATTCTTGTCAAATCCTTGAAGTAGTGTGCAAGATACTCTTTCATGGCAATTCTTCCTCTAAGAATGCTTTGTCACAAATCACATCAAAATACTCTCTGGCTATAAGGAAACTGTTTACACTCATTAATGTGAAAAAAATAATCTGTACCCTGTGCATCCACTTTCACAAGTGTTATTTGGGGAACCAGTAAAATGAGTAGCTGAGACAACAGAAGCCTGAGCCCTCCTTGTCAAAGCCGGCATAGTAATCCATTGGTCACTGCCAACACCAAAGGTATTCATGAAGGGAATGTTTGCCTAGCAGAGGGGAGAGTATGAAGCAGAAGCTCACATGGAAGACCTAAATCTTTTTCTTCCCAAACAATTAAATCTTCAGCATCACAAAGACAAAATGAGCATTTGTGTGTGAAGAGTTTACAATTCCTGTACAAGACTCTTTGTTTTGACCTATCTTCTGTGTCAAGAGGTTTAAATGGCTGGTAGTATCACAGCAAGGGTGAGGTATCAAGTTACACAACCCTGTCCATTTACAGACAACATCACTGTGCCCTGACCAGAGAAACAGATCCATTTACAACTTGCCAGCTGCTAGAAAGGAATCCAACTCACCTGGAGTTCAAACTCAAGAATATTCTGAATCCAATGCAGGAAATTGTTCAAGCAGGTTAAAAATAAGCATGGCTTTTACTATAAATTTACCACTGTGGTCAAGATTTACAAAGACACAAAACTCCATCTCAGCAATTGTATTTTGACAGCAGTCACCCTGTAGCTAGTCTTCCACAGAGACCAGGTTTGCTGATGCAAGGCATTGGTACTGTCCTCTGAGTGGGGTTTCAAAATGTGCCTCCAGAAATTCCTTTTGTGGACATATTCTCAGATCCTGTCCAAATGTCTCTTTTGGGGCAGGTAAGTACAAGGAACATACTTTAAGCCAACCCAGTTTTCACTTTGTATGACTGTTAAAGGAACAAACCTCACTTGGTGAAGAGCATACCTGGAAGACAAGATGACCCCAGGGTTACGGTGGGTCACTCAGAAAAAAGAGCATCCAGCTTTCTCAACCTCACACCTTGTGCTGTACAGTTTTTCAGTATGTCAGGGTACACTTCCTTTTAGTTTACTTTTACATAATTTAGTAGTGTTAGAACAAAAACATAGGAATGGACAGATGAGCTCAAACCAGTGGTTCATTGAGTCCACTAGGTCATCTGACAGTGGCCAGTAGCAGTTGCTTCAGAGGAAGGTTCAAGAAACCTGTAGAGGGCAGTTATGGAATAACTGACCCACAAGGGAAATTTCTTCCTATCTCCTGTTAGAAGTTGGATTGTGCTCTGAAGTATGAATGTTTATATCCCTTTTGAAAATAAGTAACCAACCAGAGGTCAGAACTTCTCTCAAAGGCCATGGAAATAATGTCAGATGTAGAGAAGAATCTGCTGCTTTACAAGACAGTTCGCATAAAGGGAAGAGGACAGAGCTGAAGTCCTCCATCTAGTTGTTCACTAGCAAGAAGTCCTGGAAATTTTTGGATACAATTGATTGATAGCTAAGGAATCTCCACTACGCCTGCAGAAAAACCAGATCTCTTGAAGTATGGGCCCCTATTTCAACTGTACCTGAGCTGCCTACAATTACCACCTGGGTGTCAAAAGAAAAGTGCAGTTCAGCAGAGAATATCCATTACCCTCACTGATACATTTTGGTATCCAAGCAGAATTCAATCAGGAAATTTCATTCATTGTTCTTATAAAGTTTCACTTATGGTGCAAAGGAAACAACAACAATAAATTGTTGTTATATATATTTTTTCTGGTGCCCAGCACAATGGGGTCCTGGTGTCTAACTAGTACACATAATTAATAATCACAAAAGGTTGATGATCTTAGCTACACTAGAGTTTCTCCCATACGGTTGACTGGAGATCTACAACCAAAACGCCATAATAAAATTTGGGTACCAGCCATAAGTGTTCTTTATGCAGGTATATCAAACTCCCAACTGAGCACTAAATGTCAAGATTCATCAGACTGGCCAGCAGTTGGTTTCTCTAGTTGCTGTTTGTTCTAAAGTCAGATTTTGGAATTAGTTCCTCCGGCTGTATAAGAACCACACTTGGTTGGTTGTAAAGAAAATGTTACAGCCCACAAACTTTTCTGCCCTCTTTCCATAATTCTTGGAAATTAGTTTGTTTCAACTTTAACTTTGGAAAAGTTGTGGCATTAGCAGGGATTGCTAGAGCTCTAAAAGATTTATCTTAAGCATATAAAAATATATATGCCAGTCATATACTCTTCATCTCTTTCCATCCAAAATGTGGGACCTGGGCGTTTCAAAGTTGCTACAGACAAGATGTTAAAATCCTTCACTAGTTGGCACGCTAGGCCTTTGAGAAACCATTCACTGTGTGAATCAAGGCTCTCTCCATAAAGTCCCTAGTGGTATTGTTGGACAGAAGTATCTGAGCCTCATCTGAGAAAGATTTGCAAAGTAGGTTCCCATTTCTCTGCAGAGGCATCCTTTGTAAGTTGCTACTTGGTTGGTTCCCAGGTAATTCCTTCAATACGAAGCTTTTGCTCTATATGGGGGGGAACTCCTAATTCTGTCCTATTCTATCAAAAGCTAAAATTCTGATTTATCCTTTTTCTCACCCACACATACTTCTGTGAATCACTGTTTGCTATTTCCCATTTCTCTCTTCAGCATAATGAGAAATGTCTAGGGCTGTCAAGCAATTAAAAAAATTAATCGCGATTATTCTCACTGTTAATAGAATACCATTTATTTAAATATTTTTGGATGTTTTCTATATTTTCAAATATATTGATTTCAGTTACAACACAGAACACAGTGTACAGTGCTCACTTTATATCTTTTATTACAAATATTTGTGCTGCAAAAAACAAAAGAAATATTATTTTTCAATTCACCTGATACAAGTAGTATAATGCAATCTCCTTATCATGAAAGTTGAACTTAAAAATGTAGAATTATGTGCAAAAAAACCTGCATTCAAAAACAAGACAATGTCAAACGTTAGTGCCTACAAGTCCACTCACTCCTACTTCTTTAGCCAGTCACTCAGACAACCAAGTTTGTTTACATTTCCAGGAGATAATGCCCGCTTTTGTTTACAATGTCACCTGAAAGTGAGAACAGGCATTCGCATGGCACTGTAGTAGCCAGCATTGCAAAGTATTTATGTACCAGATATGATAAAGATTCAGATGTCCCTTTATGCTTCAACCACCATTCCAGAGCACATTCGTCCATGCTGATGATAGGTTTTGCTCAATAATGATCCGACGCATGTTCATTTTCATCATCTGAGTCAGATGCCACCAGCAGAAGGCTGATTTTCTTTTTTGGTGGTTCGGGTTCTATAGTTTCTGCATCAGTGTGTTGTTCTTTTAAGACTTCTGAAAGCATCCTCCACACCTTGATCCTCTCAGATTTTGGACGGCACTTCAGATTCTTAAACCTTCAGTCATGTGCTGTAGCTATTTTTAGAAATCTCACATTGGTGCCTTCTTTGCATTTTGTCAAATCTGCAGTGACTGTTCGTAAATCAAACATCTGCTGGGTCATTACTATAACATGAAATATATGGCAGAATGTGGGTAAAACAGAGCAGGGGACATACAATTCTCCCCCAAGTAGTTCAGTCACAAAGTAAATTAATGCACTATATTTTTAACGAACATCATCAGCATGGAACCATGTCCTCCGGAATGGTGGCTGAAGCATGAAGGGGCACATGAATGTTTAGCATATCTGGTACGTAAATACTTTGCAAGGCCAGCTACAAAAGTGCCATGCGAACGCCGATTCTCACTTTCAGGTGACATTGTAAATAAGAAGCAGGCAGCAATATCTCCGTAAATATAAACAAACTTGTCTGTCTTAGCGATTGGCTGAACAAGAAGTAGGACTGAGTGGACTTGCAGGCTCTAAAGTTTTACATTGTTTGGTTTTTGAGTGCAGTTATCTAACAAAAAAAAATCTACATTTGTAAGGTGCACTTTCACAATAAAGAGATTGCATTACGGTACTTTTATGAAGTGAATTGAAATATATTGTTTCTTATATCGTTTATGCAGTGCAAATATCTGTAATAAAAATAAGGTAAGGTGAGCACTGTATACTTTGCATTCTGTGTTGTTACTGAAATCAATATATCTGAAAATGAAGAAAAAATCCAAAAATATTTAATAAACAATAGAACAGCAATTGAAATTTAACAGTGCAATTAAAACTGCAATTGATTGCAATTAATTTTTTTTAGTTCATTGAGTGTGTTAACTGCGATTAACCCACAGCACTAAAAATTTCTTACCTAATAATTTTCTTTCTACTAGTAGTATCTCTTAATTCAGCTCACTGTCCTTATCCGATAAAGGACTATGATACAATTTAAAGAAAATTGGAATATTTTTTTCTAAAGGGATATTTAAATATATAATTGTCTTAACGTTAGTTATCATCATTTCAGGTTGTCTTAAGGTTAGTAATAGTTCGCTAGAGTGTTCCTATAGCTTTGGAATAACTCTTCTAATGACCTGAGTTGAAGGACAAGGCTTAGTCCAGTAGCCTCTGTCGCAACCCTATACATAGTTATGGCTCTGTATGGCCAATTGTCGGTCCACGGCCATCTTGTTCTGCTAAAAGGACAAGGCAGTCTCCATCTTGGACCAGGTTCTTGTTCCACAGGAGAGGGCAGAGACCTAATTCTGCCCAGCAACACCGTGGTGTCGTGTGCAACCCTGAGGTGCGGTGTGCAACATTCTAGTGCTGTGTGCATTTTCCCGCTCTCTTTTGCTTGGTCATCTAGGGGTCAGGCTAGTGCCTTGTGCAGAGATGCCAGTGTGCTGTGTGCAGATCCTGTTGGCGTGGGGGGCAACTGCTTAGAGCCTGAAGGATGTAAGAGCCAGGGACCAATCAGATGCTGACACGAGTGAGTGAGACCCTTCGAATAAAACTAGGTTTCCCCCCAAAATCTTTGTGGCGTGTCCGCGTGTCAGCTGAAGGGCCTGATCAACCTTTTGGCCAGGGTCTCCTCCCGGTATAGCTAGCTCGTGTTCGTGTGGAGTATCCGCGTGTCAGCTGAAGGGCCTGATCAACCTTTCAGCCAGGGTCTCCTCCCCGTATAGCTAGCTCGTGTCGTGTCGTTTTGGATTCGTTATCGCTTTGGATTTATCGTTTTGGATCTATTTCCATCAGCTCGTCATGCTTCTGGTGTCTGCTCTGCTGGTCAGCTGCGTCTGGAGTGCGGTATTTGCTTTCTAATTTCTGACAGTTTACTTACCTAGCTTCCTCTCTCTTTTTCCCCCTTCCTAACTCGGTACCAAGTGTGTATACAGTATATGAGACTTGAATTATTGAGCTCATAATTGCACAGTTGTTTAGTTTGTATAGTTGTTCTGGGTTTTAGTAGATAGTTAACTATAGACTGTTTTAAGTTGTGTGAGTTACTGCTCTGTCTTTGTCTGGAGTGCTTGGTGCTAGGTGCTGTCTCCACCTGAGGATTAGCTGACCAAGGGGTTTCTGTCCCCGCGGTCTGTGTGAGTGGAACCTGCACAATCGCAGCCGCACCACACTCTGGGTAAATCCCTTAGTGTGAAAGCAAGGGCGGTTGAGGCAGTGGCCTGTGGGTCTTTTCTGTGTTGCACCGGGCACCGCTCTGACGAACCCGATTTCCATCTTGTGTAATTGGTGTGTCTGCCTACTCAGTGTGAAGCAGTGAGCAGTATAGATTTGTATTGTTAATGATTTTTGGGTGTGTTTGTATTGTTTAATAACATCCCAGCTAAGAATTGCCCCCTCCTCGGCCAACGTTGTAACTATCCCCCCAATAAACGCAGCCACTTGGCTTTAAACTTAATTCTGGTCCAGCCTGGTTTTTCCTCTCCCAATACCAAAGCTGATCGAACCGCAATCGGTTTCGGACAGCCTCCAGCAACAACACTGGATCAAATTGTACAGGTGAGTGATATTACCCATTTGTTCTGAATGAGAGAAGCTACTAGCAGAAAAGTACCAGGTAAGAAATTTCTCAGTCTTCTTTGTAGACTCACTCTTGTCTTTCAGAGTAGCAACCGTGTTAGTCTGTATCCGCAAAAAGAACAGGAGTACTTGTGGCACCTTAGAGACTAACAAATTTATTTGTGTGCAAAACTACATGACTGATCTCAGAGACTGAATATAGAAATACGTTGGAGAAAAAGATAGACTGTCACAATGAATTGTCATTTTCTAATCACATCATTTCTATAACGCCTCTGGATTTCTTGGAAAATCAAGTAACAACTGAAACTCTTCAGCTACAGATAAAGCAGACATCCAGTGAAAACCTGAAGCTGCTCCATGGCATAGAAGAAAGCAATACAAACATTGATGCTCTGCTCATAGAAATCAAAGTATTAAACTCAAGATTGGATTTGCAGCATACAGAACTAACTGCAAAGATAACTGCTTATGCAGAACTAGAAAAAACAGTTCTAGTACTTAAAAAAGAAAACTCAGACTTACATGAGAAACTTGAATCTGTTTCTTTTGATAAGCAGCAGATATCTTAAAAACTTATGCTTCTAAAAAAAGAACTTGACAAGGCAAAGTCTGACCTGGATATGTACAAAGTTAAATTATCTGATGTAACAGACATGCTGGAGGACTAATTTAAATAGGCATCTTAGCTGCAGAAACTGTGTGCAAAACTACATGACTATGGGCCTGTTCCTGGATGTCAACAGATGTTTTGCCATGAATTTCAGTATGACTTTTAGGAATCATACCCAGAAGTAACTCTCTATATCCTAATATGTCCACAGAATAGTCACTAAAATAGACAACTTAAATACTTCAGAATGTTGCAACATTTTTGTCATGGTGAGACTAATGACCCTGAACCTCTCAGAACACCCTCAGTAGGAACAATTGCTGTATATGTTGTGAGGTTAGCTTTGGCTTTATTGCTAACATCATTGGTGGGATGAAGCTTCTTGTACAACTCAGAGCTAAAATGCCTTTGTATATGACAGAGAGGCCCATCTTCTCTGTAATCTTGTATGCTATTGTTTTATGTTAAAAAGTTTGAGTCTGGGACTACAGTACTGTAGCTATACAGCCATTAAATCGTTTTCTTTTACCTCGTCAGTTTTTGACATTTAAAGATTTTTCCAGATGCAAAGCCAAATTGTCTAATATGTCAGCTCTTTCCCCATCTATAAAAATGTAATTACCAAAGACTGAGCAACTTTTGTTTGTAGATTCAACTGGATCTAACTACTTCAGGAAAAAATGAACCAAATAAGCGTTTGGATGGAGTTCAGAAAGAGCTAGAGGAAAAAGAGAGAGAAATGAAAAAAGAAATATCAGAATATCTAAGCAGACTTCATCAAGTAGAGAAAAATCATACGGCTCTTCTGACAGAAGCAAAAAGAAAGGTAAAGCAAACAAGAAAAGGGCACGGGGGATCTTAAGGAAGATTTGAATATTCAGCAAACAACTTGTGTATATAATATCCCCCCAAAAGAGGTTGTCTTAGCTATAGTATTTCAAAGCATTTACTTCCAATAATTATTATGGGGAAAAATGAATGTGTAGAGTATTTCATAAACTTAATACTTTGAATGTTGTGTTCACACATCTTCACTGGAACTACTCCTGGGAGGAAGGGCTTGGTAGAGTGGGTCTAACCGTCTGCTAATCTAGGCGTAAAGACAAATGTTACAGCATTGGAGATTGTGAGGAAAGAGTCAATTGTGATTACATTAAAAGGAGGATGTGGCAGGATTTGAGAAGAGACTGAATATGAGAGAGAGAAAAGAGTTGAATGTGACAGAATAGAGGTTTAATAATCATACTAGTCCGTCTATCTCAGGATGTCATTGTTTCACAAAGAATTATTTAAGCCATAAAACATCCCCGTGAAGTAGGTGTCTCATTATATCAGATGTGATAGAGGTGGAATGTGGTGGAGATTAATTACTAGCAAAAATATAAAGGGCCAGATTCTCTTTTGTGCTGCATTGTGTATTAGTCCTCTACGCAAGTGTAAAGTAACTTTGCAGTGGGATAAATGACAACACACGGTGCAGGGCAGCAGAATTTGATTCAAGAACTTCAGATTTGAAGAGACTGAGCTGGAGCCTGTGTGGCATCCAAGATGATTTGAGAGGCAGCTGGAGAAGTGAGAGCAAATAGAAGGAAGAAGCTTGAGGAGTAGTATTTCTACATTTAGGTTATGAAGAATTGGAGGCTTTTAGTAGAAATTCTAACAAAACTTTTAACTGTTTGGCCTTACAGAGTCCACATAGATCCTATACAGAAAAGCTAGTAAAATATGAACCATCGGTCTGAACCTATGAAAACAGGAAAAAGCATGTTAGATCTGCCTCTGTTGTACAACACTTTTATCTGATTTGTTTAAGGATCTCTTCTCATCTTTAAGTGTAATGTTTGGCTTTAGGGAGCTTAACTCCCACTGAATGTTACTGTAACTTAGTTCTATAGATTTTTCTAAATCGTTATTATACTTTACAAATTGTACTGAAAAATATAAGGCTTACGACACTTCAAACTATATATTTATTCAATAGTCATAACAAGTCCTCCTCCCTCCTCTTGAAAGAGTTGTCTGCACAAATGTGTACCTACAAGCTTTTCAGGTATTAAGTGCCCTAGTTCCGATAACCACCCCATTTGAAATTACTTGTGTCTTTTTATTCTTTTCATTCCTATGAATAAAAAAAAGAGGGTTTTTTAAAACAAGATTTCTAGTAAACTACCTTTTAAAATATCGTTGAAGTCTTCTAGGCACAGTTCTTATATACAAGGTTTTACACATAAAGCAAATTGGTCTTTCACATTTTAAATTCAAAACAAAGCATTTATATTACACAAGCTTACTGCAAAGCTCCTGCAGACAATAAGGACATTTTCTGTGTCGTATTCTGTAGGGGGCCTTTTCAAAATTGTACTAGTTATCATTTTTTGCCTATAGAATGAAGTAGAAATTCAGGCCTGTCAAGAGAAATTGAATTTATTGGAGCAGTGTCTGGATGAACAACAGTTGGAAATGGAGCTCTTGAAGTTACGTAAAGAGCAATTAAATAATTCTCTGAAAGATGCTAACCAGACAATAGAAGAACTTAAGAAAGTTCAGGTATGTATTTTCCCTATACACTGTTTAATTTTTGACTTTCAAACTAAATTGCAACGTGGTATCTAGAAAGAGGCATCGTATAATGGTATAAGCACAGAACTGGAAGTAAAGAGCTCCTGAGCAGACCTCTGGCTTTGACTCTGCCTTAATTTCACCAACTAAAATGAAGATAATCCTACTTTGCCAAGGTCTGTACTTGAAAAGTAAACCGTGTTTAAACATGTCTTTTCACTCTGCCCCTAAGGTTAACCATAACTGACTGATGTGATATTAAACATAACAGGGCAGTGTCTACACTGCATGTTGTAACATCATGCTAATGAACACATTAATTAATGCCTTGTGAAACTTTCCAGTGTAGACATGCCCCTATTGTCTTTAAACTGTTTCTACTACCTCATTATGTCACACTCAATTTGTGAGAGCATATCAGTTCTGATGTATGCAGAATTTCCATCTAAATTATTAACTGATTCTTCTTATGACAGCACTATTCTTGCTAATAATTTAGATAGGCATGTCAACAATTCCACATGCCGTTGCAAAACATTTCTGGAAATGACTGTATGAAGTTTTACTTGTAACGTACATAGGTTGGGTGGAGCAAAGTTTTTAAACCTGTCCATCTAGCTGAATTTTCTCTTATCAATTCCCTCTGCGTATTCTAGCCTGCAGTCTTTTTCTACTTCTGTTTGTGGTGAATAAGGGACTGTACTTCTATGCTCTCACTTCATAAATAAACAAACATTGAAAAGCACTCATGTAGCACAGTGTGGAGCCGGTATTGTGGCAAGCAGGCACTGAATTACAGTACTCACTCCATGCCCAGCTAATGGAGCACTGTGCTTGATATTTACATTATCCTGTAGTGCTTTTTATAAGGCTGCCAGATATCCACCATCCATTTATTTTGGCATTCCAATGCACATAGCGTGGACAAACATGCCTGGACCACATGCTTTTCAGCTGGGTCAACTGGTTATTTCAAATATTATATTTAGATTATTATTTCTCTATCAAGGAAATCTACACACATGAAGCTTTCCAATAAACATGACTTAACTTTTACTGACAGGTGAGATACCATTAGTGAGAGTATAATGCTTAGACAGGAGAATGAAGTTTCCTATTAGCCACTAAAACAATATATTTTTATTTTATAGGTAGACAATCTGAAGCATATATATCAACTGAAGAAGCAAAATGAATTTGCTCGTAGAAAAATGGAGATGTGGATAAAATCCTGTAAGCAGCTACAGAAGGAAAAAGAAATGTTGCAGAAACAAATTAATGAACATGATGCTCTATTAAAGAAGCAAAAGCCAAGTATGTGGTAGCTTAATAAGGAAATGCGGTACTAGAATATAGTTATAAGTTAATCACGATTAAGGTTGTGACGTGACTTTCCTTGACCTCCATGAATTTTGCAGCACTGGTGCAGCTGAGGAAAACCAGGGGCCAGCCACACTGGCCGCTGCGCTGGCAGCCCCAGGCAGCTGGTCCCCAATGCTGCCCAGTGGTGGTGGGGCCCGGGGCTGCCCCCATACTCCAGTGACAGGGGACCCCGGGCTGCTTCCCTCTCCCGCATAGGGCCCTGGTCCAACTAGGGCTGCAGTGGGGCCCGGGCCTGCCCCCCCACCAGTCATCTTCTGGAGCGACCCTTTCCCAGTAGGTAAGATTAAGTCACAGGTATTTTTAGTAAAAGTCATGGACAGGTCATGGGGCTGTGACTTTTTGTTTATTGCCCGTGACCTGTCCATGACTTTTACTGAAAATACCTGTAACTAAAACGTAGCCTTAATCATGATCCTGTTTCTAACCTTAATGCATTTAATTATAAAGCATGTTTTCAAAACATCCATTATTACATTTGATTCAGATGAGGGCCAGATCCTCAGCTGGTGTAAATCAGTATAGCGTCTGAAGCTCTGCCATTCACACCAGCTGACAATCTGGCCCAAGATCTGTCTCCTCAAATTTCAGAGTCTCCTTATAGGTTACGAATATAAATTTTCAACATCTATGTTTTGAAATTAAAAAAATGACCTTACGATGAAGGGGAGGCTATATTTTTAAACGACTACAGTGTTGTGTATAGCGTCTTACAGTGCTTTGCTTGAGACATGTACTAATCACAGAGTGTAAAATGTTGGAGTATGTCTGTTCTTTCCATTGCTGGCCATCACAATAAATAAAATTCACATTCTGGGTATAGATGGCTGATAGTTCAGCATCCACAATAGAGAAATTTACATCTTTTAGAGTTTATACATATGTCCTTCCAAACAGCTTTTGGTATCCTCCTGGATTGTAGACAGTGAGAGAGGAGCAGCTCTAAAAGTGTTATGCTTCAGACAGTACCTCCATTTCTTCTTCGAGTGATTGCTCCTATGCATTCCAGTTAGGTGTGCGCGCCGCGCGTGCACGGCTCTTCGGAACATTTTTAGCCTAGCAACACCGGCGGGCCGGCTGGGCGCCCCCTGGAGTGGCGCCGCTATAGCGCTAGTTATATACCCCAGCCGGCCCGTCCGCTCCTCAGTTCCTTCTTCCCGCCCGTGACGGCCAGTTGGAACTGTGGAGTGCTCGTCGTCCTCCACTTACCTAGCTCACCTTGGTTCTACTTTTGTGTTTAATGTACATAGTTAGTTGTTAAAATTGGTTAGTTGAGTAGTCATTAGATAGATTAGGGGAAATTAGGGGGGCTTAGCCCCTCTTTTCCCGTCCGGTGCGGGTGTATGCCCAAGACACCGGGATTCAAGCCCTGTGCGGCTTGCCAGCGGCACATGCCGGTTGGGGACCCTCACGACTCCTGTCTTCGTTGTCTCGGCGAGGGACATCGACCAGATAAGTGCCCCATTTGCAGGTCGTTCAAGCCGCGAACGAAAAAGGAGCGGGACATTAGATTACGGCAGATCCTCATGGAATCGGCGCTTACCCCTGCGGTGCCGACACCTTCAGCTCCGCCGTCGTCCTCGGTGCGGAGCGCTCCAGCAGTCCCCGGCCGGTCCGATACCGAGACTGTTAAGAAGCAGCCGGCACTGAAGCCCCGGCACCGCTCCCATTCACCATCTGGGAAACGGAAGCCGCAGCCCAAAGCCGTAGAGACTGCTACGTCGAGGCCACCGGTCCAGCAGCCAGTAGCGGCGCCTTCGGCACCGACCTCGACAGCGCGCGGACCGTGCGCGGTACCGTCGACTCCGGCGCCAGCAGGGCCGTCGAGTCCGGTACCCCCGCGCTCCCCGGTGCAAACCGTGGTCGAGCTGCCTCTCCCGTCCACGCCCGAGACGTTCTCGACGGCGAGGGAGCTCATAGAGCTAACAGAGGCACCGAAACTCCGGCCCCCGGCACCGCCGGTGCAGGCTGTTCCGTCAGTGGGCAAACCGGCCGTGGTACGGCCTGCCACCCCTGACAAACGGGATAGAAGGCGATCCAGGTCCCGCTCCCGGTCCCGATCCCGGAGACAGTCACCTTCCCGCCGTTCAAGGTCACGGCACCGGTCTCCATCCCGGTACCGCTCTCCTTCTCGGCGCCGGTCGCAGTCCCGGTACCGCTCCTCATCGCGGTACCGGTCGTACTCCCGGAGGCGTTCCAGGTCCAGGTCCAGGTCCCGGTCCCGCTCTCCGGACCGTCGGCACCGAGGAAGGTCCGGATCCCGGCACCGCTCCCGACGCCGTTCTCGAAGCCGCTCCCGTCGACGACGGTTGAGATCGCGGTCGACCTCCCGGTACTCTCGCGGTCGAAGGTCCCGCTCGCGCTCCCGAGACGATCGGCACCGGTACCTGGCACCGTCCACGGACAGACTGGTGGCATCGACGGCGCAGTCCCTGAGCGCCTCTGCCCCCCCGTGGCCTTCCCGCCAACCGTCGGTCGCTTCACACGATGGCAGCGGTGCAGATTACCGTGCGGACCCACAAGGACAAGACCTTGGTCCTCAGCAATGGGGCTTCTGGACCCCCTGGGGGGCTTGTCACGAGGCTCAGGGCGCCCCCTCCCTCCCGCAACAGGGGCCCTCCGACCACAGGGTGCCGGAAGCCACCGTCAGCAGGCCCCCTCCATCGCCTCCGGTTGAGGTTCCACCGCCGCCGGTGCAGGCGGAACATCCCGTGGAGGCGGCGGCTTCGCACCCCATGGACGAGCCTCAGCCACTTCCCATTGGTCAGGGCCATTCCTCATCTTCCTCGCCCGACGAGGCGGTGGCGGGATCCTCGTCATCCGATCCCCCACCGATTGACTTACGTGCCCATCAGGACCTCCTTCGTCGGGTGGCACAAGCTATCAACCTCCCGGTAGCAGAGGTCATCGAGGACGAAGACCCGATCACTAATGTGGTTGGAGCGGAGGCCCCCATGCGAGTGGCCCTGCCTTTTGTTCGGACTATCCAGAGAAATGCCACCACACTCTGGCAGTCACCTGCGTCCATCCCTCCCACTGCCCGCGGAGTGGAGCGGAAGTACTCGGTACCCCCGACTGGGTACGAGTACCTGTACACCCACCCGGCCCCGGACTCTCTAGTTGTACAGTCGGTGAATGACCGGGAAAGAAATGGGCAACCCGCGCCAGCACCGAAGTCCAAGGACGCGCGCAGGATGGACCTGTTGGGCCGAAAGGTCTATTCGGCTGGCGGCCTCCAACTACGCATAGCCAATCAGTTGGTTCTCCTGGCCCGCTATGCCTATGATAATTTCATGGCCCTCTCTAAGTTTACAGAGTTGGTTCCCACATCCTCCAGGCAGGAGTTCTCAGCCCTGCTAGAAGAGGGCAAGAAAGCTACCAGGTCCTCCATTCAGGCCTCACTGGACTCTGCAGATTCCGGAGCCAGGACCTTGGCATTGGGAGTAACAATGAGAAGGATCTCCTGGCTGCAATCGTCCACCTTGCCGCCAGAGGTTCAATATACATTGCAAGACTTGCCCTTCGATACCAAGGGCCTATTCTCGGAGAAAACGGACTCCAGAATCCAGACCCTTAAGGATGGGCGCATTGCCATCCGTACGCTGGGCATGCACACGCCTGCGACACAGCGGAGATCCTTCAGGCAGCAGCCCTTTCGCCCGTTCAATCAGTCCAGGTCACGGCCTGACAATGCACGCAGGGGCAGACTGAACCGCCGTAGACCATCGGGCAATCGGCGTACCCAGTCCCAGGCGCCTTCCAAGGCCCCCAAGGGCCGAAGCAGGCGTTTTGATGGGACGCCCGAGGACGGCCCATCAGTCTCTCCCCCGGATCCTTCCCCGTTATTTTTCAATCGTCTTTCCCACTTCCTCCCGGCGTGGTCCCAGATTACATCGGACAACTGGGTGCTACGCACGGTAGAGTCTGGTTACCATCTTCAGTTTGTTTCGCCCCCACCCTCCCACCCACCCACCCCGTCCCTCTTCAGGGACCCCTCTCACGAGCAAGTCCTCTTACAAGAGGTCGAGTCTCTGCTGAGCTTGGGTGCTATAGAGGAGGTGCCGAGCGATCTGCGAGGCAGGGGATTTTATTCCCGATATTTCTTAATCCCCAAGGTGAAGGGAGGTCTACGACCCATACTCGACCTCCGAGAGCTCAACAAATACCTTGTCAAGCTCAAGTTTCGCATGGTGACCCTGGGGACTATCATTCCCTCCCTGGATCCGGGAGACTGGTTTGCTGCCCTCGACATGAAGGACGCGTATTTTCATGTCGCCATTTACCCTCCTCATCGGCGCTACCTGCGTTTCGTTGTCAACAATACGCACTACCAGTTCACAGTGCTACCCTTCGGCCTCTCTACAGTGCCGAGGGTATTCACCAAGTGTATGGCAGTGGTGGCCGCGGCCATCCGCCGTCGTCGGATACATGTCTACCCCTATCTCGACAACTGGCTAGTCCGAGGACCATCCCGCCAACTGGTGGCGTCCCACATGGCCACGGTCCTAGCCCTGTTTCAGCGTCTAGGGCTTATGATAAATGCCGAGAAGTCGATGTTGACCCCTTCGCAAAGAGTGGAGTTCATCGGTGCGGTCCTGGATTCCAATTTGGCCAGGGCCTGCCTGCCCCAACCTCGGCATCAGTCTCTGGTCTCTATAGTTCGAGACCTACAATCTTTCCCACGGACAACGGTGCGTTCCTGCCTCCGCCTTCTGGGCCACATGGCTTCGTGTACGTTCGTCACTCAGTACGCGAGGTTGCACCTTCGCCCGTTTCAAATTTGGCTTGCGTCAGTGTACCGGCCCCACCGCAACTCCATCGATATGGTAGTCACGCCCACGAAGCCGGCCCTCGCTTCGCTCACCTGGTGGCTGGACCCAGCAGTCGTGTGTGCCGGAGTCTCTTTCCGCCCTCCTCAACCATCCGTCACTCTGACCACGGATGCGTCAGAGCTGGGGTGGGGGGCGCACCTAGCCGACCTGCACACCCAAGGTCTTTGGTCGCCCCGAGAGCTCTCCCTCCATATCAATGTCAGGGAGCTGCGGGCGATTCGCCTCGCCTGTCAAGCCTTCTGCTCCCGTCTCCAAGGGCGTTGTGTCGCGGTGTTGACGGACAACACAACGGCGATGTTTTATGTCAACAAGCAGGGTGGAGCCCGATCTTCCCCGCTGTGCACGGAGGCGATGCTACTGTGGGACTTCTGCATAGCCCACTCCATTCACCTGGTGGCGTCCTATCTTCCAGGGGTGCAGAACACGCTGGCCAACCATCTCAGCAGGTCGTTCCTGTCCCAGGA
This sequence comes from Mauremys mutica, assembly GCF_020497125.1. Taxonomy (NCBI): domain Eukaryota; kingdom Metazoa; phylum Chordata; order Testudines; family Geoemydidae; genus Mauremys; species Mauremys mutica. The sequence goes on along the minus strand of NC_059074.1, from coordinate 165,719,185 downwards.
GTGGTCCCTCCGCCCAGATGTGGTACACACGATTTTCCGGAGGTGGGGGTTTCCCCGGATAGACCTGTTCGCCTCCAGAGAGAACAGGAAGTGCCACCAGTTCTGCTCGTACCAGGGTCGCGCCCCGGGCTCCCTGTCGGACGCATTCCTCTGCCCTGGACGGGTCACCTACTATATGCCTTCCCTCCGTTCCCGCTCGTACATCGGGTGCTTCTCAAGCTTCGGAGGGACAGAGCCCACCTCATACTCGTCGCTCCGGCCTGGCCAAGACAGCACTGGTACACTCTGCTGCTCGAGCTATCGGTACGAGATCCCATCCCTCTACCCTTATTGCCGGACCTGATAACGCAGGACTTCGGCAGGCTCCGCCACCCGGACCTGCAGTCCCACCATCTGACAGCCTGGTACCTGAGTGGTTGACCCACACTGAGCGGGCTTGTTCGGTGGCGGTCCAGCGAGTCCTGCTGGAGAGCAGAAAGCGCTCCACTCGCTCGACCTACCTCTCTAAATGGAAGCGATTCGCCATATGGTGCGACCAGAGAGACATGAATCCATTCGTCGTACCTATCCCAACGATCCTGGACTACCTCTGGTCACTTAAAGAGCAGGGTCTCGTGGTCTCATCGTTAAAGGTGCACCTGGGGCGATATCTGCCTTCAGGCCGCCCGTCGGTCACCGGTCCATCTTCTCCGATCCGACGGTTTCCCGCTTCCTCAAGGGTCTAGAGCGTTTGTTCCCGCCAGTGCGGCCTCCGACTCCGCCCTGGGACCTGAATCTGGTCTTGAGCAGGCTCATGAGAACCCCCTTTGAGCCCTTGGCTACGTGTTCGCTGCTCCACCTGTCGTGGAAAACAGCTTTTCTCGTCGCCATAACCTCAGCGAGGCGAGTTTCCGAGCTCCAGGCCCTGACGGCCGGTCCTCCGTACACCATCTTTCATGCGGACAAGGTCCAGCTTCGGCCTCACCCGGCCTTCCTCCCTAAGGTGGTGTCAGCATTCCATGTAAATCAGGACATTTTCCTTCCCGTTTTTTTCCTGAAGCCTCATGCCTTGAGTCGGGATCAACAGCTGCACACCCTGGATGTCCGCAGGGCCCTTGCGTTCTACATACAACGAACAAAATCCTTCCGGCGTTCGCCACAACTGTTCATAGCAGTTGCAGAGCGCATGAAAGGCAAACCGGTCTCCTCTCAGAGGATTTCCTCATGGGTCACTGCATGCATCAGAACATGCTACGAGCTGGCTGGTGTGCCAGCTAACCGTCTTACCACTCACTCTACGAGAGCGCACGCCTCATCTGCCGCCTTCCTGGCCCATGTCCCCATTCAGGACATCTGTAGAGCGGCCACCTGGTCTTCTGTCCACACTTTCGCTTCCCACTACGCGTTGGTGCAGCAATCCAGAGACGATGCAGCCTTTGGCTCCGCAGTCTTGCACTCTGCCACGTCTCATTCCGACCCCACCGCCTAGGTAAGGCTTGGGAATCACCTAACTGGAATGCATAGGAGCAATCACTCGAAGAAGAAAAGACGGTTACTCACCGTTGTAACTGTTGTTCTTCGAGATGTGTTGCTCCTATCCATTCCAGACCCGCCCTCCTTCCCCACTGTCGGAGTAGCTGGCAAGAAGGAACTGAGGAGCGGACGGGCCGGCTGGGGTATATAACTAGCGCTATAGCGGCGCCACTCCAGGGGGCGCCCAGCCGGCCCGCCGGTGTTGCTAGGCTAAAAATGTTCCGAAGAGCCGTGCACGCACGGCGCGCACACCTAACTGGAATGGATAGGAGCAACACATCTCGAAGAACAACAGTTACAACGGTGAGTAACCGTCTTTTTCTAAATATCATCAGCCTGGTACTAGTTGCAGCTTTCTGGGACCAGGAAGTGCTGGAGTTTATTAACTTTAACAACTGTTTTTTAAGACACATACATTGGGGTTTTATTGATCACAAGCTTCAGTCATTTCAAAAGTTGTCAGGGGCTAAGTATAGAGCTATTAGGACAACAGTTTAAAGTGGTCACCACAATGTTAAAATACTACAACTTGTCTGCCATTAGCTAGGGTAAGTTAGGCTAGCAAATATTCATGTGTGTCCAATAAGTGGAATAACTACTGGTATAAAAAGGGATCCATATTTCTGAGACAAGCTATATTCAATTATATAAACAAAAACTGTTAAAATAATGGTGATAGGGAAAATTTGCCCCACCTGTCCAGCCTAGGTTATTATTTGCTTGCAGCATTTATTGTATTAGGCCCAAAGGCCTATAGTCTAGACAACTGTTATATATAAAGCCAAAGTTTGCATTTCTGCTTTTAATATGTTTATCTGTACAGAGGGCATTCAGGGAAAATGAGGAACCAAAAGAAGGAAATAAGAAAGGAGTGTTCAGCTTGTGTTTAGATTGCTTTATGAAGTTTAGCCTGTATAATGTAACCGCAAAGAAAGGGTCTTAAGACTGGCAGACCACCAACAAAAACTGCCCAGAAACAATGAAAGGAAAAACCATATATGGGAAAAAACTGAAGTAGCTTGTTAATGGTACAATTGATACTCCCAAATAAGGGAATTTTAAGTAAATGCTAATTTGCGGTTTTAACCTTTATAAGCTTGGTAAAATTTGTAACAGGCAGAGGGGAGCTTAACCCTCTCCCTGCATGCATGCTTGTACTACAATAAAAGTGCCTCCGGCTGCCTGATCCAAAATTCAAAGGTGTGGTCGATTTTTCCACAACAATGGTAAGGTGGTAATGTTAAACACTTCAAAGTTAGGAAATGCCAGAATGAATGTTTCCCATGCAGTGTGTGTCAGGGGCAGATTACAAAGAATCACGGTACATGTCGGCCTGACAGTAAATATGGTATCAACAGAGATCTCTTCTATAAAGTAACCCTTAGAGGTTGTCTGTTTTGTTTTATTTGGTATAGTTTATTGTGGTTGCACAAGTACACACCTTATGTACTTAATTAACGAATGAATGATTGAGATCATTGCATTCTAAACTCATCTTTCCAGAGTCTCCTTAAAGTTATTTGTACAGGTAATGACTCTTTCCTTTGGTCAGGTGCTGATGAGGTTGCCAGTGCAGAAGAAATGAGGTTGAAGCTGGAAGAACTAAAGGACTCTGCAGAAGAGAAAACCAAGGAAGCAGAAGAGAACCTGGAGAAGTACTGCACTCTGATTATTAATTACTATAAACTAGAGGAAGCAAATGAGCTGTTAAAAACACAGGTCTCTCTGTTAAATGCTCTGCTGAAACAGCCAGCAAATGCTGTTAATTCTCCTTCACAAAATTCAGATAATCCAGTAACACTTAACAATCAGTCAGTTACAGAGAAGAGGTCAGATGAAGATCCTACTAAGCTTTCAGGTAAGACAAAGATGCCAAGAAACCAAGGAAATTGATGGGGAACCAAAATCCCCTATACCAGAGACCTTATCTAAAAAAATTCAAAAGGGAGCCATCCACCAACATTCACTGACCCATATGGCGCCCTCACTCTTTCGGCCTGTCATGGAAGGTGCCGGGGCCCACTCGGAGACCCTGCGCTACGCTGAGTACGCGAGGGTCCCCGGCGACAGCCGGCAGGGTGAGCCCGACATGGACAGGGGGCTGGCCAGAACTATGATGGCAATTGGCCTGGGTGTTGCAGCTGTTGCATTTGCAGGTCGCTATGCTTTCCAGGTCTGGAAACCACTGTAACAAGTATTCAGAGAAACAGCAAAGAAAAATGCAACCGCTAGTTTTTCATCCTACTATAAAGGAGGTTTTGAACAGAAAATGAGTAGACAAGAAGCTAGTCTTATTTTAGGCATAAGTTCATCTGCTGACAAGGCCAAGATTAGAACAGCTCATAGGAGAATCATGATTTTGAATCACCCTGATAAAGGTGGATCACCCTACTTAGCAACAAAAATAAACGAAGCAAAAGATTTGTTAGAATCCAGCACCAAAAATTAATGTCCAAGGACTTCTGTGATAGAACTTTTTATACATTCCTTTCTACTGGAAATCCTGTAGATATATTGTGCAATAGCTACGTATGATGCTCTATATAGCTGCATAACATTGGATCAAATAGTCAGTTATCTATCTTCATTATTAAAGATCTAAGACTATTTAAAAAGCAAAAAAAAAACAAAAAAAAAAAACAACCATTCACTGACCCATGAGAATAAGGAGTATGAGCCAGACGGACTCCCAGAGATAGTCAAAAAAGGTAATTGTTACTTCTTTAGAAAACTGTCCATATTGGTGGGGAGTGTGCGCGCACACGCTTATCTAAATAATCGTGTTGTCATACATGTGACTTGGAAGCATTGTAAAAACTTGGACATCATTGGACTGACAGTAAATATGGTATCAACAGAGATCTCTTCTATAAAGTAACCCTTACAGGAGGTCTGTTTTGTTTTATTTGGTATAGTTTACTGTGGTTGCACAAGCACACATCTTATGTACTTAATTAACAAATGAATGACTGAGATCATTGCATTCTACACGCATCTTTCCAGAGTCTCCTTAAAGTTATTTGTACAGGTAATGACTCTTTCCTTTGGTCAGGTGCTGATGAGGTCGCACATTCACTGACCCAGGACAACGAGCCAGAGTATGAGCCAGACGGACTCCCAGAGCTGGTCAGAAAAGGTAATTGTTACTTCTTTAGAGGAGAACGGTCCACATTGGGGAGAGTGTGTACGCGCACACTTATCTAAATAATCGTGTTGTCATAGGTGTGACTTGGAAGCATTGTAAAAACTTGGACATCATTGGCCAAATTCAGCCCTGGTATAGGTTGCATAAATCCATTTAACTCAACTGCTTGTCAGAGCTGAGTTTAGCTCCTTGTGCTTTAAAAAATAAAAAAAAATAAAAAAAAAGTCCTATTATACAATTAAGGCTATAAGGGGATAATATCTTTTGTTGTAGGTGTATGTAATTTCTAGTGGTTTTGTCTTTTGGTCTGTGTGATGTCTTCCCATCTGTACAGTTTTGTAGTATTTGATGACAAATGCAAAACAGCCAAAAATTCTGAAAACCAGAGTCCTAATATAAGGTTGTAGTTTTGAAAATCAGTCTAGAGACATTTTGTTGACTTTGGGGCGCCTCCAAAAACTTTGCATAAGCCCTTTGGCAAAAGAAAGGGATTCTAGGCCCAGACATTCCCAATATAAAACACCTTTATCTTCTGGTTGATAGGAAGGTGGAATATTTTTGCTTAAACATTTTTGACTAAATGTTTTCTCATTGAAATGTGCTGTATTTTCAAAGCCGAGATGTATTGATTCTGACAGTTTTTGCTGGGAAGGTTTCTGAGGTACAAAGTGGACTTTTGAAGGGAAGAAGGCAGCCAAATTGAAAACCTGACATTTTTTATACAATTTCATTTTATGAAAGCATTTGAAAGGCTTTTGTTTTCATTTCAATCCAGAATAAAAACAAATTCTGAAACCTTGAAAGATTTTGGAAAATGGAATTGTCACCCTCTGGCCATCTCTATTTAGAACAACGGAAGAGATATAATTTTGAGATGGAAATGATTTTCCAGTTAATGGTGTCCCTTTAAAAGAAAAAGACCATTTTCTTGGGGGAAACTCTTTCTGCCATTTTAGTACAGGAGTTGTTGCACAGATCCACAGCCTTTCCTGAGTTCACATATAAAATTCTGGGAATGCAAGATATACTGGGGGAATTATTAGGACTATTTTATTCAGGTGAGGAAATCCTGTGTTGCTTTCCTATATTATTACCTCTTCTCATCTCCATCTTGAAATGAGTAAGATCAGATTGATTAGAACAATAAAGTAACTTAATCAGCTGTGGTTAATGGAAGCTGTTTATTTTTCAGGGTTTGCTGATATTCCTACTGAGAAAATCAGCCCTTATGTTTTGCGTAGAACAACTCTAAACCTAAGGACCAGTCCCTGTCTTGCTGCCCAAAGCCAAAGATTGTCAACCTGTTCCCAAAGTTTACAAAATGGCAGGTCAGATAATCCTGCGGAGATCTCTTAACTGACAGTTGGTGGCAGCAAATCACAAAAGGTAACTGTTCTTAAAAATGTATCTAAATGTGCAGGGCCTGGGAAATCCACATTATGTATTTATCTATCCAAGTGAGTCTGAAGATATGCTGTGGTATTCATACCTCCTTTATATCTGCTGTGAATATACTGAAGATGAGGTCATCAATGTAAATATAATGAATAAAGCTTGGCATATAACAAAGGTCTGGGCATAATGGTAAACTTAAAATGGTTGATATGATCAAATCTGTGATCTCATGCCAAGTGCTCATTAACTTGGTAAATGGAAATGAGCTAAATCTTCCCAATGTAATGCTCATCACAAATATGTGATTAGTTCTTGAAAGGCCTGGATGCTTAGAGCAGGGTGTGTGTGCGTGTGCATATATGTATTACACACAAAAGCATTCAAAAGTTCGGATATGCTGGAATTAAGTCTGCTTGTCCCAGTCTCTCTGCTCAGCCAGTCCCAGTTCTCCTCTCCTCCCCTTAGCTCTGTCTCTTCTCTGTGTCTCCTCCACAAGGAAGATTGTAATAGCAGTGGGGACTGGAATTTGAGATAACCCCAAAAGGTATATATATATATATATATATATATTGTGAAATTTTTTAACAGTTTTACAAAGCTGGTGTTGAACATCCCAGGGAGATTCCCGGGAAGGGGACAATATCAATCTTGGGAAAGACTGTATCTGGAACTCCCAAAGATTGAGGATGGTAGACTGGCAGAAAAGCCCGCCTCTGATGTATGCCGCATGGCATGGAAATTATTAATGCAATTGGGAGGAAATAGAGAAAAATGGGACCAGGCCCCTTTAACAGATATCGTGCAAGAAATTATCAGACTCCAGGGAAATAGGAGAGGCGTTTCAGGCTCTAATTGACACTGGAGCCTCTGTCTCACTAATTAAAAACACCCCGCAAGCAGGAATTAAAGGACAAACCAGTACCGGAAGGAATGGATACGGGTACCCTTCATGGTCCAGGGATTCCATACTTCTGGGAATTTAATCCAAACTCACCACATGACTGATGACGTGATACTAGGAACAGACTGGCTGTTTAAAAATAATATCATCATTGATCTCCCCAGGGGAATCCTATGGAGGATGGAAATGCTTCCTCCTTATCATCCCACAGTAAACCAAAATGCCTGTGTTACAGACAAAAAACGATATGCGGATTGCTGCCCTTACCATAGAACAAAAAAAGAGGAACGGCGCTCTAAATTTCCCATGGTCTGGACGCAGCGAAAGACAGATTGTGGTAAAATGAATACATGTGTTAAGATTGTAGGAGACTTGGTACCCCCACAGAAACAGTATCGGTACCCCTGGGAAGCCAAAAATCAACTAATACAGATAATTAAAGAACCAGAAGAGCAGGGAGTGGTCAGGAAAACAAACTCCGCTTTTAATTCTCCAGTATGGCCTCTCCTTAAGGTGGATGGACAGTCATGGCGCTTAATGGTGGATTTCCAAATAATTAATAAAGGAAGCATCCCAATGGCCCCCATTGTGGCAGACATGACCCAAGTGATACAAAAAGTACAGGCCACCTCCAAATACTTCTCCGTCATAGATCTTGCTAGCTGTTTTTTCGCAATACCCCTGCACCCAGATTCACTGGACCGCTTCACTTTTACTATAAGGGACCAACAATACACATTTCAGCACTTACCCCAGGGCTTCCAGGATTCCCAAGCCATCGCACACCAGCATGTTGTGAAAATGCTGGATCAACTAAGCCCATAGGATCAGCCATCGTGTTCTCCTATGTGGATGATATCTTAATTTTCAGAGGACCCGAAGAAGTCGTCCTGCGTCTCACGGAAGAGGTACTTGGCTTAATTCACGAAACTGGCTTTAAGGTAAGCCTGGAAAAGCTCACCTTGTGCAGCCCCGCATTGTTTATTTGGGTACTGTGATTGGTCTACCTATCTTCCCTCCTGACCAAAGAAAAGTAAGGGCGCTTGTAGAAATGCCAGCCCCTACAGATGAGCATTCCCTCAGGGTACTATTAGGGGGATTCAACTTCTTCTAACTACACATTTATAAATATGCTGAAATCATGCTCCCGCTTTGGAAACTGTTAAAGAAGACAACAAAGTGGGAATGGGGCCCAGAACAGGAAACCGCCTTGGGGATTTTGAAACAAAAAGCCTTGTCAGCCCCAGCACTGCGCTTTCTGGATGAAATTAAACCATTCATCGTCCGGTTAGCCGCAAATAAAGTTGCAATGGCAGTCACCCTGCTGCAAGAGAATGAGGATCAAAAGCTAGTACCCCGGCATATGAATCTAAAAAACTCCAAGGTGCAGAATTAAATTTTGATGCATGTGAATGGGAATGTCTAGCCGCAGTATGGGCTGTGCTAGCCTTTGAACCGCTTACCAGCCAAGTCCCAGTCACAATTCAAAGTACTCATACTCCCTTAAAATACATCCTGTCAGGAAAACTGATGGGCGGCAGGGTCTCAAACACCAGAATGGCACAATGGACCCTGACTCTAGTAAATCGAGGGGTCACTACTGAGACCGTTTCTAAACCAGACATTCTGACCCATGCTTTGATCGAAAAAGGAACCAAGCACGAGTGTCCAGAGACCACACTAGAACAAAGGATCAGTCAGGTGCAAGCACTCCCTCTTGAGGAATTAGATATGGTGGGGCAGGAAAAACATATTTGGTTTACTGATGGAAGCTCTATGGTAGTACAAGGGAAGAAAAGAATTAAGTATGCTGCCATAAATTTGGAAGAAACAGTGATAAAAAGATATTTGGACCAAGGCTCAGCACAGCATGCTGAACTTCATGCCATATACCAAGTCCTGACGCAGTATGACAAAGACAAGTGCCCCCAAGCAATATACATCTATGCTGATAGCAACTACTGTGTGAACGGGGTACAATACTGGATGTATGATTGGCAAAGGATTGGGTGGAAAGCCACAAATGGCAAGGAAATAGCATATATGGATGAATGGAAGTGGATTTACGCCTGGGTCACCGCACACCCCAACCAACTAAAAATTAGACATGTAAAAGCCCATGAGAAAGGCTCAGCAGCCGAAACGGTGTGAAATAACCGTGCTGATGCAATAGCCCAAGATTATGAGGGAGTGGCAGTGATAACTCGAAGGCAGGAACAGAAGGCATTAGAATCAGTCTGTGTCCCCGGAAGAATTGAAAGACAGGAACTAGTGAACATAGCTCACCAGTTTATTCACGAAGGAGTAGAAGGGACTCTGGGAAGGTTGAAGCAAGTAGCAGAATGGAAGGGAATGAGAGATGTAGAGACATGGGTAAGAAACTGTGTGCAATGCACAAAAGATACCCCTCCCCCCCACACCAGCCTCAAATGCTGCACCAGTGCAGACTGGGTCCTTGGCATAGAATTCAAATTGCTTTTATTGACAAACTGCCAAGAAGTAAGGAAGGATTTCAATATCTGCTTGTGATAATAGATGCATTTTCAGGATAGGTAAAGGCCTTTCCTACCAAAAACAAAAGTGCCCGAAGAGCTGTGAAAAAGTTGTTCTCAGAAGTAGTTTGCTGGTATGGAACTCCTGAGATCGTGGACTCTGACAATGGAGGGTCATTCATAGGGGAAATGTTCACAGTCATCAGGCCAAGTGGTGAGAATGAACCAGACCATTAAGGAAGCACTCAGGAAGGTTGTGGACACCACCAGTAAAAATTGGCCAGACAAACTGCCGCTCATTCTCGTTGCGGTCCGCAGCAGCAACAGATTACGAACAAAAATCCAGCCACATCAACTGCTTTTCGGGCAAGCCATGAAGTTGGTCATTGACCCTGAACAAATTCGGGACATGGAGGGTTCAGCATCCCTGGAAACTCATGAGTATTGGCAGCGGCTGAAGCAGTTGCAGGAAAACAAAACCACTCTACAGTTTAAGGTAAACCAGGCCACTGAATTAATGAATCGAAAAATGGATCAGGAAAAGTCTGGGAATCCCCAGCTATGGGAAACAGGAGATTAGGCAATGTATTTAAAATTGGGCAAAAGGAACCACACATTGGAGTCAAAATGGACGGGACCATACTCCGTAGTGGATCGCCTCGGTCCACTTATTTACCGTATAAACAAGAATGTCAAGTTAAAATGGGTCCATGTGTCGCAAATTAAACTGTTTGGATACATTTAATATTTTCATTATGTTTAGACCCTTAGGTCACGAATCCCAGATGCCACTCAAATACCGGGACCCTTGGACGTGGTGCATGTTTATTGTTCTCCTCACAGAATTACTGGGCGTAGCGTTGGGCTGCTGGTATTCACCGTACTGCAGGTGCTCCTTGGATAATCGGTCCGCTTTGCAAATTCGATTTTTCAGACAAATCCCGACCGCTGAAGAACCACCTTATGGCACCAGAACTAAGGCAGCTCCTGAGCCTACAATTGTCCATCTGGATCCTGTGCTTTAACCCAGTTACCAAAGGGATTCTACTGGATCCAGAGGGCATATTAAGCCCCAATGCAAAGGTTAACCACAGCCAATACCAGGAATCACGAGGGGAAGGTAGAGCTATTTCTGAAACACCCCCAAATGAGCGCCTCTTAAAAACAACTTGCACACCCTGGGCCCTGATCCAATATCCTACTATTCGCTTACATTGGGTAGACTTAGCTACGAACCTCACCATATCTTCCTTTGGAAATACACGTGTATGTGGGAGAAGGGAATCTTGGGTTTCAGATATTTACAGATGTCCCAAAAGGGAGGGCAAAGAATTGATTGGTGGGACTTCACTTGGAAGGGTACGTGGGAGACACCACTGCAATTTCAGATTATCCCTCACTCCCATATGGGATGAGGTGATAAAATCCGGAACACTGGTAACTGTTAGTGGTTTATTGTCCAAGACATACTCAGGAGGTCACGTTCCCTGACGGATGTGACTGGGTATGGGAAAAGGAACACCTGTTTGTAGTAAGATGAGGCCCTGAAACACAAACGCTTGTGTCAGAGGCCTAGTCTGAGGTCTGAAGCATGAACCAAAGTACTTCCAGGCATTGCTAAGCAAAAGCTGGGCTGTGAGCCAGAGGCAGGACTCACTCACAGAAGTTGGCGAGAAGAGGGTTGTTAGAAGCAGGTGCATTCACACATATAAGTACTAACAAGAGGAACTTGTGCCAAGATGGCACCTGGGCAGCCCAATACAAGGACACTCCATAGACATAACAAGGAATAAGCAGGTGCATCTTGAAGACAGGACGGCATGATGGATAGATCTGTTTGTCTGGAACAACATGATCAAAGGGGAGACAGCACCCTAATGAGCCAAGGGGCTGTACCTCAATACGTCAGTAGGGATGAGTAATTTGTCCTGTAACTGTATAAAAGTAGTCTTAGGGTACGTCTTCACTACCCGCCATATCGGCGGGTAGCAATCGATTTCTCGGGGATCGATATATCGCGTCTCATCTAGACGCGATATATCGATCCCCGAACGCGCTCCTGTCGACTCCGTAACTCCACCAACCCGAACGGCGGTAGCGGAGTCGACATGGAGAGCCTCGGACATCGATCCCGCGCCGTGAGGACGGTAGGTAATTCGATATAAGATACTTCGACTTCAGCTACGTTATTCACGTAGCTGAAGTTGCGTATCTTATATCGATTTTCCCCCGTAGTGTAGACCTGCCCTTAGTAAGGCATTTGGCCAGCTTCTTTAGAAAGGAATTTGCAAGTTAAGTGCCCAGTCAAGAAACACTTAACGCACAATGGATCTTGGAAGGCTCTAATCCACATAAGAAGTCTACTTGAGGACGTTCAAGATAGCATGTGAACCATGGCTGCTACCTGTAAGTTCTGAGTCATGCATGGACATGTGACTTGCCCATGTGACTCCAAAACGCCATCTTGTAGCTGGGATTCTACACAGGGGGAGGGAGGGGTGTCCACCCACAAGAGAAAGTCTATTTAAATCCCTGGGAGACCCCTCCATTTGGTCTTCAGCTGGCTCAAGAGAGCCTCTTGACTCCAAAAGGATACCTGAAGGAAACTGGAACAAAGGACAGTAACCACAGGCAGCGTGAGTGACTGCTGGACCCAGACTAGAAGGAGATTAGTCTGTAAAAGGAAACTTACTGGAACACCTCTGAGGGTGAGGTTTTATCTGTATTCAGTCTTCTTACTGTATTAGGCATAGGCTTGCGTGTTTTATTTTACTTTGTTTGGTGATTCACTTTGTTCTGTCTGTTACTACTTGGAACACTTAAATCCTACTTTTTGTTTTTAATAAAATCGCTTTTTACTTATTAATTAACCCAGAGTATGTATTAATACCTGGGGGTGGGGGTCAAACAGCTGTGCATCTCTCTCTGTGTTATAGAGGACAAACAATTTGAGTTTACCCTGCATAAGCTTTATACAGGGTAAAACGGATTTATTTGGGGTTTGGACCCCACTGGGAGTTGGGCATCTGAGTGTTAGAGACAGGAACACATCTTAAGCTGCTTTCAGTTAAGCTTGCAGTTTGTGGGACATGGTTCAGACCTGGGTCTGTGTTTGTGGTGGGCAAGCATGTCTGGCACAATCGGGCAGGGTTCTGGAGTCCCAAACTGGCAGGGAAAACAGGGGCAGAAGTAGTCTTCGCACATCAGATAGCAGCCCCAAGGAGGTTTCTGTGATCCAACCCGTCACAGGGGGAATGCACTTAAAGGGGAAATTTCAGATGCAGAGCAAATTTTCAATTTGTTCCTCTAAAGTTGTTCCAGGCAAAGATCCTGAGCTGGATTACTTGCAAAATCTTACTTGTTCAATATAATCATTAGCTGGGGCAGTCAATCATGGTATAGACAACTGTCTGCTTTCTCTCTTTAACCACTAAACTTTTCCTATTAAATAATGCCATTTCCACAAAATGAATGTAGGTCCCACAAATAGTTATATTATCACCTGAAACATAGAGCTTGCAGTACTCATTCAAGTATTCATTTTAGTACTTACGGCTACTTTTGATATTCATGTGTCCTCTGAAAGGACCCATCCTGGAATATATGGGGATCATGGCTAGCTGGGATCCTAGAAAAGAAGGAAAAATACTGGTTAGCTATTTATTAAAGCAGGAAATAGTCAACTATCCCTGAGCTAAGAGATGATGAGGGAGGAGTGTTGCCTAGTGGTCAGAATGCTCACATATTACCTAGGCAGGGAGCAGAGCACTGGGACTCCTGCGTTCTTGTCCCAGTATACTCATTGTGAACCACAAGCTGCTATGACTTAAATTCCGTGAACCCCCATGACTCATGACTCCACTGAAGTTGTAAAGGGTGTGACTCAGATGAGGACTTGCCCCTGTGTGACTTTGAGTAGGTCTCTGAACATCTTTGAGCCTGTTTTCCACTGTAAAATGGGTTCAATAATATTTACATCTCTCCCAGAGCGGTACAGAGAGGCCTAATCTATAAGTATTTGTAAAGATGTTTGGAACCTCAAGAGCTCTGTAACAATGAATAGCATTATTATACTAATAATCTCCCAGTTTAGAGCCTGATCCAAAGCCCACTGGAATCAGTGGAAGTCTTTCCACTGACTTCAATTGGTTTTGGAACAGGCCTTTAATGAGGAAAAGCGCTCCTTCCATTTACAAACACAGCCACATAATTTACTCAGCCCCTCCTCCCCGCCCATTCTCTTACATGTAACTAGGTGGAATGAAGTTTGCTCATGCAGATTTCAGTATGAGTCATGGTGCAGGGGTACCCCATGAAAGCTCTTCTGTGGGGACTCTGCACGGTTCCAGCTGTTGAGATTTGGAGGAGCAGGACAGCCAGATTCACCAGAGTCACCCCTTCTCCCAACACCCAGAAGAAGCTGGCACAAGTGCAAGCAGCCTGCAATGATATATATTGTTTGTCCCTCCCCACTGTGCCATCCCCATACAAGTGTTCCAGGATAGCCTGGGTTTGGGGACCTCCTGGCCATCATGGTTCCTACAAGAACTAGGCTATCCTGCAGAGGTAAAGAACTAGGATGGGGGAAGAGGAGAATCTGGTCCTCGGTTAATGGTATAGGGAGATATGCCCTACTCCTGTTGCCTTTAAATAGGAATCAGGCATCTAACTGCCTCTTTCAAAAATCTCCCCAATATTCCCCCTCCTCCCCGTTCCTGTTACCAGTTAGCATAAGGACTTTGGCTAAATCATCTCAGGAGAAAACTCCCTGTGACAGCAGCACATCCCCGAGAATCTCCTCAATTCAAGAACAATGCACTGTGTTGACATTTGCACAATGTCACTGTGATGATGCGGTTCTGGCGGGACCCAACTGAGTGCGCCAATTCAGGGCAAATCGCTTAAAACAGGGCAGTTACAGCCCAAGGCTGGGGTTTTTCCACCTCTAAGGCAAACCAAACCAGCCCGACACAGAGGACTCTGGTCTCACCCCACTGGCTAACCACGAGTCACACAAGCAATTCCCTTAGACACTCCAGTTTCCTAGTATCACCACCAGTGCCACTTGTCCTGGGGATGAATGGTTATGAAAACCAACACCCCAATAAAAGAAAACAGTTCTCTCAATCCCAAAGAATCAAGACGCAGACCCAGGTCAATATACAAATCAAATCTTACCCACAAAGATCTGTTGCCAATCCTTTAGAATCTAAAATCTAAAGGTTTATTCATAAAAGGAAAAAGATATAGATGAGGGCTAGAACTGGTTAAATGGAATCAATTACATGCAGTAAGGGCAAAGTTCTTAGTTCAGGCTTGTAGCAGTGATGGAGTAAACTGCAGGTTCAAATCAAGTCTCTGGAATACTTCCACAGCTGGGATGGGTCATTCAGTCCTTTGTTCAGAGCTTCAGTTTGTAGCAAAGTCCCTCCAGAGGTAAGAAGCAGGATTGAAGACTAGATGGAGATGAGGCATCAGCCTTTTATAGTTTTTTCCAGGTGTAAGAACCTCTTTGTCCTTACTGTGGAAAATTCCAGCAAAATGGAGTCTGGAGTCACATGGCCAAGTTCCTGCATACTTTGCTGAGTTACAAGGCGTATATGCCTTCTCTCAATGGGTCAATTGTATAGCTGATGGTCCTTAAAGGGCCATCAAGCAGGCTAGGCAGAGCTAACACCAATTTGTCTGGGATGTCTCCCAGAAGCATAGCACAAGTTTCAGATACAGACAGGATAGAGCCAATATTCATAACTTCAACTAAAAAATGACACATGCATACAGACAGCATAATCATAACCAGCAACCCATAACCTGGTCTTAGACACCTTATATGACCCCCTTTACATAAGATTTGGTGTCACTACATGACCTTGGTTGCAACCATGTTCTATATGGTCCCAGATTATATCAATAACATCACAGTCACATAATATACAATCATGTGAAGCATCAACTGCGGAGCACGTAAACCTCTGTGCTAAAGAAAAGGCAAACCAGCATGCTGCTATGTAATATGACTCATGGCTGGCATGAGCAGTGAAAAGAACACAACACAAATGACTTCTAAAGATATGGGGGAAAAAAATGGGACTGCAGCACAGAAGTCAGACCTAAAACAAAACATTGAAATGAGCCCTATGTAGCTTCAGAAGTGAGGGAGTAAGTACATAAGCTAACAAGGAGAACTGAATTGCATTGACATTATGACGGTCTATTACAATGCTGACGGGTGATATTTATTTCAAAAGGAGGAAATATGGTACATTTTTCAAACTGCTTACATGATTTAGGTGCCTAAGTCCCATTTTCAAAAATTACTTAGCATTTGTCTTCATGAGAAATTTGCATCAAGATCATTTAAACTGGTTTTTAAACCGATATAGTTCAACCAGTGCAAAAGACTGCCTGGACACCCTCATTTCAGTATGAGCAGTTTATTTTGATTTAGTTTAAACTTGTTCCTAATCAACTCAAGCTAAACCACAATAAGCCATTCTTATACTAAAATAAGAGCATCCACAGTCTTTTGCACCAATTTAATTAAAGTGATTTAATTTCACACCCTGTGCAACTCTGTCACATGGACAAGCCCTCAGGCACATAGGAGCCTAATTCTCATTGGCTCTAGGCTTGTTTCAACAATATTATTATCATTATTATTTATTGTGAACGAGCTGTTGAAAAGAGGACAGAGTTACGGTCACTTTATTTAAAAGAAATTTGACTCGCAAATGAATTTGCGATAAATTGTTAAAACAATCCAGAGATTACTTATTTGTGTCCCATTTTATCCTGACATCCTTGTTCCGTGATAAATCCTGAAGTGAAGAAGTCAATGGGAGACTACCCTGAGGTAAGGACTGAATAAAAACTGAGCAGGATCAGGCCTTTAATGACGTAGAAGAAAATCAAATTGCAAATTTGCAGTAGCAAATTGCCTGATATCAGAGGCATGTGCACCTTATTTCATTAGGGTGTGCACCCAGGGAGCCCTGCCCTAACCCCACCCCCATCAACTCCCTCCTACTTCCCACCCTGACTGCCCCCCTCAGAACACCCAATGCCCCTGCTCCTTATCCCCTGACTACCCCCTCCTGGGACCCCTGCCCCTTACTGCCCCCCAGGACCTCACCCCCTATCTAAGCCTCCCTGCTCCTTGTCCCCTAACTGCCTCCCTAAGATCCTAACCCCTAACTGTCCCCAACCCTTAACCACACTCCCATCCCCAAACATATCCCCAGGACTCCCCATGCCTTTCCAACTGCTCCCCTCCCCCTGACAAGACCCCCCAAAACTCCCAACCCATACAACCCCCCCTGCTCCCTGCCTGCCCCAACCCCTCTCCACACCCCTGCCTCCTGACAGGCCGCTCCCAGAACTCCCGACTTATCCACACACACCCCAGCTCCTTGTCACCGGTAGACCCCCTCCAGACCCCCCCCCCCCCCGACTCGCCTGGCTCCCTGTCCCGACTTCCCTGACCCCATACAACCCCCCCCCCCCCCCCGCACACACACACACACACACACTCCCTGGCTGCCGCCTCCAGAGACCCGCCCCGCCCTTAAACACCACCCCCGGGATCCCACCCCCATCCAACCTCCTGTCCCCCGACTGCCCCCACCCCTTATCCACCCGTCACCATGAGGCTCCTAGCAGCATGTTCTACACCGCGCAGAGCCAGGTACCGGGCCCCCCGGCAGCGCGCAGCTCCCCCTCGCCCCTCAGCTGGCTGCGCGCGCGGTGGCAGGTCTCCGGATGAGCAGGGAGCGTCTCTGCCTCCGCGCGGCCCCGCCCCTCAGAGCGCTGCGTGCGGCTGCAGGTCTCCAGGGAGGGGCCGGCGGCTTCCCGTGCCGAGAGAGTGGGGCTATTGTCCCTCTCCGCCCCACACTCACCGCAGCGCCCGGGGCTGCCCGTCCCCGCCCCCGTCCCCGCTCCCTTCCCCCGCGCTGAGGTTCGAACAACCGTCGCCGCACGGTCAAACCGTCGCCGGACAGGCAAACCTGGATGGCGCTGATTGGTCATTAGCGCAGCCACTCACGACCCAGCCCCCCCCCCCCCCCCCGTTGGACCAATGGGCTCAAACCGCAGCGCCGAGCCCCTTCGATTGGTGCGTTCGGAATTATTCAAACTCCATTGGCTGTTGTGGGAGGGGGGTGATTGGCTCCGATGCTGTCAGCAGGCTGTAGGCGCAAATGAAAAAGCAGCAGCGATAGCAGTGGGCAGGGCAGTTACTGGCTATTTATTAGGGAGGTTCGGCAGCAACACGTCACCCAATGTGGCCAATGGGAAGGCAGATCGCTCAGCGAGCCAGGGCTGCGTTCTGTGGGGCAGGCAGGGGAAAGGCAGCGTGGAAATGTTCTGGTGCAGGTGTGACGACTGTCGTTACACCTGTGAGTGAACGGTGCGTCTGTTCTAACTGTGCACATCTGCCCCCCCCCCTCACCCCACCCGGGCTGACCCTGCAGCTGGGCTCCTACTTACCTCAGTGGGACTCTTGCATAGAGATCAGCTGCCTGGCATGGTGCCTACAAAGCCTGCTGGTCTTGGCTAGACAGGCGAGAAGCTGCCCCTGTTCCTTTCCTTTCCTTTCCTTTCCTTAGGTCTGTCTTTCCTTCCTCTAATGCCTATTTAAAGGGGGAAAAAAACACATCCGCACAGTACAAGTTACTAAGAAAGCTGTGCTAACTCTTCACCCTACTTTACATCCTCTACCATCCTCTGTATTTTGAAATGTGCCTTTTAGGGCAGGGAGTGTGTCTTCTCTGTGTTTATACGCCACCCAGCACAATGCGCCCATAGGCCTTTGGGTGCTATCTTAATATAAATTACATACAAAAATACATTAAAAGGATGATATTTAGGTTGCAAAGTCAAGCTCTTAAAGGTTAAGAAATACCAAGTTTTAGGATTCTCATGCAACCTAATTCTGCCCCCATCCTGTGCAGTGAATGAAGCAGGATCCTGTGGCAAACGGTCTGTTATCATGTAATTAAGGACAGTATCATAATGCCTCGGGCACAAGGGGGCTAAATTAAGGTTGCATGAGCAACTGTAAATCTGGTTGTGCAACTATAACAATCCCCCTGCTATCACCAGTGGGACTTTAGCCTTTAGCAACATAGGACTATAGCTGGCAACAGGAGAAAGCTGTTATTTCAGAGGGGGGAAAGGACTAATGGGTTTAGCTGCTGCCCGGGTCCTGGATGTGGTCAAAGGGAAGAGTTCATCTCAACACTGGTATTTTTTTCTCTCTCTTTCTCCCTGTTCCCCAGGAAACTGATGCAGCTCCTGTCTTTGTGGTATCCCTGGAGGGGGGAGTGACACTTGGAGCCACGTACTAAATCCAGGAGTTGGTTGTGGGGAGTGTAGCCCATCTCTCTCTCTCTCTTCCCACCCTCCTTTGGAGTTGGCAGAATTCCAGTCCCATATAGTAGCCTTTGGGATGTGTGCGTAGGAAATGAACTGCTGAGGCCAGACGCTGAGTCCAGCAGGATCCGGAGGAATGTGGGGAGGAAGATGTCCCATATAGTGTCTCCAGAGGCCATGTACCAGATCCAGAAGGGTGGAACCTCATCCTTGTCAGCTCTCTTTCCCCTTAACTCCCATGCCACTATAGCTTAGCTGGTTATTCTCAGGCATTGCCATATCTGCTGCGGCTTTGGGGGATGTATGAGCTCATCCTTTGAATGTTTGTGTGTTTGGTTATTCTTTTAGCATACTGCCAACATTTTATCGTGGAACACAAGTGAAAGAAAGAAATAACAGAAGACCTCAAGAGGTCATTTCCTTCCCTCCACGATGAGGCAGGCTTAGACCATCCCCGATAGATGTTTGTATCGCATTTTCTTAAAAGCCTGCTGATTTTTAACTGTTTATACATCAGCAAAAGCTAAATGGAATATCTTGGGACAAAGAAAAGGCACTTACCTAGGCTAAGGGAAGTCTCACTGTTGAATGTTAACAGACCCCTGCAAACAATAGGTGTGAGAACTTCTCAAAGGAATTATCTCAAAAATCCTTTATAACAGAAAGTGTTAGACAATCTAATTTTAGGAGTTACTACCAGCTCCCCCTGTATTCACTCCTCCTCCTCCAACCCATAATTTGTCCATTTAGCCTTAATCCCTCTGAGCAGACCCTCCCTTACATCCACCAAAAACATACAACATTGGACACAAACCTCTTGTACAGAATAGGCCTGAAATGGCAAAGTCAAAGCAAAATCCTGTAATTCTTAAACTGAGAAAGATACGCTCTTTATCCTGGATAATAATTAGTATAGCCAGGTCAACAAACAGTCAGTTAAAAGGTACAAACCAAATTCATGATATTTAGGTTGCAAAGGATGATATTTAGGTTGCAAAGTTTGAAATTTGTTAGAAACTCAGAATATTTCCCACTGTACTGAAAAACTACAGTGCAACTACTAGCCTCAGATATAGAGATATAGTGCAGGGATAGGCAACCTATGGCATGCGTGCCGACAGCGGCACACAAGCTGATTTTCAGTGGCACTTACACTGCCTGGATCCTGGCCACCAGTCCGGAAGACTCGGCATTTTAATTTAATTTGAAATTAAACTTCTTAAACCTTTTAAAAACCCTATTTACTTTACATAAAACAATAGTTTAGTTATATATTATAGACTTATAGAAAGAGACCTTCTAAAAACATTAAAATGTGTTACTGGCACGCGAAAGCTTAAATTAGAGTGAATAAATGAAGACTCGGCACACCACTTCTGAAAAGTTGCCAACCACTGGCGTAGCGTATCTTGGAGGCTATGCAATTATGCTTGCGCATACATCAGAATTTTTTCCCCAAACCTCTTAAGAAATCTTTTCCCAGATAACTCAAGTAAGAATTTAGGCCTTGAGTAATATTGTTTGCATTTAAGGGTTTGTCTGTACTTGCCATTAATTTTTTTGTCTGAAAAATTTCCAACAGATGCTAGCAGGAAGCCACAAGTGCCAACTTTCTTCTTTCCGGTGGGTGCTCTAGCCCGGCACCGCGCTGAGGCCCCGCTCCCATTCGGCCCCACCCCTAAGGCCCCATGCTTGCAGCAGCTGTGCTCTCTATACCTTTGTTATCCTCAGGAGTGAGCTATCACCTAAAAATCACCACCTGTAGAAAAGGGTGCCAGTATTCAATAGCATCACCATAAACTCAGTTTCATGCAACTGAGCAATTCCCTCACCCCTAGCAGGCTATCCTCACCATGGCTGTTGCTCTGAGTGACGCTGTGCACAAGCACTCTGAAGAAGAGTCAGTAAGTATGTCTTGTTTAAACCTGTAGGGGAGCAATGGAAGGGAGTTCTGAATTTTAACTTGCACTTTCCAATGTGACTACAGTGAAACCTGTGCGTTCTGAGCACCTTGGGAATGGAGGTTGTTCATAACTCCAAAATGTTTGTAACTCTGAACAAAACGTTATGGTTGTTCTTTCAAAAGTTTACAGCTGAACATTGACTTAATACAGCTTTGAAACTTTACTATGTAGAAGAAAAAATGCTGCTTTCCCTTTTTTGGTTTTAAGTAGTTTATGTTTAACACACTACTGTACTGTGTTTGCATCTTTTGGGGGGGTCTCTGCTGCTGCTGGATTGTGCACTTCCGGTTCCAAATGAGGTGTGTGGTTGCCTGGTCAGTTCATAACTCTGGTGTTCATAACGCTGAGGTTCTAGTGTATATCAGCCATGGTACCTGTCTGTGTTAGCTGAAGCTGATGCTGTTGCAGCACCCATAGAACACCTGAGTAACCTATTTGTTACTGTACAGCCTGACAACTAATAGGATCGGAGACTGTAATATTTATAGATGTACACCAAGCACCACACAATTCCCAACAGGCCCCATAACAACAGGACTAGGTAGAGCACAGTCCAATGCAGAGGACCGTCCTGTCCAATCCTACCCTCCCCCACCCCTGCTATCTACCCTCTCCAGCCCGCTGGAGTATTCACAAAGACTAATCAGAACTGAAGAAGAAATGCTATGTAAAAATTGTATTAAGAATCGGACACACTCAGAACAGCCAGATTATTTTCTTCAGTAATTTACTATCTGTTCAAAGGTGCCATCTTGATAGCAGGGGGGGTACAAAGTCTTCCATTTACCCTAACATGTGCATAGCATTATCTGCCTATGACTTTTATGCCAAACATACCTGAGCTGTGTTCTGGAAGGATTATCTCTAGCTATGAGTGACAATTCAGCACCAAGACACTTCACAACAAGAACTTGCTCTAAAGTTAAAAAATATTGTAGGGTGCAGGGAGAAAGGAATAGCTTCAATAACTTTAAAAGGTCACCATTTTTGGAACCCAACTTGACTAAAAAATAAAATTCCCAAACTATAAAAAATTTTCATGTTTTACCAATTTCACTTAAAAAAATAACACACTCTGAAAACAACTTTGGTAAATCAGACCTCCGCCTTAAAGATTTGCAGTAAAACAAGTGTCTCATAGACTTTAAAGCCAAAAGGGACCATCATGATCATCTAGTCTGACCTCCAGTACATCACAGGTCACAAAATATCACCCACCCGCTCCTCCAATAAACCCATAACCTTTGGCTGAGTTACTGAATGAAGTCTTTAAAGACTTCTTGTTACAGAGAATCCATCATTTATTCTAGTTTGAACCAGCGGATGAACCAGGCCCCATGCTACAGAGGAAGGCAAAAAAAAAAAAAACCCCACCTCCAGGGGCTCTGCCAATCTGATACAGGGGAAAATTCCTTTCCAAGCCCAAATATTGTGATTGGTTATGCCCTGAGCATGTGGACAGGACTTACCAGCTAGACGGGGGGTGGGCAAACTACGGCCCATGAGACTATCCTGTCCAATCCCTGCTTCCCCCCCCCCCCCCCCGCTGTCTCTCCTCCCCTGCAGCCACGTCCCTACTGCTCAGGCCCGCTACTCCTGTCGGGGAGCATTGCAGCAGCGTGACTGGCTGTGGTGAGCAGGGAGATGCGGGATTCGATAAGTGGCAGGAGGTTGCAGGGCGGGGGGGGGAGGCAGTCAGGGAACAGGGAGCAGAGGGAGTTGGATGGGGCGGAGAGTCCAAGGGAAATGGGGGGCAGTTGGGGCGGGGGTGTGGATACAGGTCGGGGCAGTCAGGGGACGGAGTGGTTGGATAGGGCATGAGAGTCCAGGGGGCTTGTCAGCAGGCAGGGGTGTGGATAGGAGTCAGGGGAGAGAGAGCAGGGGGGGTTAGATAGGGGATGGAGTCCTGGGGGGGGGCAGTTAGGGTGTGGAGGTCACTAGAGGGGGTGGTCAGGGGACAAGGAGCAGGGAGCTTAGATGGGGGGGATTCCAAGGGCTGGTTAGGGATGGGGGGATTCTCGAGGGGGCGGTCAGCGGACAAGGAGCAGGGGGGTTTAGATGGGGGGGGTCCCCAGGGGTGGTTAGGGGTGGGGGGTCTCTCGAGGGGGATGTCAGGGGACAGGGAGCAGGGGGGCTGGAGGCGTCGGTGATTCTGAGGCGGCCAGTCATGGGGAAGGAAATGGGAGGGGATGGATAGGGGCAGGGGCTATGCTATTTGCGGAGGCACAGCCTTCCCTACCTGGCCCTCCATACAATTTTGATCCCCGATGTGGCCCTCGGGCCAAAAAGTTTGCCCACCCCTGAGCTAGACACCTGGGAAAGAATTCTCTCTAGTAACTCTTAGCCCTCCCCATCTAGTGCTATTGGAGATATTTGCTAATAGCTGTTGCGGAGGGGCCATATGCCATTGTAGGCAATCGCATCATCCCATCTCCTCCATGAATTCAGTAACCTCACTCTTGAAACAAGTTAGGATTTTTGTCCTCCACTACGCCCCTTGGAAAGATGTTCCAAAACTCCACTCATCTGATGCAAAGCCCTACATGGGAGTCTTTGTTTAATCCCACTCCCATCCTGCCCTGCAATATCTACTCTCACCTGCTCCTGCATTGTTTCTTTTATATTTATCCCACTCCCATCCACAAAAACCTTAGATTCTGCAAATCCCACAAGAGGGACAGATTCCCCCGTGCTACCAAAAAAACCCCCACCACAGTTGGTTAATATGTTATATACATAAATGGAATTCAGACACAATTTTTACCACTCAAAGAATAAAACGAATCTTGCTTTAACCATGTAAAAAAAAAAACACTTTAGCTGCTCTTAAATAACTGCTCTCCCTCCCAGGTGTTTATCCCTCTGATTTACTAATAGAGAGCAATCAGCTCTCCCCTTGGCCTTCATTTGGTTAGGTTACACAAGCCAAGCTCCTTAAGTCTCTTCTTGTAAGGTAGCTTCTCCAGGCCTCTGGTCATCCTAGTAACTCTTCTCTGCACCTGTGCCACATTGATTTCATCTTTCTTAAACATGGGAGACCAAAACCGCACACAGGATTCCAGATGTTGTCTCATCAGTGCCTTGTATAACAGTACTAACACTTCCCTAACTCTACTGGACATACCTCGCCTGATGCAGCCTAGAATTGCATTAGCCTTTTTTAAGTTGCATCATATTGACAGCACATAGTCATCCCTGTCTTTCTCCTCTTCTGTTGCTTCCTACTGATATGTCCCCAGTTTATACCAAAAATTCTAGCTGTTAGTCCCTAAGTGCATGACCTTGCACTTTGTACTATTACATTTCATCCCATGTCTATTACTCCAATTTTCAAAGTCATTCAAATTTTCTTGTATGACGTTTCAGTCCTCTCTGTATTGGCAATACTTCCCAATTTTCTTTCATCCACAAATTTTACTAGCTCATTCCCACTTTTTGTGCCAAGGTCATTAACAAAAATGTTAAATAAGATTGGTTCCAAGAATGATTCCTGAGGAACTCAACGAGTAACCTCCTCCAGCCTGACAGTTCACCTTCAGTATGACCAGTTGTAGTCTCCCTTTTACCTGGTTCCCTACCCACCTTTTGATTCTTGTATTAATCCCCATCTTCTCCTGTGGAACTGGGTCAAATGCCTTACTGAAATCCAGGTAGATTACATCTAATGCATTTCCTTTGTCTAGAAAATCAGTTACCTTCTCAGCGATCTACTTTTTGTAAAAACATGTATTTTATCCCAATTGCCTTTTTTACCTCTATGTCTTTAACTACTTTCAAAATACATTCTAAGACCTTACATACAATTGAGGCCAAACTAACGGGCCTGTACTTTCCCAGATCACTTTTTTCCCCTTTCTAAAATAGAAGTATTAAATTTGCAATTCTCCAGTCATAAGGTACAGCCTCTGAGTTCACGGTGCCAATTGAAACACCTGAGAATATGATGAGCCAAATCATCAGGTAGTATAAGCTGACTCCAACAGAGTGATGCTGATTTATACCAGCTGAGGATTTAGCCTTTCGATGTTGAATTTTAAAAAAAATATATCAAGATTTGTAATGGAAATAGCTAGCTAATATTATTTTGCTGTATTTAAAACAAAAAACTGTGGAAATTGTCCAGCTAAAAGAGAGAATTGTTTGCCAAAGTAATGATAAATCTCAACTTTCTTAAGGTAATGGTTGGCCATGCTCTGCTTTCCCAATATTGACAAAGCAAGTAAGGCTCAATCAATACACCCATTCCTTTGTGAACTATTAAATTATACATATTGCTAATCAATAGTCATTTAATTGGCACAGGAGCATTCAATTTAAAAGTTATCTATAATGCACACTGAACATAAAAAAATTAGCAATGACTTTTCAGCTGAAGCCTCATTTACAAATGCTATTGCCAACCTTTCTGTCTTAAGTTAGCCATCTTGCTACATTTGCAGTTCAAATGCTAATATAGTGGTGTCCCAATTATTACAGAACTATTGCTATAGAAGAATTCATTCTTCTAAAACATAGGAACAAGTTACTTTTTTTGCATGAATGACCTGAATTACTTCATCGAGCTCCGATGCATTCACACAGGAACCCTCAGATACAAACGTCTGCTTCTGAATCACAATGGTGGCTCTTTGGGAAGTTTCATGTGGCTGCTCCAGGGTTTGAAGACAGTAGCTCCAATTATTAAATATACAACAATCACCAGAAAAATCATTGCGACTGTCTTCCATTTCATAACATTAATAGCCGCATCACATTCCTCTCGTGACGAGAGCACTGTGGGTTTTGTAGACAATGATAGTCGTGGTTTGGCGTTCTGAGTGGCAGATTTGGGATCCAGCAAGTCAGGTGCCGCCACTAATAAAACAGAAAAAGAATGTTAACTTCCACAGCGTTGGATGGAGGTATATTTAAGCTGTACATCCTTCTTGCGAGAAGGTTACAGAGATCCTACTAATTCAAAATAGAGTTCATAGATAGTTGTGTTATAAATGCATTTCACTTGTACACCATGTTATATTACTACAGAATGACTGGTTTCAGTTACTGCTAGGACTAATAACATGCTATTTATATGTACACACATGCATACACACACTTGCATTGTTTACTATAGATATATCTCCTCTATAAATACTCTGCAAGTGTAGTTCTAACATGCAGTGTTTTCCCTATTTTCTTGTGTTCCTTTGAATCAGTATAAAAAGGTATTTTTCTGTAGAGCATCCTCACATCTTGAACAATCTTAGGCATTGCTAATATGCTTCTCAGACTACATTTTAGTTCAGCATTTAAAAAGTATCAGGAAAAGAGGACTTTTTCTTTAAGTCTTACATACCCTCAACTCTTCATTCAGACACTCAGAATATTTGCAGTTCACTTTCAAATTCCCCACACAGGTAACTATAAAAATGATTCATTCTTAATCCTAACAGTTTGAAAGTGTTGGCTAATCCCTTTTAGGAAATACCAGGAACACATGCGCATGCGTGTTGAAAAAGTCAAATCATTTTGTTATAGAATATTTGATTTTTTACTGCTACAAGAAACCCGCTGGGACAGTAATGATCACCTGCATGTGTTATCAAGTAGCCCCATAAGGCATGTGATTACAAATAACTACACTAGTAATTATATAAGAATAATCCACATCAAGTACACTTCAAGGTCTCCTGAGGGAAGATTGCAACAACAATACAATATGTAAAATTACTAATGTATTTTGAATGGCTTCAACACCACTTTCAGCTGTTGTGAGGAAGGCCTACTTCTAAATGTAGATTCAAAAGTCTCTCACCCAGGTCTCTGGAAGCTGGGCATGCCCCAGAGGAAGGAGGCAATGTCATTTTCCACAGGGATAGGATCTTCTCTGGAGTACCCACTGGAGGTTAACCTACAGGGTTAGAGGAGCTCACATTCGAACAGAATCGTGCAATACAGGTCAGAAGAAAGGCAGACCTAGGAGATTAACATACTGGACCTGAACCTCGGGGGCGTGGGTTACAGGATGAAAAGGCAGCCCCCAAATGAAAAAGCTCGGCTCGTGTCTCAGTGCACAGCTGTGATATAGTTACTGTTCAGCTACTAGAAAACTAGAATATGGTTCTAACTGACCGGGAGCACCAGACCAACATGCAAATACCCTTCGAGTGTAGTGGGCATGGAATACCGTATGAGGCTAGTGATGTGCCCCTGGATAAAAATCGGTGTATGTGGCTAAGTTTGGGAAGGACACCTGATTTAATAACTGCTCCTTCCAGCTGCGCTCTCTCCTCGGGTTGACTTGATTTGTGATTGGGGGGCATCACATTTTCCTTTCAGTCAGCGCTCCCCTTGCCAGTCGGAATTTTTCCTATTATCACAACCTTCTGTCTCCAAACCCAAAACTGGGGGCACCTCAAGCTACACCAAGCCTCATGCTGTAGACTAGGAAACTGCTCCTCTTTCTCCCTGGCTTCGACACTTGCAGACAGACACACACGCATCCTAGCACCATGAAGAAGGGCAGACCTGCCCCCCCCAGTTGTCCTGCTACACTCCCCCTGCAGCCCGCTGAATGCAGCTAGCAAAGGAGAACAGGATGGCTGCGAGGCGCGCTAAACTGATCCACCCAGTGGATGCTCCAGCCAGAACGAGCCCTGGCCCCTTTCCTTTACCCCTCTCCCCAGCAGCCAGCTCGCAAAGATGCACTGGGTTTAAAGCGCTTGCAAAAGGCATCCTTGCAGAGCGGGGTTTGGCTGGAGAAATGGTCCGGGTGGGAGCCCGGAGCCCAGCCTCACCCTCCCGGACAGGGGGAGCTACACCCACCTTAGACAAAGGAGAAGTGATAGAAACAAAAGCCAGGCGGGTGTTTAACCGAGCCTGCAAAATCCGGGACAGAGGCGCAGGAAAGACGGGGGAGCATGCAGCATTCAGACAGACACGCCATTGTGCCAGTACTCACTTCTTATTTACAGACCCGGCGCCCTCTCCTCGCTTCACGGGCAGGCATTTTTTTCAGGGTTTGGGGAGATGTCGTTTGACTAAATGGAAAAAGAGAGAGAAGAAAGGCCCAGACCCAGGATGGGTTTGCTGCTGCTCCGCTCAGATTCCGCGCGGAGCGGAGCCTGGCGTTCTCCCTGTCCCTGGAGAGGTGTGTACGATCGTGTGTGTGTGTGATCACCCTGTAAGAGAGAGATCGCTCTGTGTGTGTGTGTGATCGCTGTGTGTGCGATCAGCCTGTCTCTTGTGTGTGATCATGACCCTGGCTGCGTGTGTAAGATCACCTTATCTGTGTGAGATCACTGTGTGTGTGTGTGTGTGTGGGAGAGAGAGATCACCATCTGTGTGTAATCATCCTGTGTGAGATCGCTGTCTGTGTGTGTGAGAGATCATCGTGTGTGTGTAACCCCGTGAGATCGCCATGTGGGGGATCACTGGGTGTCTGTTATCACGCTGTGTGTGATTCGCTCAGGCGCCAGGTGTGTGTATCAGCCTCTTTCGGTGTGTGGCTGCCAGTCCCCGGGGTCTCAGTCACAATCTCAGTGTGCCTGTGTCTTTTGGTCTATGTGTGTGTGTGTGTGTGTATCTGCGTCCCGCTCTCGGTCAGTGTGGGCGGGGGCCTGTCTTCTCTCGGCCCCTCTGTCTTTCTCTCATGTGCATCTCAGCCCCGGTGCCTGCTTCTCACGCAGTGTCTGTGCCCCCTGCTCTGTCACTTTGTCTCAGGCACTGGGCATGGGGTGCCTGACTCTGGGTGCAACTGTGTGTGTGTGTGTGTGTGTCCTTGCTCTCCGCCTCTCTCTGTGTGTGTGGGCACCCGCTCCTCTCCTCATTCTCTTTCCCCCGGTGTATCCCAGCCGCTGGGCGCGTCTCCCCCTCCCTCCATCCTGCTCCAGCGCCAGGGGCAGCTGCACCCTCATCTCGGTGAGCTGCTCGGCATTTCTACCCGGCCCCTTCGCTCAGCCGTGCAAGGACCAGGCTGAGGCAGATGCTGCAGGGATGAAGCGGGGAGAAGGAGGTTAAGGGAAGAGGTCCGCCTAGGAAAGATAAATCCCAAACTGGTGGGCGCTGACTTGGGAGCCCCCGGGGGAGCGTAATGGGGTGGAGGAAAAGCCAACAGCCACCTCCACCACCGAGACACAAGACCTGCTCCTGGTCTTCGCCACGGCCCCTAGGGGATCTTCCTCCCACAGCTTCCCCAAGGGAACTTTTGAAGGGGACGAAATATCACTGTAGCGAGCAGAGAGCCCTCAGGCCAGGCTTGGGAAAGTTTGAGTGTAGCGAGCTCCCACATCCCGGGGACCCCGTCTATTTCTTCCTCCTCCGCAGCTCTGCGTTGTAGCCTCCGAGTCGGTACTTTGCTGGGAGAAGTTTATCACCTGGGATCAGAGAGTCACCGCTTGGTACCTCTCCCATACCATGAACAAGCTTCAGCTTGCTTCCCCTTTAAATCGGCACTATAAAGGAGAGAGACCGCTTCCACTGAGCTTTTAGCCCTTGAGACGCACGAGATTATTGTTATGTTTGTCACAGACTGATCTGAGGTCTCCTGGTTATCTGTCACCTGTGACATTACCCTTGGGTCCCTTTCACAAGTGGTTAATTGGTGGATGCCCCTGCAGGGTAAAATGTATGGCTACAGTACCATCCATCTGCCACCCTTCCTCCCCTGGCCAAAAAAACAAAAAAAAGAACAAATACAAATGTTCAAGAAGCAGGAATAATAAATTGGTTTGGGTCACAAACATTTGAAGCCAAAGGCTGTCTCCTTAAAACTGCAGAAGTACGGCATTCCTCCCATAGTTCATAGGCCATAATCCTCCTTGAATCAGAAACACTGTCCCTGAACTGACTTATTTTAAGGCCTCTCCCTATTAAAGTGACATCATACAATTGGACAACTGGATACATTGCTGAATTCCCCAGAACTCTGATTGCAGCAGTATCCATCATGCCAGTCTTCTCTAGGGCATTTGTGTCTCTACAAGACTCAGTGTATAACTGTAAATCTCATCTGCTGTTTCAGTCTGAGCTTTGCAGCTCACTGGCCACCACTGTGGCCTAGCAAAACAGTTGTTGAGTAATAAGAGACATTGGGCCAAATCCTAAAAAATCCAGTTGCAAGTTGTGCTTAAATCACACAGTACCGTTTCCTTGCCTTAAGAGCCCAATCCTGAAACAATACAAAACAGGGAAGTAACTTCATTCATGCAAGTATTTTACTCAGACTTGTCACCTGCGTAAACTGACTCATTAGCTTAAACAATTGCAGGATTGGGCTCTAATGCTACTGAGGAAAGCAAGGGTTTGCAGGGTCAGGTCCCCTTTTAGTAGAGAATCCAGAGAGCCTGGGGGGTCACTGCTTATTTACATGACCCAGCTCTCTTCCTTTAGCGCGTGGAACATTTCATACATAAAACAGCACCATCTTTTCCCCACTCCCCTAAGCCTGTACAAATGCTTTCTGTTCTTCTCATGTGGCAAATAATCATTTCATAGGATTCTTTCCAATCCCTGTGGGATAAAGAGCATGAACACTTTCTTCCACACAGTGCTGAGACAATAAGGAATAATATGGAAAATAGTACCACATGCCTTTCTTTAGTTATCTAACTATTTTGAATGGGATTCTTTTTCCTGAGTCCTTACAAAGTGTTCAAATGGAGCCAGATCCACTGCCCATAATTTGAAATCGGTGGGAACCTTCCAACCACTTCAGTGGGTTTGGATCAGGCCCTAAATCAATACGTTTTGTGAAACAGGTAGAACCTATTTTGATTACCCAAGAAACTCCACTCCAGGAATTACTGTATTGTACCCACAAATCTGATACCTGAGAAGCAGTCTCTAGGAAATTAATATCAATCTGTCAACTGCATACACTTTTTAGCTATCATTTTCCACCTGAGGCAATCGCTGGTAACATTCTTGACTGACGTCTATTGCTTTCTTAGAAAGGAGTCTAGCTGTGCCGTGGCACCCACTTTCTCTGCACTCAGCGCTAATGCTACCAGATGTGGCATTTTTATGAGAGGCTTTTTAAAATCCAGAAAGAACAACGTTTCCGTTGGTGGGGTACAACAAAAATTGTTGTGTAGAGGAACTCCTTTTCTTGAGGCCTTCTAGAGCTCCTGCATCTATTCTGTAGAGTCATGACCTCCTATGCATTTGTTGTAACCTGCACCGCACACTGTTTGAATATTGTGTGTGACCATTTTGCCCTCAGAATTGAAGCTGACATTTGAACAGTTTGAAGTGTCAGGATTGTAGCAGTTCTGAACTTTACTGAACAAACACACTCGAATGCAGCTCACTTCTGACAAAACATACCACCACCCAGCATGGACAGGATTAAATAATAGGAGGGGTTGCAATAGGAGAATCTGCACAAACTCAGAAGTTCTAAAGTGTGCAACACAGGGAAGTAAAACAGTACAGGAAAGTGTTGTCAAAACTTGTCTATTACATGTTAATTACAGAGAGAGTGAGGGGACATATTACTGGCAGAATGGCAAAATCAATCATATACAGTGTCTGCTGAAAGCTGCTCAAAAGGTGGGATATGCTAAAAGTAGGTTCAGCAGAGATGGATGGTTGGGAAGAGTGCAGGTGAAGGAGTCAAAGTTACATGATAAACAAACAAACATATTCCTACTACAAAGAGCTTTAGCCAATCTAAATATAGATATGACAAGAACATACCTGTGGGGAAATTTGGTTGTTTCACAAAAATACATCACCATCGACAGAGTTGTTTCAGTGTAACAGGAAAAGGCCTGTCTGCCAAAATAGCCCCATCTCTTGGGGGGGCACTTCCTTTATTCCCCTTCAAGTGCAGGGGCACTTCCTGTCTGAAAGGCTAGTCCTTCACCCTTAATGAAAAGCAGTTGCATGAAGTCTGGAGTTAGTGACTCCCCCTTAGTCCTCTCATGGCTCACTTGTGGCAACTTCTCCTCCCTTTCTGTCTCTGCTCAGCCTGATAACAGGCTTGCAGTGCAGTTTTAATACTTATTTGGTCATTTGGTGATAATTTCTGTTCCCAAAGGATTACCACAGTGGGATTTCGCTATGGGGGAAAATTCTACTGCCCTCCCGGTGCAAGACAGTTTGGGGACCCCTGTCAGAAACACAGCATCCCAGACCTAACCACACAGGAGAGGCGGGATGCTTGGCAGAGCAAGGCAGGACAAGAAGCTGGGCATCTTTTCCTACCTGCAGTCATATCTATGCACCATCTTCCTGCCAGTGAACAGGAGTGCAGCTCTGGTACTGAAGTAGTGGTTGTGAAGTGGGTTTTTTTGCCTTTTTGCAACTTGGAAGAGGATTTGCACTTGAAGTGCCATGTTTTTCCTTACAAATTCCTTGACTTTGATGGGACTATTCACACACTTAGAGCTCCACATATGCTTAAATGCGTTATGGTATAGGATTCAGGCTGTGTGTTGGGGGGTATGCCATCTGGCCCTATAAACATAGAGTAGCTTCTGTGTAGCAGGAGTGCAAATTCACTAAAATGCATAGAGGCAATTTGAGACTTTGGAAAAAGGTCAGACCCTAGATCCTTTTGACGTCAATGGCAAAACTTACATGAAGTTTCATTACAGCTGAGTTCAATATAAGCAAGTTCTACTGTATTTGGTTTACAAAGTTAATTTTAAACCTCATTTTATTCATTCAGCAGGTCTTTTTTTAAAATAGTCTGTCTCTAAGTTTCTTTGGAGACATTAAGACGTACCTGTCGGGTCTAAGGATGGCTAATGAGAATGTTGGGGCCATATTCTGCCATTAAAGTATTAGTCATATCCTTCCATGGAAATCTGCATTAATAACAAATTAATGACCTAGGGCCAAGGTTATCTTTTGTTTATTCTGCTTTCTCGTAGCTGATCACTATTTGCTAGGCCTCTGGCCTCTTGACCAGACTCTGGACTTTGGGCCTCTAAAAGCGGACGCAATCCATATACACCTCTACCCCGATATAATGCTGTCCTCGGGAGTCAAAAAATCTCACCGCGTTAGAGGTGAAACCGCGTTCTATCGATCTTGCTTTGATCCGCCGGAGCGCGCAGCCCCGCCCCCCCAGAGCGCTGCTTCACCACGTTCTAACCGAATTCGTGTTATATCGGGTCGTGTTATATCGGGGTAGAGGTGTACCAAGTTGTTATGCAAACAGCACGTGGATTTTAACCCTTCAGAGCTGAAGCTGCAGACTCAAAGGATCCAGTGAGTGGGGTGGGCCCAGAACACTGAGGGCTGTGGGCTTTGCAGTGCACAGATCAATCTCAGAAGCATTCGCATAAAGATCTGACAGCTTGTCAGGCATGCAAAGAAGACAAAACAATGCAAACACATTTGAGGACACTGAATTGTTTTAAAGTTACCACGCTAGCTTTTCAAAATGCTGTTCAGTTTCTGAGCACATTATACATTGAAAAGTTTTATATAGAACTGTACCATCTTTGGAACCGCAGTCTTACCAGTTCCATTATGCTGCAAATCCAGGAATTTACCTAGGGTTTATAAAATCAATTTCAGTACTATCATGGTTGAGATTATAATATAATCCACATTTTATAGAAGACAACCAAATACTCATCAGCATCACCAGAAAATTTAAAAACTTGTTTTGAACAACTGAACTCTCCACAGAGGATTGAAAGCCTCAGCAGATCTTGCTTAATAAGGCTGTTGCTAGGTAGGCCATGTTTTCCTTCATAGTAGTGAAGGGAATTAAAGCCATTACAAGGGTCAAGTTGGCCTAAGTCCTAATGAACGGGAACACAAAGCAGGCAGGCAAAACCAGTCACAGAGGCAAATCTATAGAGATGGTGCCAAGAAGGGCTGTAATCTACACCGAGAGACAATAAGAAGTTTTTCTTCAGGACAGGGCACATTTACCTTGTTCTGACAAGTTTTCATTTGTAAAATGAGCACATTTGTAATTCCTAATGCAAAGAAAATCCAGTTTAGTACATGTTCTACTTCCCTCTCAGATCGTCTTCTAAGGATTGTAGGACTATGTGGAATTATATTCCAATGTACATGTGACACAGGTGCGTGCAATCAATATCAGCAGCAGACAATAGAGCAAAGCAGAAAAATCAGCAAGATGGACGGCGTTAAAGCATTTCTTCGCCTTCTCAAGAAAAATCCTTACAGGACTAGTAAATTCTTGTGAACAGTGCGATGTATAGTTAGCATTAACTGCTGCAGTGGTGTACACAACAGGGCAGCCCAGTGTTCCCTTTGAATAGTGGCGCTTCAAAACGCAGCATAGGATGAGGTTTGGTAAATGCATTTAATTCGGTTGAGAGCTAGATATGTGTACTGTTGGGCATGAATGAACTAAGTTACTAGGTGGGCTGTAGTTGTCATGGCAAATGTTGAGAAATCATGATAAGTGGAGAAAGTGAATAAGGAAGAGTTATTGCTTCCTTCACGTAACACAAGAACCAGGGGTCACATAATGAAATTAATAGGCAGCTGGTTTAAAACAAATGTAAGGAAATGCTTCTTCACACAGTGAACAGTCACTTTATGGAACTCATTGGCAAGGGGTGTTGAAGTCCAAAACTATAAAAGGCGTTCAAAAAAGAATGAGATAAGGTCATGGAGGATGGGTCCATCAATGGCTATTATCCAAGATGGTCATGTTACCAGATGTGCCCATTACTTTGGGCTATGCCAATTTATTAGGGTCACTCTTCTGGGTGGGGAAGGAGGGTGCTGTAAATCTGTTAATATGCTGCTTATGTCATTTGTGTGTTCATATGGAGCTCTACTTTTCCCTTCTGCAAGGCCCCTCCCAATGGAGCTACCCTGCAGGACCTAGGTTCCCCAGGGCTGGGTTCCTCCAGCCCTAGAATTAGATGAACACACACACACACACACCACCCCCTAAGTCTGAGTGGACCGGGTCAATCAGCACCCTCCAGCTGATCCCCTCATGGGTCTCTGTACTCAATGGGGTGGGTTGAGCAGCACTTTCAGCTGCCCCTCCCCCTTATGTGCCCCAAGTTTAACACGTCCCTATCCCACTTTCACGTTTCAATTGTACTGGTAGTAACCCACTTAATGAGCAAAGCCCACAGTATTTTTGGGCGCTACAGGGATCTTTAGCTTAGGTAAAGGAAGCGTTGCTGCAGAATTAATGGGGGAAGCTGAAAACACAAAAGAGTAAAATTCAGAGAGAGAGAGAAGCAACCAGCTGAACCATAAAAGTAATTTATTGAATAATAGTGATAACTGCACAAGGAGGGCTAAATAAATATAACAGTTACATTTTAAAGGTTAATACCTGTGGTAGAAAAGAAAACAGAGAGAGAGAGAGAAATCTCACCCACTCCATGAGGCTTGAACTGGTCGGGGTTCCCAGGTGATGGTGGTAGCTCTGGGTCCTGAGTGCTGGAGACTGGCAGAGCCCTCAACATGATCAGTCAGGAGATGGTGTCCAAGTGGAACTGATGCAGAGTTTGGGTCTATACATCAGAACACTGACTTGGGCACAGGTAGGGGGTTTTGTAGAGAAAATACAGTAGTTCAAGGGAGAACACTAGATTTCTTTGTGGGTAAACTGATGACTCAAGGGTTTTTTTTTAAGCTAGACAATAGGAACTGATCACTCTTGGCTATGGGTAGTGTTTTCTTCCAGGGAGCTCACAATGCAACTAGGCTCCTTCAGTATTTTGGGATATCAATTGAAGATTTATTACTAGAATTGGTCTGATAATTGCTAAGCTGAGTGTGTGCAGGCGTAGGTTCATTAGCACCTGGAGCAGGGATTCCCATGATGCACTGTGTCCCTGTTTTTCTGGTCTCAAAGTTTAGTGAGGTTCTCTGTTCCTCATTCGTTATGCTAATCCCTGTCCCATCTTTCATGCAGATGAGGCTAGAGGAGTTGTCTCTGTTCTTCATTCTGTATGCAAATAGAGATGTCTTAATCTTGTCACCCTTGTTAGGAGGGGTCTAGGTGTGTCTCCCAATGCCCTTCATTGTTCTGTGCAAGCCTTTTCTCTGATTGGTTTTGGCTCAAACAGAGACTGGAGGGGGGTGTCTTTCATGAGTCAGACAGGCTAGATACTGTGCCCTGGTTCCCCAAAACACAGAACTGGCTGGCATCAAGTCCCCCCGTTGATGGGGTACTTGCACTGAGTGAGTATCCCCGTCACATTCTTAACGCCGTGGTACCGGGTCTGATCTTCCATCCATTGCAGCCGCTGCATCAGTCATTGTATCCAACAAACCAGCAGAATCAGACCAATTGCTAGTATAATTTGGAAACCAGTGATCACCAAATGGGGTGAAGCATGAGATTTAAAAGACCTGTTGCACTGGGGCTCCACCCAAGCAAAGTCTCCCACCAAGAGTGATGGCCTGTGTTTTTACCTTAATGGCAATGAGACCCATTCCCAGTGAAATGGGAGAAACCTCTTTGTAGAGCTCAGGATAGGCATTTAACTGTTGTACAGTCCATATAGGCACAGTAAATGTAATATCACAACCAACAATGATGGTTATATTATAGAAACAGCGATTAGCATAAGGCCCCATGGGTTGGACCCAGTGCCCATTAATCAACACAATATTACAGCTTGTCCTTACACACATACCTGCTTTGCCAACATAGACAATAACAGACCCTTCTGCGTGGATAACATTGAAGGAAGAGTGAGAATATTCCCAGGTTACCCATTCATCCCAATCCTTATGGCTAGTTTCAATCAGGAGAGCACATGCAGGTGCAATGTGAGAGCTATTCATGCCCTTTAAGTGGATTTGACCCTCCTTCAGAGAAGTCTGAGGTGGAAGAACCAAATGTTCTTGTTGATCCAATTTTAACACCTGGGGTCCTGAAACTGGGGCTCTTAAATGTCAGAAGGGAGCACAGTTTGCGATCAGAGGGTTGGAATTTAAAGCTGTTTTTTGTTGTTGGCCCAAATCCACTCTGTACAAACCGGGCTCATGAAATCTCTCTGAAATGGCAATGTGCCTATAGAATTTACACCAAATTGCTGGCATGAGCTTGTCACAATGTGTGTCCTTTAATGGAACTGTCCAGTCTGGGGGACCTTGCTGAATCAAGTCATGTGCAGCTAAAGTCCAGTTCAGCAGTTTACGAGGAACCATGTGATATTCTTGCCTGCTGGTGTGATCAGAGACAGCTGCAGTTCCTCTCCAGGTAACGGAGGTGTCTGAGTTCCAATGACAATGATGACACGTAGGAGCATGGTTGTTCCCCAAACAGCAGAGGAAACCAGGGCTACCCTGCACCTTTCACCACCCAGGAGGCTGTCACTGAGTGTGTTTGTCTCCTTCGAACTGATAGTGACGCTGCAGGGCCAGGGGGTTGCTCCCATTCCCACAGAATCCATGCATGTGGTACAGCAATTTAGCTTCCTGGGCTCCAGCTGGCAAGCACCTCCAGAGGCTCAGAGGGGTCACAGGTACAGCATAGAGCCTGGACAGCATCAGACTCCAGACACTTATGAACAGCAGGGTGCTGGCACACCAGTGGGATGTCATGGCTCATGGACGGGCCCTGTGAGGGGGCAGAGAAGAGAGAAAAACTTCCCACGCTCCCCCCGTATATATTGGGAGAATCTGGGATCAATATTACAGAGTGATCATGAAGCGGTGACCTACGTGAGGGTGGGCATAATAAGTCAAGGATTTTTCTGGCCTTTTCCTGTCTTAACATCGGGGTAGGCACTGACCAGCCCACTTGATGCTTATTTTCCAATGGCCCAAAGCCGTTCCTTCTTGCTGGCCAAGATGGGTGGCCAAAAGGATGGAGAAGACAGGGTCAGGTGGTTTATCCTTCCATACTTTGAGCTGTGAAGAATGAAACCATTTTCGCCAGGGTTTCCCATATTTTTCATTCAGGATTTCTACCTGACACACACTGGGGCTGGCCCGATTCACCAAAGAGCAGCGGCCATCCCAGGTGCATGTAAAGAACTGCTTAGCAGTGACAGAGGCGGTGTGGGTTTTAATAGGGATGGCTTCCACCCTGGATCTTTCTCAAACAAAGTCAGTGGATTTATACACAGTTGAGGAACTGTGACAGCTAGAAAACAGGGCCGCCCAGAGGATTCAGGGAGCCTGGGGCAGGGCCGGGTCTTCGGCGGCAATTCAGCAGCGGGTCTCTCTCGGAGGGAAGGACCTGCCGCCAAATGCGGACGAAGAATGAAGTGGTGGCAGTAGAGCAGCCTAAGTACAGCCGATCGCGGCTTTTTTCTTTTTCTTTTTTTTTTTGGCCCCCGCCGCTTGTGGCGCTCGTACTCACCGGCTGGCGCTCCGAGGCTTTGGCAGCACTTCAGCAGCAGGTCCTTCACTCGCTCCGAGGCTCCCGCGTCACTGAAGGACCCGCTGCCGAAGACCCGGAGCGAGTAAAGGGCCCACTGCTGAAAACCCAGAGCAGCTCGCGGGGCCCCTGCAGGGCCCGGGGCCTGGGGAAAATTGCCCCACTTGCCCCCACTCTGGGTGGCCGTGGCTAGAAACTGAACCAAATTTCTCAGCACCTACACTCTTGCTTGCTACAGGCAATGATTCATTCTGAGCTAACTCAGTCAACTCACTTCCACACCCTTCAGTTGCAGCAAACTGCTTGCAAAAGCTACATGAGGTTTTAGTCCTTCAGGAGCAATTTTAGGCAACAATTCATTTCCCCCAGAAATGTTGTCCTTTCCCTTTTCAGCTAGGGGTTGCTCTAGAGAAACATCTTCCTGAGCATCTTTCTGGGTTTCAGCTGAATCCAGAACAACTTCTGAGACAACGGACATATCCTCCATCAGCATAAGCTGAGAGCATGGGTGGCAAGTTTGTAGAAATTTTGGTGGTGCCCAGAACCCGCCGCCCAACTCTGCCCCCCCAAACTCTGCCTCCCACCTGCCTAAGGCTTTGGGAGGAGGTTTGGGGGGAGGTGTGGGGTGCAGATCCAGGGCTGGGGATTAGGGTGCAGAAGGGGTGCAGGGTGCAGGCTTTGGGATGGAGTTTGGGTGCTGGGTGCAGGCTCTGGGCTGGGGCAGGGAGTGGGTGTGCAGGAGAGGGTGAGGGGTGCAGGCTTTGGGATGCAGTTTGGGTGCAGGCTGGGGGTGGGGGCATAGGAAGGGGTGAGGGATGCAGGCTCTGGGAGGGAGTTTGGGGGTGGGAAGAGGTGTGTGGGAAGGGGGAGGGGGTGCACCCTCTGGGAGGGAGTTTGGGGATAGGAGGGAGTGCAGGGGTGAGGGCTGTGGGGCTGAGGATGAGGGATTCATGATGCAGGAGGGGGCTCAGGGATGGGGCTGAGGATTAGGGTGCGGGGGGATGAGGGCTGGGGCTGAGGATTAGGGTGCGGGGGGATGAGGGCTCTGTCTGGGGATGAGAATTAGGGTGTGGGGGGCTGAGGGCTCAGGCTGGGGATGAGGATTTGTGTGTGTGTGTGTGTGTGTGTGTGTGTGTGTGTGTGTATCTATCTATCTAGTTTCTTGTCTGGTGAAAAAAATTTCCCTGGAACCTAACCCCACCCATTTATATTAATTCTTCTGGGGAAATTGGATTTGCTTAACAACGTTTCACTTCAAGTCATATTTTTCAGGAATGTAACTACAATGTTAAGCGAGGAATTACTGTACTGCAATGTTGCACGGTAGCGAAACATGGGTGCTGACAGAGGAGCAGGAACTGTCTGGAGAGGGTGATGGAAAGAAGAATTCTGGGAATTTCAATCCACAACAAAGTCCCCAATGAAGAGATCAGACAGCAGAGTGGAGTGCTGGGCATTGTTGTTGAGAGCATGCATAGTAGAATGCGATAGGCCTGGCATATAGTGAGGCTCACTGACAATCGATGGACTGCAGCTGCACTCGGCCAAACTCCAAAGAGATGGGAAGATGTTATCATGAAAAGACATGGCCACACATGGAGAAGGAAGGCCATGATACGAGAAGAATGGAAGACGTGTTGTGATCGGCGCAAATGAGACGACGGCTGAAGGACTGATCGATCAAGGTGAATTTCTAGTAATAAATAGTCTCAAAAATGTGTTTTGGAAATTTAATGAAACATTGATATACAGAAGGAATACTGCTAATGTAATGTGTGGTTTGGTACTTAACTGAATTTCTATTAAATTTTATTTCAAACAAGTTTCTACACAATTATTTACAGAACATTGTACAACAATCACCTATATTAACAACATGTTGAGAAATAAAAATGGATCTGTCCATTCATTCAACACAGCTTTACTGACATAGTTATCAGTAAATGTTTAACAACAAGATGTGTAAAAATGATTTCGTGTTGAAAGTATTATACAAATTATTTTGACAAAAAATAGTGAGCATATAGTTTTCATACATAGTCATGAAAACTATTCATCTTCCAATGGTTATTTTGATCTGAAGTGATATAACTGCAGGCTAGTAGTATAAGGGCCCTTCTTCTTCTTATTATTCACTCCCTGTGGAGCATAAGGCGCCAACCACTCTCCACTTCCGATTAATTGCAATGTGATCAATTTGATTCCTGGTTTTCCCATCCGGTGATATCCACGTCAGCTTGTGTATTGTCTTATGTTGGAAGATTGTTCCACCTATCACCAGTCCATTCTCAAGACATAAGTCTATGAATCGTTGACCGTTGTCACTTCTCTCTCCAACTCCTTCCCGCCCCATGCATGCTTCATACCCGGCATTGCTGGAACTGACTTTAGCATTGAAGTCGCCCATCAAAATCAGGATGTCGTGGCATGGGGTCTTAAGTATCTCTTCCTGAAGTCTGATATAGAACAAGTCTTTTTCCTCCTCCTCAGCTTGTTCAGTAGGTGCATAACATTGCATGATAGTAGTCTTCGCATATCTGGAGAAGAATCTCGCTCTTATTATTCTGGAGGTAACAGGACTCCATCCTAACAAACTCTTTTTCGTCTCTTTGTCGACAATGATGCCCACCCCTTCATGGTGATATCCATCTATGCGTCCTGAATAAAAAAATTGTCTCACCAGAGTCCAGTATTAACATACCAGTGTCCATCCACCTCATCTCACTGATCCCAAGAATGTTAATGCCATATTTTCTCATTTCCTTTGTTACTGATGCTATTCTCCCTGTTTCATACATTGTTCGTAAGGGCCCTACCATCAATCAAACCCTAACCCCACTCCTTGACCCCTTAACCTGTCCCTTGACCTCTTAAACACCGCCCTCCTGTCACCAGAAGTCCCGCCCCAGAGGATATTACTTCTGGGGTCAAGGTAGCCACATGACCAGAAGCAAGTATGCCATGTGACCCCTCTAAGAATTCCTTCCACTGCCCTCTACCCATCAGGATGGGTTTTGTCCCATTAGCAGTGCCCTGAGAGGAGATTTGACCAATCAGGGTGAGTTGCGGGGTGGGGTGAGCCGTCCGTAAGTGGGTCGTGTGACCCCTCTAAGAACTTCTCCCACCATCCTCTACCAATCAGGAAGGGTTTCAGCTGCTGGGGACCACCCCAAGAGGAGATTAGACCAATCAAGGCAAGTTCTGGGGTGGAGTGAGCCATCTGGAAGTGGGTTGTGTGACCCCTCTAAGAACTCCACCTACTTCCCTCTACCAATCAGGATGGGGTTCGCCCCGATAGGACCACCCTGAGAGGAGATTTGACCAATCAGAGTGAGTGCTGGGGCAGGGTGACCTGTTCGGAAGTGGGTCGTGTGACCCCTCTAAGAACTCCTCCCAACGCCCTCTGCCAATCAGAGAGCAGCACCATTGCCCCATAAGTCCCAGCTTTGGGCAGAGGAGGCCATCTCTGACCAAGGACACGTGTTTTAGAAGTTGTGGAAAGGCTGCTGAGAGGAAACATGGATTCCTTTACCATCCCTTTGAGAACTTTGGACTTTGTTTTAGCTCTGAGAACCTTTGGAATTGTGTGGAGAAAGCGCTACCTCGGTGACAGTTCCAAGGAGGAC
This sequence comes from Mauremys mutica, assembly GCF_020497125.1. Lineage (NCBI taxonomy): Eukaryota > Metazoa > Chordata > Testudines > Geoemydidae > Mauremys > Mauremys mutica. The sequence continues at coordinate 165,677,503 of NC_059074.1, read as the reverse complement.
CCTTTGACTCAACGTTGATGGATACGTTGGAATCCGACCCCGAAAACTTTGTTAGGCATCCCGATTAGTGTGAAGGCCTCTCATTGTCCACCCCCCTCAAGGTGGAAGGCGATCATGGCTTGGGGGAGTCACCGGCAGACAAGGTGAATGGAAAAGACGTCGCTCGGTTAAATGAATGATTAAGAAGCGACGGTCGAGGATGGGCTGTAATGGGGCTAGGAAAAGACGGTTACTCACCGTTGTAACTGTTGTTCTTCGAGATGTGTTGCTCATATCCATTCCATGTAGGTGTGTGCGTGCCGCGTGCATGTTCGTCGGAAGACTTTTACCCTAGCAACTCAGTGGGTCGGCTGGGCGCCCCCTGGAGTGGCGCCACCATGGCGCCGGATATATACACCAGCCGACCCACCCACTCTTCAGTTCCTTCTTGCAGGCCACTCCGACAGTGGGGAAGGAGGGTGGGTGTGGAATGGATATGAGCAACACATCTCGAAGAACAACAGTTACAACGGTGAGTAACCGTCTTTTCTTCTTCGAGTGATTGCTCATATCCATTCCATGTAGGTGATTCCCAAGCCTTACGTAGGCGGTGGGGTCGGAGTGAGATGTTGCAGAATGCAAACTGCTGAGCCAAAGGCTGCATGATCTCTGGACAGTTAGACCAAAGAGGCAAAGGTCCGGTTCGAGGACCAGGTAGTAGCACAACATAGCCCCTGGAAGGGTATGTGAGTCAGGAAGGCAGCAGAAGAAGCCTGAGCCCTTTCCAAACGAGCAGTAAGGTGGCTCGATGGAACATGGGCCAAGTCACAGGAGGTGCAAATGCATGACGTCATCCAAGATGAAAACCTCTGGGAGGAGACAGGTAGGCCCTTCATCCGGTCTGCCAAGACAACGAAGAGTTGGGGAGTACGAAAGGGCTTGTCCGCTTGACATAAAAAGCGAGCGCCCTACGGCGTCTAGGGAGGGCAAATGTGCTCCCTTCGCGATGAATGTGGCTTCGGAAAGAAGACCGGAAGGAAGATATCCTGGATGATAGGAAAGGTCAACAGCACCTTAGGGAGGAAGGCCGGACGTGGTCACAACCGCACCTTGTCCTTGCAAAACATAGTGCACCGTGGGTCCACTGTGAGAGCCTGAAGCTTAGAGACTTGTCTGGCCGATGCAAAGGCTACAAGGAAAAAACTCTCTCTCAGGACAGGTATCTCAGCGAGCATGTTGTCAGTGGCTCGAATGGGGCAGGCATAAGACTGCTTATAACCAGGTTGAAGACCCAGGTTTGGCGGGGCGGCAAAACTGGGGGTATAAATACCCCAAGCCCTTGAGGCCCTTAATGATGAATCGCGCCAGGCGCTGATGTTTGAAAGATCAGAGGTAATCCAAGATGAAATGTATCGGAACCTCGGTGGGAGAAACATTGTGTTTCATAGCAGCAAGAGAAACACTTCCAGTTGGCCAGATACGTTAACCAAGTGGAAGGCTTCCTACCACCCAGGAGAATCCTGTAGAACCGAGGCAGAGCAACGTGACTCGGATCGGTTTAGACCTGCAGCAGTCATGCTGTGATATGCAGGGATTGCTAGTCTGGGTGGTGAAGTTTGCTGTGATCCTGTGTTATGAGGTCTGGGCAAAGAGGCAGGGGAATAGGGTTGGCTATCGACAAGTCTAGTAACATGGTGTACCAGTGCTGCCTAGGCCACGCCGGAGCGATCATGATAGCGTGCGCTCTGTCCCTGCGGAGTTTTAGCAGGACCCTGTGAACCAGCAGGCACGGTGGGAAGGCGTACAGCAGAGGGCTCGCCCACGGCATCAGAAAAGCAGCCAAGATCGAGCCCGGGGAGAGGCCTTGGAATGAGCAGAACTTCCCTCTCGTTCCGTTCTCGCAAGAGCGAAGAGGACTATGCGGGGAAAACCCCACTTCCGGAAACGGAATGGATAAGATCCGGAGGAATCAACCACTTGAGAGACAGGAAGGATTTGCTGAGGCGATCCGCCAGAGTGCTCCGGACCACTGGGAGAAAGGACGGTACCAGGTCCATCGATTGGGCTGTGCAGGAGTCCCGGAGCTGGATAGCTCCCTGCAAAGAGGGGAGGACCGTGCTCCTCCGTGCTTGTTTATGCAATGCGTGTCCGTTGTGTTGTTTGTGAACACCGAGACACAACAGCCTTGCAGGTGCTGCTGAAGCGTCTGTTACACAAGGCAGGCTGCTCTCAACTCCCGGACATTGATGTGCAAGGCCAGCTGGTGAGCCAATCAAAAGCCTTGAGTGTGAAATTGACCCAAGTAAGCACCCCAGCCGAGAGATGGGGCATCCATTATGAGGGACACCGAGGGGTGAGGTGGATGGAACAGCATCCCTGCACACATCAGGGAGGGCGTCGACCCCCAGTTGAGGGAGGCTAGGACGCTTGGGGGGATCAAGGCGACCATGACCATGTCACCTTTGGCCGGGTGGTACACCGAGGTGAGTCACGATTAAAGTGTACGGAGGCGCAGCCTGGCATGTTTGGTTATGAACGTGCAGGCAGCCATGTGACCCAGGAAACCTAGGCAAGTTCAAGCCACAGTTGTCAGGAAGGTCCATAGACCTTGTACAATGGTTACCATCGCGTGAAACCAAGGTGTAGGTAAGCAGGCTGTGCGATACTGGAGTCCAGGGTGGCCACCAGTTAAGTCTATTCCCTGTGTGGGAATCAGGTGGATTCCTCTTTATGGATCATCAGGCCTGAACGCAGGAATAGGACCTTGTCGACGCCCACATGAGTGGTAACTTGGGCCCCGGTGGTCCCTGGAATGAGCCAATCGTCTAGATATGGAGAACGTGTATCCGACGGTGGCGGAGAGGCGGCGACTACAGCCAGACACTGTGGATACACATGGGCTGTATAGAGGCCAGCCGGGAGGACCGTAAACTGGAAATGATGGTTGGCCACAAACCGGAGGTACCTTCTGTGCGGAGGATAAGTGGCGACGTGAAAATACGCGCCCTTTATATCGAGGGCGGAATACCCATCTCTGGGATGCAAGGATGAGATGACGGTCCCATGGACACCATGCGGAACTCCAGGTCTATCATGAACTTGGTGAGCTCCCGCAGGTCTAGGGTAGGTCTGAGACCTCCCTTCGCCTTGGGGATCAGGAATCAGAGGGACTAGAACCCTTTGCCCCATTCGTCCTTAGGACCTCCTCTATAGCTCCGATGGTAAGGAGCGTCCGCATGTCTTGCAAAAGGAATTGCTTGTGAGAGGGGTGCCTAAGGTGGACGAGGAGGGATAGGCTTTTGCCCGATTGGTGGTTAGGAGGACCCTGATTTTGGCCCCTTTGGGGTCCCCACCAACGCCTACGATTGCCTCAGCGACGCCTGCTGGCAAAGCCCTGTCTTTGTCTAGGCGCAGGGTAAGGGCGGTGAGGCTGGGCAGAAAGGTCGGCGGTGAGACATCGGTATGCATATGCCGAGAGGGAGTGCATAGTGACCTTGCTGTCCTTTGGCCTTGCAGCCTAGGGTCAGCTGTGAGAACAGGCCTTTGTCATTGAAGGACAAGTCCTGTATAGTGTGCAGCAGCTGCGAGGGGAGGCTCGATAACTGGAGCCATGAAATGTGCCTCGTGGCCACACCCGAGGCCAGAGTCGTGGCTGCGGAGTCAGCTACATCCAACAAGGCCTGGAGGGAAGCTCTCGCCACTTTCGTTCCATTTTTCCAGGAGGGCATCAAACCCCTGACGGAAGTTCAGAGAAACCGACTCTGTAAAGTCTCCCAGCGCCGCCCATAGTAACGGCTGAGCAGGGCTTGCTGGTTTGCAACGCGAAGTTGTAGGGCGCCTGCCGAGTACATCTTATGGCCCAGGGAGTCCATTCGCCTAGCCTCCTTGAATTTAGGGGCTGGTACCTGTCGGCCATGGCGTTGCATGTTATTGACGGACTAAGTGGCAAGGGGGCAGGGGAAAGACGTACCTACAGGTACCCGTCACCCCTGGAGGATACCATGCACACGCATTCGACTCCCGAGCCCATGGGCGGGATAGTGACCACTTGGAGATTCATAGTGAACGCCACTCATCTCGGGAGGTCCTGATGGGCCCCCAAGCCGATTAGGGGGAGGCCGAAGGAGTACGCTCCTGCCAGCGCCTCATGTGGGGAGGAGGGAGAAGAAAGGCCAGGGACAAGTGGGTCCTGTGTGGGCTCACGCTCCTGGATGACCTCCTGATCTGGTGGGATGTGGGAATCCGGTGGCTGAACTGGGCTTCCTCCGTACCGGTCGGAGGGGGACGGCCAACCGTCGCCTCTGGCACCCAGTGCTCTGACAGAACAGAGCGAGATCGGATCACAGGTAGGCCCTTGGCCTGACGGCACGCCCGAGACGTACAGGGTAGCCACTGATGGGGGTTAGGGTCCTGGCCCTGGGGCACGTGGGAGACTCTGGTGTGCACACCCGAATGGATGGCCATGGAGGAGCTAAAAGCCCTGGGCATAGTCTACCTCTCTAGCTGATGTCGTCTCAACGCGGTACCGGGGATCAGTACCGGGAGGCATACCGGTATCGGGAGCGAAAATGGGACCTGTGATCAGAGCGGTGCCGGGAGGTTGACCGAAATCTCAAGGCTGGACGCCGGGAGTGGCTACGGGAGTCCAGAGCCTGGAGCGGTGCCGGGAACTGGATCGGCACCGAGTGTGCCAGGTCGGCGAACGGGACGCTGATCGGTGCCGCGAGTACGACCGGTACCGAAATGGAGAACGGTGCCAGGACCGTGAGCGGTGCCGACACCTGGCTTGGCGACGGGACTGAGAACATCTGCGGGACCGCGATCGTGAATGCTGCTGCTCTGAGGCGCCGACGCAGGGTGGTCTGAGCAAGGCAGGCTTGCCGATCGACAATATAACCCGCACCGGCGGTGCTGGACTCGACGGCTCTTGCGTGGCCGGAGTCGACAGTGCCGATAATGTCGGTGCCGCAGCAGGTATCAGAACCGGGCAGACCGAGTTGGTATAGCGTTCAGGCTGCGGAGCAGGTGGCTCCGACGCAGCTGGAGAATAAGCTCAACCATGGCTCGTACCGGGGAGCTTTCCGGTACCGGACTTGACAGCTCTTGCATGGCCGGAGTGAACGGTGCCGATACCGTCGGTGCCGCAGCAGGTATAGGTGCCGGGCAGTGCAACTTAGGAGAGCGCTCGGGCTGCGGAGCAGGCGGCTCTGACGCAGCTTAATAGCGAGCTCGACCACGGTTCGTACCAGGGAGCTTTCCAGCACCGGACTCGACGGCTCTTGCATGGCCGGAGTTAACGGTGCGGATATTGTCGGTGCCACGGCAGACACCAGGGATTGCATAAATTAACAACAAGCAGTAGGGTGCTTACACTGTTTCTTTACTGAAAATCTCTCAACAGCTTGACGATGCCTTTCTAGAGGCCTCTGAGAACTTACACATCGGTAGCCCTGTGGGAAAAAATATATCGTGCATCAGCTGTTTTTGCTCATGCCTGAGACACAGAACTCAAGAGGAAAATCTGGAAAAGGACAAAATGGAAGAATGAATTGTAGTGAGATGAGGCCTGAGGCCTGATCTGAAGTAAGGGTCAAGATGTTGCTAAGCAAATTTAGGCTGTGAGCCAGAGGCAGGCCCTGCTCACAGAAATTGGCAAAAAGAGGGCTGCTAGAAGAGGAAGGGTTTCAGCTGCTGTGTACAGATGTGGTCTCCTCACCTCAAAAAAGATATTCTAGCACTAGAAAAGGTTCAGAAAAGGGCAACTAAAATGATCAGGGGTTTGGAGAGGGTCCCATAGGAGGAGAGATTAAAGAGGCTAGGACTCTTCAGCTTGGAAAAGAGGAGACTAAGGTGGGATATGATAGAGGTATATAAAATCATGAGTGATGTTGAGAAAGTGGATAAGGAAAAGTTATTTACTTAGTCCCTTAATACAAGAACTAGGGGGTCACCAAATGAAATTAATAGGCAGCAGGTTTAAAACAAATAAAAGGAAGTTCTTCTTCACGCAGCGCACAGTCAACTTGTGGAACTCCTTACTTGGGGAGGTTGTGAAGGCTAAGACTATAACAGCGTTTAAAAGAGAACTGGATGAATTCATGGAGGTTAAGTCCAGTAATGGCTATTAGCCAGGATGGAGTAAGGAATGGTGTCCCTAGCCTCTGTTCGTCAGAGGATGGAGATGGATGGCAGGAGAGAGATCACTTGATCATTGCCTGTTAGGTTCACTCCCTCTGGGGCACCTGGCATTGGCCACTGTTGGTAGACAGATACTGGGCTAGATGGACCTTTGGTCTGACCCGGGACAGCCGTTCTTATGTTCTTAGGAACGTATGCCAAGACAGCACCAGAACAGCTGGGTACGAACACATCCCACACAGATAACAAGGAACAGGCAGACCCAGCCTAATGACAGTATAAAAGCACAATATGATGAATAGACAATAGGAAAGGATAATATGATGGACAGACTGTATGATGGACAGATTTGTTCGAAATGACCTGTGCCAGGAGAAAGGCAGTAATGTGCAAAGGGGCTGCACCTCAATGCATCAGGAGTGATGAGTAATCTGTTCTGCACCTGTGTATAAGAATACGTACCAGAGAGCACATCTTTGTCCGGCCTAGGGTGCAGTGGAAAGCCCCACCACTGACTGAGCTGTGTCCATTGCAGGGCACCACACCAGTAGCTACTGACAACAGGAACCAGCTCAGACTCCCTTATGGTAGGGGTCATGGCGTCCATTTTTACAGGCGGCTCTAAAAGGTTGTGTTAAAGCAGGCGATTAATAAAACTTATTTAAATGTGTCAATACGAATGTGTCCCCTGCTCCATACTTGTGTGAGTAAAACATGGTACATGACATGTCTCCACAGACGGCTCTGTTTAACTATATTACACCCCCCCGGAAGTTGGGAGCTTTAGTGGGGTGACCCCTACCATAAGGAAGTCCATTTTGTCCTTTTCCAGATTTTCCTCTTGAGATCTGTGTCTCAGACATGAGCAAAAACAGCTGATGCATGATAGACTTACTCCCACAGGGCTACCGACGTGTAAGTTCTCAGAGGCCTCTAGACAGGCATCTGGGACAGGTGGGATCACAGAAACCCCCTGGGAGCTGCCACCTGATGTGCCCAGACTACTGCTACCACTGCTTTCCCTGCCAGCTCAGGACCCCAGCACCCTGTCTTGCTGAGCCAGACACTCCCGTCTGCTCCAACACAGACCCAGGGTCTGAATTACTTGCCCCAAGCTGCAGGTTTACCTGAAAGCAGCTAACAGAAGTGTTCCTGTCTTTAACACTCAGATGCCCAGCTCCCAATGGGGTCTAAACCCAAATAAATCCATTTTACCCTGTATGCAGCTTAAAATGCGCAAATCTATATCTAATCAAACTGAATACAGATAAGATCCCCACCAGTTCCACAATGCTCCTTTGACAGACTAATCTCCTTTTAGCCTGGGTCCAGCAATCACTCACACCTCCTGCAGTCACTGTCCTTTGTTCCCATTTCTTTCGGGTATCCTGGGGTGGGGGTGGAGGCTCTCTCTTTAGCCAGCTGAAGACAAAATGGAGGGCTCTCCCAGGGGTTTAAACAGACTTTCTCTTGGGGGTGGAGATCCACGCCTCACTCCTGTGCCAAGTCCAGCTCCAAGATGGAGATTTGGAGTCACCTGGGCAAATCACATGTCCATGCATGACTCACAGTTTTTACAGGGAGCATCCATTGTTTACATGCTACCTTGAACTTCCTCAGGTAGACTTCTTATGTGGATTGGAGCATTCCAAGATCCATTGTCCTTTCAGTGTTTCTTGATTAGGTACTTAATTTCCCCAGGAACTGACCAAATGCTCTACTAAGGTTATTTAGAAATCAAGCCGGTACACAGCCAACATTCATAACTTTGAGTACAAAAATGATACATGCATACAAATAGGATTAATACATTCAGTAGATCATAACCTTTATGGAGATATGTTACATGGCATATGTAGCATAAAACACATTCTAAGCATATTTCCATAGAGCCTTATGGGAGGTACCGTCACACCCTCCCCCTGAGCTTACTGCCAGAGACTTGGACACTGTCCATGGCGGAGGCAGTACATGTAAAATCCCTGTTTGTCTTTGGTCACACTCCTTTCAAGTACCTTTAAACCATATGTCATTCCTAAGGGTCCTAGCCAGTTTTGGGGGTCCTGGTCCTCAGATGCCAGAAAACAGGTTGGGGTGTAGTATTGTTAACAGAACGCAGACAGTGATATCTGTTACAGTGGAGGCGTTTTGGCATTTAGCCACCAATGCCATGAGGCGGTGTGCCTCAGTTTCCCCTCCTACACAGCAGCATGGGGCTGTTATGCTTTTGCTGCTGTTCCAAGCTTCCAGACTGTTTACAGGTGTAGGCTGAAAAGTAACATGCTTGTGGGGCTCTCCTGTCACCATCCCTAGCATGTACAACAGTTTCTTCCACAAAGCAGGTATGTCCCACATCTTTAAAGGGTTTAACACTAGTACGAATTCCTTTGTTTTATCCCATAGGTGAATTAGCAAAAGACACAAGGTTAACAGCAAATCTACGGTGGACAGGCTTCGTTCACTCAGTTTGACTCCTTTAGTGTCTATTGCATTTTCCCAGCTCTCTGTAGCCTCTGGTAGGCACTCTGCCTCTTTGGAGAAGGCTTTTAATTCAGGCATGTGGTTGAGCCTTTGGCAAGGAGAGGGTGCACTGCCACCATGCCTGCCCTTGGCCCCTCCCTCTGGAATGTCTCTGGGCTGGACCGCACTCCCTTGTGAAGTGCCACCCATGCAGAGATTCCCCACCACCCCCATCTTGGAGAGAGAGTTTTATCTCTTACAGGTGCAGCAAGAACTCCACCTTTCAATGGGGGGCTCTGGACCCCTTGGGCACCCCACTTTCTGTTCCCAACAGGCCAGCTGGATGGACTCCCCCGTTCAGGAGATCTGACCCCCAGGTTTCCCTTACAACATGAACCATAGGAGAAGGGGCTGGCATTTTAAATGCAAACTTTTCACCCTCCTCCTGGGAAAGTCCCTTCCCACAAAAGGTGGGCGGACTCTCTGCCCCCCCTTCCATCTGGGCTTCCCTCTCTGGGCTCCCCTCTGGGTCAGACACTCCTGTGTCCCCCGAAAGGGAAGGTGACCCTGGTCCAACTGTGGGCTCACAGCTACCAGCTATGGCAGACTTTTCACTGGCCAGCAAAATTCCCCCCTTTTCACTCAGGTTGGGTTTGCTTCCAGCTACAGAGATCTTGGGGTCTGTTTCCACCACAGTGGTCACCAGGACCCCAACTTCCACCTTTGGGACACACGTCTCTATGCACCCCAGGGCAGGCCCTGCCCTCTGCTGACCTGCAATTTCCTGGCAGTCAGCAGCTGTGGTGGCCCCCCTGTTACAAGGTGGTTCCTCCCCCTCCCCTGGGGAGATGATTATGGGACAGGAGCTGGCTTCGTCCAGCCCCTCCCTCTGGAACTTTCCTTGAGCCCCGGGACTACAGGAACTGGCCACAACCATCCCTGCCCCCAAAGCTGCATTCTTTACTGCTGCAGAGGAATCTATGAGACACCTTCCTATTCCCCCAGCAGTCCATGTGACTTCACCCCACACCGACCCCGACTGCTAACCAGTCCTGGGGCAGATTCTGCCACACTAAAGAAATCGTTTCCCAATAGAAACGGTGCAAAATTGTGTGCCACCGTTGCAACAGTCGGTTCAGCCTGCAAATCCTTAGTTTGCATGTGTACTTTAGCTAAAGGTGCAAAGACTTTGTAACCCGCTAACAGCTCTAATTCTGCCATTTTACCTGGCAACAAATCCTTCTTCTGGATAAGGTCCCTCCTGACCACAGAAATCTCAGCACCTGTGTCCCTCAATCCAAGAAGCACTGCACCATTCATTTTAACAGCATGCATATGCTCATTGCTTGGTTGGGTGGAAGCAAGCTTTACAAATCCTGTGTGGAAAGAGGCCACAGCCTGGCTCTGAGAAGCTACAGCTTCATGTGTTACTTGTTGCTTGTTTCTACTCAAAAAGGGGCACTTAGTCCTCAGGTGCTCAGTTGACTTACAATCATAGCACCTCTTGGGCTCCTCTGCTTGCACAGGAAATTTGGGACTAGTTCCAGGGGAACTGGGAGGTTCCCCAGCCTCCTTTTTCCCAGGGGTAAAATGGTGATTCTGCTTTTCCCCAACCCTGTACCCCTCTCCCAGTGGTTTATGTTTGATTGCAGCTTGTGCTTGCTCATAAGAGTCTGCATACCCAGCTGATTCACCACTGCATTTACCTTTTTGTCCCACAAATACTGTTTTACATATTCCCTGCACATATTCAGGAAGTGTTCCTGAGTTACCAGATCACACATCCCTTCGAAGCTTGTAATGCCCTTCCCCCACACCCACTTGTCTACCAAATCTCTCATTTCATTGGCATAAGCCACATTACTCAATCCAGATCCCCTCTTAAGACTCCTGAATTTCACCCTGTAGGTTTCAGGTGTAATCTGAAACTCTTTCAAAACCAGATCCTTAAATTTACCATAGTTTGAAGCATCATCAATAGGCATCTTACTGAATATGTCCAGAGCTCTACCAGTCCATTTTGCTATCAATGTGGTCATCTTTTGATCTTCAGGGATGGCATGCAGGGTGCCCAGGCTCTTGAAGGTGATGAAATATTCGGTGATCTCGCTGGATTCCTCATACCGTGGACACAGTTGCTCCCATTTATGAATTTTTGGGGAAGTGGAGCCAGCAGGTGGAGGGTTTTGTCTCTTTGACTCCGTTACAGCCAGTTCATGCTTCTGGGCCTTTCTCTGGGTCTGCATAGCTCTCTCGTGGGCAGCCTCTTCCCTGGCTTTTTCTGCCTCCACCCTTGCTGTCTCTGCCTCCATAGCTCTCTTGTGGAAAGCTGCTTCTGCCTCCACCCTTGCTCTCTCTGCCTCCATAGCTCTCTCGTGGGCAGCCTCCTCCCTCTCCATTAGTCTTTTATGTTCATTTTCTTTCTCTTTTGCTTCCAGTCTAGCCAACTCTAGTTTGTAAGCTGCTTCACTGCTAGTCATTTTCCTGCTTTCTTCTTCTGGGCCACATCCCCTCTGCAGTTCACTGAAAGTGGGATGCACTCAGCTCAGGGGATTCTTCGTTAACAGAGACTTTCACAGTGCCCAGGTTTCTGGGCAATTTGCACCCTGTGCAGTTTTAGCATCTTCAGATCTTGTCTCTTACTTATTTTGCTTCCTTTTCTGTCCCTACTTCCCTTACCCAAAATAAGCAAACAGAAAATAACAAACCAGTAACCACTTGGTCTGTTCTCCAGCTACCGACCACACTCAAAACTCACTTAAAATCACTACCAGTACCTCAAAGCAATCAGATGTGCACAGATTCTGCTGACTATGCCACTGTGACAGGCTGGATCACAGAAACCTCCTGGGAGCTGTCACCTGATGTTCCCAAACTACTTCAAGCCCTGCTTTCCCTGCCAGCTCCCTGTCTTGCTGAACCAGACACTCCCGTCTGCTCCAACACAGACCCAGGGTCTGAATTACTTGCCCCAAAGCTGCACGTTTACCTGAAAGCAGCTAACAGAAGTGTTCCTATCTTTAAACTCAGATGCCCAACTCCCAATGGGGTCTAAACCCAAATAAATCCCTTTTACCCTGTATAAAGCTTATACAGGGTAAACTCATCAATTGTTCGCCCTCTATAACACTGATAGAGACATAGGCACAGTTGTTTGCTCCCCCAGGTATTAATACATACTCTGAGTTAATTAATAAGTAAATAGTGATTTTATTAAAGACAGAAAGTAGGATTTAAGTGGATCCATGTAGTAAAAGACAGAACAAAGTAAGTCACCAAGCAAAATAAAATAAAATGTGCAAATCTATATCTAATCAAACTGAATACAGATAAGATCCTCACCAGTTCCAAAATGCTCCCTTTTACAGACTAATCTCCTTTTAGCCTGGGTCCAGCAATCACTCACACCCCCTGCAGCCACTGTCCTTTGTTCCAATTTCTTTCAAGTATCCTGGGGTGGGAGTGGGAGTGGGGGTGGGGGTGGGGGTGGGGGTGAGGGCTCTCTCTTTAGCCAGCTGAACGCAAAATGGAGGGCTCTCCCAGGGGTTTAAATAGACTTTCTCTTGTGGGTGGAGACCCCCTCCTCACTCCTGTGCCAAGTCCAGCTCCAAGATGGAGTTTTGCAGTCACTTGGGCAAGTCACATGTCCATGCATGACTCACAGTTTTTACAGGGAGCATCCATTGTTTACATGCTACCTTGAACTTCCTCAAGTAGACTTCTTATGTGGATTGGAGCATTCCAAGATCCATTGTCCTTTCAGTGTTTCTTGATTAGGTACTTAATTTCAACATTCCTTTCCCCAGGAACTGACCAAATGCTCTACTAAGGTTATTTAGAAATCAAGCCAGTACACAGCCAACATTCATAACTTTGAATACAAAAATGATACATGCATACAAATAGGATTAATACATTCAGCAGATCATAACCTTTATGGAGATGTGTTACATGGCATATGTAGCATAAAACACATTCTAAGCATTATTTCCATAAAGCTTTATGGGAGGTACTGTCAAAAGCCTTATGGGAGGTACTGTCACAGCATCGTCAAGCTGTTGAGAGATTTTCAGAAAACAAACAGTGTAAGAACCCCATTGCTTGTTTTTAATTTATGCAATCCCTGGTTCTTAGCCCCATTACACCCTATCCTTGACCATCGCTTTTTAATCATTCATTTACCTGAGCGACCTCTTTTCTGCCTCTTTTCAGACCTCACCTTGTCTGCCTGTGACTCCCCCAAGCCATGAGCACTTTCCACCTCTAGGAAGGTGAATAATGAGAAGCCGTCACACTCATCGGGGTGCCTAATAAGGGTTTCGGGGTCGGATTCCAACATATCCATCAACGGTCTAAAGGTGCTCGGGGTTAAAACAAAGTCCGAAGTTCTCATGGGGGTGGTAAAGGAGTCCACGTTTCCTCTCAGTAGCCTTTCCACAATTTCTAAAACACGTGTCCTTGGTAAGAGATGGCCTCCTCTGCCCGGAGCTGGGACTTATGGGGTAATGGTGCTGCTCTCTGATTGGCAGAGGGCATTGGGAGGAGTTCTTAGAGGGGTCACACGACCCACTTCCGAACAGGTCACCCCACCCCAGAACTCACTCTGACTGGTCAAATCTCCTCTGAGGGAGGTCCTATCAGGGTGAACCCCATCCTGATTGGTAGAGGGAAGTAGGCGGAGTTCTTAGACGGGTCACATGACCCACATCCAGATGGGTCACTCCACTCCAGAACTTGCCTTGATTGGTCAAATCTCCTCTCGGGGTGGTCCCGAGTGGCTGAAACCCTTCCTGAGTGGTAGAGGATGGTCACGTGACACACCTTGCTTCCGGTCATGTGGCATCTTGACCCTGGGAGTAATACTCCCCGGAGCGGACTTCTTGTGACAGGTGGGTGGGATTTAAGGGGTCAAGGGGCAGAGTTTAAGGGGTCAAGGGGTGCGGTTAGGGTTTGTTTCATGGTATACTACTCAGGTTTACTGTACCATACAGTTTTTGTCTTGTTCATTTTGCTCAGGTAGTTTTTGTGTGCTCAAGGAACATCTGCCTTGGTGTGTGTGGAGATTCTCCCTTGAGTTCTCAGCAACAGCTTGTGTGTGTTGCTTCTTCATGCAAAGAGGAGATCTTGATTCCATAGGTTCAATAGATGTTTCTGCTTGGTGCTGCTGAGTAGCATCTACCTGCAATACAAACAAAAAAATTCTCATGCTTTAGCGGTATGGGAGAACCTTGTTAATTACCAGCAGGAAGTGAAAGACCCATTCCAAGCGACTGAATAATATGAATTAGCAGACACACGCTCAAAGCAAGAATCTTCAATGTTTATAGTTATCACTCTGAAAATACAACAGCGCTATGCAGAATGCTTTACAGCCACTACCTACTCCTCACCATGTTCAAGTTTAGAATGGACATTATCATCCATGCTTTACAAATCGCAAGTCACATAATTTAACAAGGTATAGGCAAAGCTAAGGAGTAGTACACAGGAGTTCCTTGTCTAGTCTCTTCTTGCTCAATCACTAATCTGCAGAACTGTATTTTGAGATATGTAATTTAAGTTTAATTACTGATATTTCATAATGAATTTGTAAATGTCCTATAGTTTATTCTGTAAATATGATAGCACTTGAAAAAGTTGTTTAGTCCTGAAGCATTTATACTGACCTGCTGAGGATATCTGGATAGCTCAGTGGTTTGAGCATTGGCCTGCTAAACCTAAGGTTGTGAGTTCAATCATTGAGGAGGCCACTTAGAGATCTGGGGCAAAAATTAGTCCTGCTAGTGAAGGCAGGGGGCTGGACTTGATGACCTTTCGAGGTCCCTTCCTCTTCTAGGAGATTGGTATATCTCCAATTATTACCTTACCTTATATCCTGTCCAGACGTATTATGAAATAGTCAGGAGAATGTCATGTCATTCTAAATGTTTAACATAATCTTCACAATATGTTTGTTGTGATGGTCAACACTAGCTTTGTAAAACTGCTGAAAAATTTCACAATGTGTACACCTTTGGGGTTATCTCAAATTCCAGTCCCCACCGCTATTACAATCGTCCTTGTCTCTCCTGCACTCCCCACCAAATTCTGACATGATTTTAGCATCAGTTAGCTAAAACTTCAGTAGTTATAAATGTGTGCTTCATGACAATTGAAATCCTGAATGACAAAGCTTCTGATAGTCTAGGTAATTGGCCCCAATTCTCATCCCACTTACACTGATGTGGGTCCTGTGTGCGAGGTGAGCATCAGGGCTTATCCTTCTAGTGCCAATACTTATCAAAATAAAAGCTGTTAAAATTTTGATGTCGAGTGGAAAAAGGGAAGACAGTCCTTACACTTCTGTCATTGTAATAGTAGCTTGAGAAATATAAGGCTAAATCTAAACATAAATGATTTTTACCACTGAAAGCAGAGAATGTGGAAGCATTCCTTATTAGACCCAAGAGTTGTGGGGATAGTGTGCCGCCTCTCTAATTGTTCCTTCACTCTAACAGTGTTTTTCTAGCAATGGGCAAAATCTCAGATTGCAGACATGCAGTGACCAGTGTCTGGTTGAGGCTATCACAATACGAGCATTAAGACAACGTTCAGTACCAGAACTTCTAACGAAGGCGATCAATTTTCCTTCCATTTTGATCACTAATAAAAAGCAAAGGATAAAAATCAGATCAAGTTTGCATAAGGACTGAGAAAAGACTTCAGGGTCTGGCCCTAAAAATGAAAACTCTGGGAACAGAATAGCTCTTTAAACAATTTGTTGAAGTATGATTGTTTTTGTAGAGATTGTTATTTAAAGAATGATCTTGTGTGTTGTTTAAATTGGCTAAGTTCACAGCAATGCAACAGCAAAAACAGAATTGTTACCAACATATATTACTGGCAAAGCTAATAGGACCATTTATTATTAAGGGTACCTGACTCCTCCCATTACAAGACCACCCTGTTTTCTGCTGCTTCTAACTTTACAAACTTTAATTGCTTGGGCTGAAATTTTCAGGGGTTGGGGACAGAGGCAGAATTTCAGCCAAAATGGTTAAGCTATTCCCAAGATCAAGGCTAGGGAAATCTACATTTTTCTCATATTAAAATATTCTGGCAACTTTTCTTTGAAAAACTCCATGTGTTGGGGCGGGGACTTGTAATTTGGCAGGGAGTGGCCTTTGTGCAGAGAATGTGCTTTTTGCCATCCCCACAAAAACCTGCCCACATTTGGCCAAATTATAAGCCTTTGAAAAAAACCACAGATACTCAGAGAGAATTCTTAGACCTGTAGCAGCTAAAATCTCTGAAGATTTCATCCTCGCTGAGTATACTTGAATCTCGCACAGCTCTTAGTGCTAACCAAACTGTGCATGAGCTATTCCCCCCAGAGTGACTGCACATGTGCCATTTCCCCACAGCTCCTGGATGTGAAAACACGGCACACTGTGCCATCCCCGCAGAGCAATTGATATGCTCCAGCCCAGGCCTCTAATGATCAAAGCCAGAGTTTCCCTGCAACGGTTCTTCCCAGCTGCTTTGGTCCAGGCACCAGAACTGAGAGCAGGAACTTTTCTCTTAATAAACTCCCAATGATCCCTCCAAGCTGCTGCACAAGCACGCTGGTGGAGGAAGATACTGGACTCAAATGCAGAGGGGACAAAAGACAAATGGAGGAGCAGGGGCGGGAGGGGCAGACTGGGACAAGGAGTATGCCAAGATTGGGACTGGAATGGGGGTGCGGGGAGGGGGCCAAGGCAGGGAGCTGGTAGGCAATGCTAGGACTGGAAAACTATGAGAGAAGGCTGAGGAAGGGGGAAAGGAATGTAGAGGAGACACTGAGAGAAGACACAGAGCTAAGAGGAGGAGGAGGAGGAGGAGGAGGAGGAGACTTCTAGAATGGAGGCTGGCACAACTGATTAAGAGAGCTTTAAACTAGGAATTTGGGGAAGATGGTTGGGAGATGTCCAGGTAATCTCCAAAATTCCCATAAAAGGGTAATCTCCCTTCTTAACATTGAGAGGGAAGAAAACAAAGTAAGAAAGGATACAGCCATGGGTCGGAGAATGGAAATAAGGAGGAAGGGTAGTGTAGATACCAGTCTAATAGGTGATACTGGGAGTAGAATGTCTGTGCCTAACCGGATAAAGAATGTCAGTGAAGCCAAATGGCAAAAATTAAGATGTTTGTACACTAATGCGAGGAGCCTAGGTAATAAAATGGAGGAAGTAGAGCTACTGGTGCAGGAAGTGAAACCGGATATTATAGGGATAACAGAAACATGGTGGAATAGTAGTCATGACTGGAGTACAGGTATTGAAGGCTATGTGCTGTTTAGGAAAGACAGAAATTAAGGCAAAGGTGGTGGAGTAGCATTGTATATCAATGATGAGGTTAACTGTAAAGAAATAAGAAGTCATGGAATGGATAAGACAGAGTCTATGTGGGCAAAAATCACAATGGGAAAGAAAGCTACTAGAACCTCCCCTGAGGTGCTTGGGGCTAGCTAGAGACCGCCGGGAGCTGATTTGGATATGGATAGAGACCTTTTTCATGTTTTTAATGAAGTAAACATTAATGGGAATTGTGTGATTATGGGAGACTTTAACTTCCCAGATATAGACTGGAGGACAAGTGCTAGTAATAATAGTAGGGCTCAGATTTTTCTGGATGTGATAGCTGATGGATTCCTTTATCAAGTAGTTGAAGAACCAACAAGAGGGGATGCCATTTTAGATTTGGTTTGGGTGAGTAGTGAGAACCTCATAGAAGAAATGATTGTAGGGGACAACCTTGGTTCGAGTGATCGTGAGCTAACTCAGTTCAAGCTAGATGGAAGGATAAACAAAAATAGATCTGGGACTAGGGTTTTTGATTTCAAAAGGGCTAACTTTAAAGAATGAAGGAAATTCATTAGGGAAGTGGATTGGACTGAAGAACTTGTGGATCTAAAGGTGGAGGAGGCCTGGAACTACTTCAAGTCAAAGTTGCAGAAACTATCAGAAGCCTGCATTCCAAGAAAGGGGAAAAAATTCATAGGCAGGAGTTGATGACCAAGCTGCATGAGCAAGCATCTCAGAGAGATGATTAAGAAAAAGCAGAAAGCCTACAAGGAGTGGAAGACGGGAATGATCAGCAAGGAAAGCTACCTTATTGAGGTCAGAACATGTAGGAATAACGTTAGAAAGGCAAAGGCCAAAAGCCATGTAGAGTTGGCCCTTGCAAAGGGAATTAAAACCAATAGTAAAAGGTTCAATAGCCGTATAAATAAGAAGAAAACAAAGACAGAAGAAGTGGGACCGCTAAACACTGAGGATGGAGTGGAGGTTAAGGATAATCTAGGCATGGCCCAATATCTAAACAAATACTTTGCCTCAGTCTTTAATGAGGCTAATGAGGAGCTTAGGGATAATGGTAGGATGACAAATGGGAATGAGGATATGGAGGTAGATATTACCACATCCGAGGTAGAAGCCAAACTCAAACACCTTAATGGGACTAAATTGGAAGGCCCAGATAATCTTCACCCAAGAATATTAAAGGAACTGTCACATGAAATTGCAAGCCCATTAGCAAGAATTTTTAATGAATCAGTAAACTCAGGGGTTCTGCTGGACAACTGGAGAACTGCTAATATAGTTCCTATTTTTAAGAAAGGGAAAAAAAGTGATCCAAGTAACTATAGGCCTGTTAGTTTGACATCTGTAGTATGCAAGGTCTTGGAAAAAAATTTGAAGGAGAAAGTAGTTAAGGACATGGAGGTCAGTGGTAATTGGGACAAAATACGACATGGTTTTACAAAAGGTAGATCGTGCCAAACCAACCTGATCTCCTTCTTTGAGAAGGTAACAGATTTTTTAGACAAAGGAAAGGCAGTGGATCTAATTTACCTCGATTTCAGTAAGGCACTTGATACAGTTCCACAGGGGAAATTATTAGTTAAATTGGAAAAGATGGGGATCAAGATGAAAATTGAAAGGTGGATAAGGGACTGGTTAAAGGGGAGACTACAACAGGTCATACTGAAAGGTGAACTGTCAGGCTGGAAGGAGGTTACTAGTGGAGTTCCTCAGGGATCAGTTTTGGGACCAATCTTATTTAATCTTTTTATTACTGACCTTGGCACAAAAAGTGGGACTGTGCTAATAAAGATGGGAGGTATTGCTAACACAGAGAAGGACCGGGATATCACACAGGAAGATCTGGATGACCCTGTAAACTGGAGTAATAGTAACAGGATGAAATTTAACAGTGAAAAGTGCAAGGTCATGCATTTAGGGATTAAGAACAAGAATTTTGGTTATAAATTGGGGACGCATCATTCGGAAGTAACAGAGGAGGAGAAGGACCTTGGGGTATTGGTTGATCACAAGATGACTATGAGCCGCCAATGTGATATGGCCATGAAAAAAGCTAATGCGGTTTTAGGATGCATCAGGCGAGATATTTCCAGTAAAGATAAGGAGGGTTAGTACCGTTATACAAGGCACTGGTGAGATCTCATCTGGAATATTTTGTGCAGTTCTGGTCTCCCATGTTTAAGAAGGATGAATTCAAACTAGAACAGGTACAGAGAAGGGCTACTAGGATGATCCAAGAAATGGAAAACCTATCTTATGTAAGGAGACTCAAAGAGCTTGGCTTGTTTAACCTAATCAAAAGAAGGCTGAGGGGAGATCTGATTGCTCTTTATAAATATATCAGAAGGATAAATATCAGGGAGGGAGAGGAATTATTTAAGCTTCGTACCAATGTGGACACAAGAACAAATGGATATAAACTGGACACTAGGACGTTTAGAGTTGAAATTAGACGAAGGTTTCTAACCATTAGAGGAGTGAAATTCTGGAACAGCCTTCCAAGGGGAGTAGCGGGGGCAAAAGACATATCTGGCTTCAAGACTAAGCTTGATAAGTTTATGGAGGGAACGGTATGATGGGATAGCCTAATTTTGGCAATTAATTTGGCAATTGACCTTTGATTATTAGCAGGTAAATATGCCCAGTGGTCTGTGATGTGATGTTAGATGGGGTGGGATCTGAGTTACTACAGAGAATTCTTTCCTGGGTGTCTGGCTGGTGAGTCTGGCCCACATGCTCAGGGTTTAACTGATTGCCATATTTGGGGTCGGGAAGGATTTTTCCTCCAGGGCAGATTGGCAGAGGCCCTGGAGGTTTTTCACCTTCCTCTGCAGCATGGGGCACGGGTCACTTGCTGGAGGATTCTCTCACCTGGAGGTCTTTAAACCACGATATGAGGACTTCAGTAACTCAGACACAGGTTAGGGGTTTGTTACAGGAGTGGGTGGGTGACATTCTGTGGCCTGCGTTGTGCAGGAGGTCAGGCTAGATGATCAGAATGGCCCCTTCTGACCTTAAAGTCTATGAGTCTAAGAGAACTGGGGCTGGCTGAGCAGGGAGATTGGGCCAAGGAACCTTAATTCCAGCATATACGAATTTTTGAGTGCTTTTGCGTGTAATCCATATATGCACGCGCACCCCCTGCCCTGCTCTAGGCATCCAGGCCTTTCAAGAAATAATCAAATATTTGGGATGAGCATTAAAGTGGGAAGATTGACCTCATTCCCATTTACCAAGTTAATGAGCACTTGGCATGAGATCACAGATTTGATCATACCAACAATTTTAAGTTTACCATTATGCCCAGATTTTTGTTATGTGCCAAGCTTTATTCATTTTATTTACATTGATGACCTTGTCTTCACTATATTCATGGCAGATATAAAGGAGGTATGAATAACATGGCATATCTTCAAACTCACTTGGAGAGATAAATACATTATGTGGATTTCCCATGCCCTGCACATTCAGATACATTTTGACGATCAGTTACCTTTGGTGATTTGCTGCCACCAGCTGTCGCTTTAGAGATCTTGGCAAAATTAGCTGACCTGCCTTTTTGTAAACATTGGCCATATGGTGACAAATTTTGGCTTTGAGCAGCAAGACGGGGACTGGTCTTTAGGTTTAGCGCTGTTCTGCGCAAAACACAGGGGTTGGTTTTCCCAGTAGGAATATCAGCAAAGCCTGAAAAATAAACAACAGCCATTAACCACAGTTGATTAAATTACTTTATTGTTCCAATCAATCTGATCTTGCTCAATTCAAGATGGAGATGACAACGGGTAATAATTTAAGAAAGTAAAATGGCATTTACTCACTCAATAACATAGAATGGGGGAATTATTAGGACTATCTTGCATTCCTAGAATTTTATAGGTGAACTCAGGCAAGGGTGTGGATCTGTGCAACAGCAACTCTACTAAAATGGCAAAAAGAGTTTTCCCCAAGCAAATGTTCTCTTTTTCCTTTAAAGGGACACCATTAACTGGAAAATCATTTCCATCTGAAAACGATGTCTCTTCTATTGTTCTACATAGAACCGGCCAGAGGGAGACAATTCTGTTTTGCGACCCCTTTCGAGGTTTCAGAATTTGTTTTTATTCTAGATTGGAATGAAAACATAAGCCTTTCAAATGCTTTCATAAAATGAAATTGAATCAAAAAACATCAGGCTTTCAATTTGGGGGCCTTCCTCCCTGCTCAGCAAAAACTTTGTCCGAATCAATACATCTCCATAATACATTTCGGCTTTGACAATGCAGCACATTTAAATGAAAAAACATTTAGCTAAAAATGTTTATGCAAAAATTTCCCCCCTTCCTATCAACCAGAAGAAAAGGGTGTTTTATATTGGGAATGGCTGGGCCTAGAATCCCTCTCTTGCAACCTATACGAGGGCTGAATTTGGCCAATGATGTCCAAGTTTTTACAATGCTTCCAAGTCACACCTATGACAACACAATTATTTAGATAAGCGTGCACGCGCACTCTCCCCCCCAGTGTGGACCGTTCTCCTCTAAAGAAGTAACAATTACCTTTTCTGACCACCTCCGGGAGTCCGTCTGGCTCATACTCTTGCTCGTTGTCCTGGGTCAGTGAATGTGCCATCTCATCAGCACCTGACCAAAGGAAAGAGTCATTACCTGTACAAATAACTTTAAGGAGACTCTGGAAAGATGCGTTTAGAATGCAATGATCTCAGTCATTCATTTGTTAATTAAGTACATAAGATGTGTGCTTGTGCAACCACAGTCAACTATACCAGAGCTTCAGAAGCTATACTGATTTATGAGGATCTGGCCCCTCATCTGAATCAAATGTAATAATGGAGGTTTTGAAAACATGTGTTCTAAATAAATGCATTAAGGTTAGAAACAGGATCATGATTAAGGCTATGTTTTAGTCATGGGTATTTTTAGTAAAAGTCATGGACAGGTCACGGGCAATAAACAAAAAGTCAGGGCCCCGTGACCCCTCCATGACTTTTACTGAAAATACCTGGGACTAAATCTTACCGCCTGGGAGAGGGGACGCTCCTGAAGACTGCTGGGGAGTGGAGAGAGAGAGCAGGGCAATGCTGGTGCAGGGGGGGAAGGGGTGGCTCAGGGCCCCACCACCACGAGTCCCAGACTGCTGCTCCAGGGACCGTGCCTGGGGCTGACTGAGCAACGGCCAGCGCGGCTGGCTCCTGGGCTTCCCCAGCTGCTGGGATCCTGGGATCAGCTGCACCAGCACTGCAAAATTCACAGAGGTCACAGAAAGCGTGACTTCCAGGAATGATTTGCAGCCTTACAATCATTCTAGTATAGCATTTCCTTCTTCAACTACCCCATACTTGGCTTGTGCTCCTTTAATAGAGCATTATGGTCAGCAATTTGTTTCGGCAACATTTCTTTTTCCTTCCCCAGCTGCTTACAGGATTGCATCCATGTCTTCAGTTTACTGTGAGCGAATCCATTTTGCTTCTTCTGTTGAACCTTCAGATTGTCTAGCTATAAAATTTAAAAAAAATTTTAGTTGCTAATAGGAAAATTCATTCTTCTGTCTAAGCACTATACTCTCACTAATGGCATCTCACCTGCCATTAAAAGTTCAGTGCAACTAAAAATCCAAACAAAAGTTATAATATGAATTTGTACAGTAGAGTTCACTTAGTAATGTACAATTGAATTATAGCAGCTTCTAATTCCAACAGAGAAACATTAAAGTCATGTTTATTGGAAAGCTACGTGTGTGTAGATTTCCTTGATAGAGAAATCATAATCTAAATATAATATTCAAAATAACCAAATGACAGAACCCAGCCGAAAAGCATGTGGTCCAGGCATGTTTGTCCACCTTATGTGCATTGGGGTGCCAAAATAAATGGATGGTAGATATCTGGCAGCCTTATAAAACGCACTTCAGGATAATGTAAATATCAAGCACAGTGCTCCATCAGCTGGGCATGGAGTGAGTACTGTAACTCAATGCCTGCTTGCCACAATACCGGCTCCACACTGTGCTACATGAGTGCTTTTTGATGTGTTTATTTCTGAAGCGAGAGCATAGAACTACAGTCCCTCATTCACCATAAATGGAAGTAGAAAAAGATTGCAGACTAGAAAATGCAGAGGGAATTGATAAGAAAAAATTCACCTAGATGGACAGGTTTAAAAACTTTTCCCCTTCTGCTTGGCAGTAAACACCCAACCTATGCGTGTTACAAATAAAACTTCATATAGTCATTACCAGAATTTCTCTTTGCAGTGGCACATGGAATTGTTCACACGCCTATCTAAATTATTAGCAAGAATAGTGCTGTCATAAGAAGAATCACTTCATTAATAATTTTAGATGGAAATTCTGCATACATCAGAACTGATATGCTCTCCCAAGTCGAGTGTGACATAATGAGGTAGTAGAAGCAGTTTAAAGATAATAGGGGCATGTCTGCCCTGGGAAGTTTCAGAAGATATTATTTAATGTGTTCATTAACACGATGTTACAAACATGCAGTGTAGACACTGCCCTGTTATGTTTAATATCACATCAGTCAGTTACGGTCAACCTTAGGGGCAGAGTGAAAAGACATGTTTAAACACGGTCTCATTTTGAAGTAGAGACCCTGGCAAGTAAGGTATTGTTTCCTTTGCACCATAAGTGAAACTTTACCAGAACAATGAATGAAAGTTCCTGATTGAATTCTGCCTGGATACCAAAATGTATCAGTCAGGCTAAAAAAGTGTTTTTAATTTATAAAGAGGTGGGGGCGCACTCAGAGGCTTGCTATGTGAAAGGGGTCAACAGGACAAAAGTTTGAGAATCACTGGGCTAAAGGATAATCTCTGCTGAACTACACTTTCCTTTTGATATCCAGGCTGTCAAACTGTAGGCAGCTCAGGTACAGATGAAATAGGGGCCCATGCGTCAAGAGATCTGTTTTTTCTGCTGGTATAGTGGAGATTCCTTAGCTATCAATCAATCATGTCCAAAAATTCCCAGAACTTCTGGCTAGTGAAGAACTAGAAGGATGATTTCAGCTCTTTCCTCTTCCCTTTATGCGAATTGTCTTGTAAAGCAGCGGATTCTTCTCGACATCTGACATTATTTCCATGGCCTCTGAGAGAAGTTCTGACCTCTGGTTACTCACTTATGTTGAAAGGGATATAAACATTCATACTTCAGAGCACAAGCCAACCTCTAACAGGAGACAGGAAGAAATTTCCCTTGTGGGTTAGTTATTCCATAACTGCCCTCTACAGGTTTCTTGAACCTTCCTCTGAAGCAACTGATTCTGGCCACCGTCAGATGACATACAGGAGACTCAATGGACCACTAGTTTGAACCCATCTGTCCATTCCTATGTTTTTGTTCCAACACTACTGAATTCTGTAAAAGTAAACTAAAAGGAAGGGTACCCTGACATACTGAAAAACGGTACAGCACAAGGTGTGCGGTTCAGAAAGCTTTATGCTCTTTTTTTCTGAGTGACCCACCATAACCCTGGGGGCATCTTGTCTTCCAGGTATGCTCTTCACCAGGTGAGGTGTGTTCCTGTAGCAATCATACAAGGGCCAAAGTGAAAACTGGGTTGGCTTAAAGTATGTTCCTTGTACTTACCTGCCCCAAAAGAGACATTTGGACAGGATCTGAGAATGACGTGTCCACAAATGGAATTTCTGGAGACACATTGAGAAATCCCACTCAGAGGACATTACCAATGCATGGCATCAGCAAACCTGGTCACTGGGGAAAACTAGCTCCGGGGTGACTGCTGCCAGGATACAATTGATGAGATGAAGTTTTGGGTCTTTGTAAATCTTTACCATAGTGGTAAATTTAGAGTCCAGGCCATGCCTATTTTAACCTGGTTGAACAATGTCCTGCACTGGATTCAGAATATTCTGATTTTGAACTCCAGGGGGGTTGGAATCCTTTCTAGCAGCTGGCAAGTTGGGAATGGATCTGTTTCGCTGGTCAGGGCACAAACAGTGATGTTGTCTGTAAATGGACAGGGTTGTGTAACTTGAGACCTCAGCCTTGCTGTGATACTACCAGCCATTTAAACCTCTCAACACAGAGGATAGGTCAAAACGAAGAGTCTTGTATAGGAATTATAAACTCTTCACACACAAATGCTCATTTTGTCTTTGTGATGCTGAAGATTTAATTGTTTGGGAAGAAAAAGGTTTAGGTCTTGCATGTGAGCTTCTGCTTCATACTCTCCCCTCTGCATGCTAAAATAAATTTGTTAGTCTTTAAGGTGCCACAAGTACTCCTGTTCTTTTTGCAGATACAGACTAACACGGCTGCTACTCTGAAACCATTCCCTTCATGAATACCTTTGGTGTTGGCAGTGACCAATGGATTACTATGCCGGCTTTGACAAGGAGGGTTCAGGCTTCTGTTGTCTCAGCTACTAATTTCACTGCTTCCCCAAATAGTCTTGCACTTATGAAAGTGGATGCACGGGGTATGGATGGCCATGCCCTTCTGAAGGCATGGCCATGTCTCTCTCAGGTAGGACTACTGCTGCACTTAGGTTCCCCAAACTTACACATTTTCCTTATCTTTTTATATAACATTTTAGTTTAACATCTAGATTTAACCGGAAATGAATGGAATTCTTATGTGCCTCTCTTCTGGGCACACACTGGCTAAAGTGCTCTTTAATCCTTCAATGCTGAGCAAGCCTATGGAGAGGGGGAGGAGACTCCAAACTCCTTTCCTTGGTAAAGCCTGAGTCCTTGACCTGATAAACAGACAGGGACAATTCCCACTCCATTGTGACCTAAAATTTGGGTCCCCTTCCTGCTTGAAAGTGGGTCCCAGGCTGAAAAGCAGAGATGAACAAACTACATTACCCTGCCACCTGAGAATGGGCTTCACAGAAGTAACACATCTCTCTGCACACCCAGATATACTCGGGGGGGAGAGAAGGGAGGCAGTGAGTCTGATACAGAGCACTCCAGGACACCCGTATATAGGAGAAAACCACAGCAAACACATCCTAAGGGTACGTCCAGACTACCCGCCCTATCGGCGTGTAGCGATCGATTTATCGGGGATTGATATATCGCGGCTCATCTAGACACGATATATCGATCCCCGAACGCGCTCCCCATCAATTCCAGAACTCCACCGGAGCGAGCGGCGGTAGCGGAGTCGAGGGGGAGCCGTGGACATCGATCCCGTGCCGTGAGGACAGAAGGTAAATAGATCTAAGATACTTCGACTTCAGCTACGCTATTCACATAGCTGAAGTTGCGTATCTTAGATCGACACTCCCCCCCACAGTGTAGACCAGCCCTAAGAGTGGGAAGGCAAGAGAAAAGATTTAAAGACTGATGTTTATACAACCTACTCATCAATTGTACGTATTACTTCCTTACAAAGGGGACAATTCCTTTTGCCTTTTTGGGACCCAGCGCATACGGAGTTTCCAAGTATTATTCCTGAGCAGACTATGTCGGGTTCTCATCTCCTTGAGAATCCTCC